>NC_092327.1:40295108-40895108 GCF_036785885.1 Coffea arabica | reverse complement strand
TATACTTTTAAAGGTGCTAAACCAATAAGAAAATGAAATGGTATACTCCTACGCAATTTAAACGAACTTTTATAACAGAAAAGAATCCAAGCCCCATAATCTGAAGTATAAACTAATGAAATTCCAGATGCAAAACTAATGAAATTTGATAACTTTGACCACTAAATAATGAAGCTACTCATATTAATCTCTAAAGATGAGTAGGACAAGCTGAAACAAATATAAAGAACAATTTTCTATCGAGTACCTGAGGTGTGTCAAGGTTGGATGATTCCACTTAAAGCTATAACAACATGAAGCGATCCCCAGTAAAATACTAAGATGACAGTCACCGAGGCCCTATTTCTCGGAACTCCATTTTGGGTATAGATTACTTTTGTTGTACAAGTTCCAGTTACCGTCTAAGTACACTACTATTTGGGGGTTATCCGAAACAAAATACCAAACAAACCTAAATTGATCACCATCAAGATTAAGAGATGGATAAACAGCATAAAAGTAATAAACTTAGATAGAGGAGGGACTAGACTTACCAGTGGAAGAGGGAGGATAGCAATGGGATTGGGGGACACGGAATCTTGAAGCGGGAAAAGGGACTAGGAGAGCTGCTTTCCCGCCAAAGCTGCAGGGCACCTTCAAACTCCCCATCTTACTTGCCACTTTTACCTTCAAATTTGGTGGGTAGTTATGTCCGTCGCATATGGCCTCTACTCTACTCTCGTCTCTTCTCTATTATGGGGGAATGGAGGGCAGAGGTACAACTCAGAAGTTCTTCTTACCTCCTGGGAATGATGGGATATCATGTCCACATAGTTACGATCAATCTCCTCTCCATTTTCCCAGCCCTCAGGAGGTCCCTGATTCCTTTGGCTACTACCTCCAATTTTTACTTATCCTAAAGGAGCATTAGGATATTCCGCTACTCCTTCAGTCAGCAGTTTTTTTTTTTTTTTAAATAACTTCCATCAATAAAGCTTAGATTTTGTCTCTTCTTCTTCTTCTTCTTCTTTTCTCTTCTTTTGGTTGGCGGAGAGGGTAGGGGTGAGGGTAGCTATACGTGGGGAGTATTAGAGTCAAAGGTTTGAGAACCCATGGATAATTGACCTACCTGCATTTTTTTTTAATTTTTATATATAGACACAAAATATGATTTTTTAAAAATAAATAAGTAATTTCGTTTTTCCAATTTGAGAGAGTGCAATTGGTTTATAAGTTTCATTTATAAAGGTTATGACTTTGTTTTTTAGAATATAATTTAATTGATCTAGAATTAATAAAAAAGGGTAATGCTTATTGCACTTTATTTTCCTCGTGCAAAATTTTTATCTTATTGAATTATTTATACATCAAGAAGGGAGGGTTGGATTAGATGATAATGTAAGAGAAATTGTAAGTAAGGGGTCTTAGGTTCAAATTCAAGATCTCCCACTTATGCAAAAAAAAAGTCCTAATTTTAAAATTTCATATTTAGCTCAAAAGCATTTGATTAAGAACATTGAAGTTGAGGAATGATTCGAACCTTTTATTGAATTACAAGGAAATTAATTAATGGATTTTAATGTAATTGTATTGGTTTCTGGATGATTGTAGTTTCTCTTTTTTTTTTTGTTTTATTTTTTTATGAATGTGTATTTGTAGGCCTGGGACTTTTTTTTTTGGTTGATTACGCGTTGATTGTCAGATGAACATGTGGAATACAAAATCAAATTAGTACACCGTTGTTTTTAGAGTAAATCTTATATACACTGACAGTGCATACACTATCACCGTTGGATCCATGACACATGTGCAAAAATTGAATTTCAAATTCAAATTTTGTGTAGTTGTAATCCATCCAACACTGACAGTGTATACTCTATCAATATAGAAAAGATTAATCATTTTTTTTATACCAAAAAACTAAATAATAAAAGAAATGGAGCTTTCAATTGTCCGACCTTCTCCCAACGAATACTCTATTTCTGAATATCCACTAATATGCGGGACTTAAAGAATGGCTCACCTACAAGGTGTTGGACAAACACTCATCTCATATATACCCACTCCTATTTGGAGTTTTTTTTTTTTTTTTTGGAGGGGGGTTGTTTTTAATCAAACTTCATTAACAAAAATATATATATGGTCGAACTTGAGCCTATTAAATATTAAACCGAATCAAACTCAAGCTTAAATTTTTAGCTCATTAAGGATTGGAACTCAAATTTGAGCTTAAGTCTAAAAAATTTGAATTGAGCTTCGACCATTTATGAACAATAGGGGGAGAAAAATGCTTCGTATGCACATGTTGTGTTCATGCTTCCTGCTTGAATTGATAAGAGCAATTGATGATCTGGAAGTTGACATCTTATTTCCACAGCGGATTCCTGTTGAAATTGACAGAACTGGTCCTTTCAAGTTCTAAATTTCATGTTATAAAGCCTCGAACGTCCGTGTTAGCAGCATGATCAGTTCCAAGAAACTTGTCAAGATGGCCAGGAAATGGCAGAAGTTATCAGCAATTCACCGGAGGAGAATTTCATTTCCAACCAGAGACAGCGAAGACGAAACTTTTAAGAGAGTTGTAGCACAATATCAAAGGTGGAGGCAGCATAGCTGGAGATCTTCAAAAAGATTGGCTCCTATCAATTACTACTACTGGTTATTGCTCGTCATCATCCTTGTGCCAAGAAAGGAGAGATGACCAATTGCTAATCGGCTTTGGAATCATCAGATTATGCAGGCATATATAGCTCTGAATGTCATATTTATTCTTTGATCTTTTCCAGTGACAATTGTCCTGTTGGGAGCTACACTTGGCTCTTTCATCCTCAAAACATGTAGTAGTAATTAGAAACCAATTCATCTGGTGGCAATTAAACCATAAATTCAGGCTGCCATTTGTATCCGTGGACTAGCTAGCCTAGATCTGTATTGGATGTGGAATAGACCTTGGGCAGATTCCTGAATTATGTCCTTACTCTAGATCAAAGCGCGCCTTTTAAGAGTTTCATACATCAAAATCTCAAGCTACAACGGTTTTATTGTTTTTTTTTTAATGGTCTGGAGGGTATCCTGGAATCACCCGGACTAATCTCTTCCAAGTTAGGCAGAGCTCGCTCCAAAGATGCCCAACAATGGTAGCAAGTGAGTGTCGAACCTGGAACCTTGCTGTAAAGACAGGCGACCGAAACCAGCCGAGCTATCCACTGGGGGCTACAACGGTTTTATTGTGGCATTCTTCTTTTATGTCGTCATGCATGGTCTAAGAATGAATATATAAGGGCTGCACTCCCAAGTTTCAAGTAGTCTAATGTCCCCCTTTTGTAATATATGTGATTTGTACTTCACAATTGATAAGGTGATTTCCGGACTGATGAACCGAGTCTACAGCACAAATATACCTGTCAAGATAGAGACACAACTGGGATTGTGTCCTTCGATCTAGCTCCGATGCTAAATTTAGTTATGTAAGGGATCAGAGTAAAAGCAACATTAGTTGGGAGAAATTAAGTCAAAATCCTCTCTTTTCACTCAAAGGGAGGGGAGTATTTCTAGTAAAGAGATTGACAAGAGAAATGATGAAATCTACTTCTCGCTACTTGCAAGTAGTCAACCTAGGGCGGCGGTGTCAAAGGTAGGTTTGGACATGACAGCGGCGGTAATCATATCAGCCTGTCTGGCATGAGTCAATTTTTGCCTGTAGATATCGGACGTCGAGTAATCAGACATATCCAACTGATCGAAGTGGACTCACCTCGAGAGTACGAAGATGATGATGAATAACAAGATAGCCGAGGTGGTCATCTCGATCGAAAACATATTAGGTTGAATCACCTCGACGATGAGTCTAGTCGAGTCGAATAATCTGAGGTGAGTGTACACAACAACTGACATTGAACAATCCTCACGAGAGAGCAAGCATAGACCATCAAAGGTAATTTTCCCCAACCTATTTTTCAGAGAGACGACGGAATTCTGAAACCTAATCAAGATCATGGTTTCTACCAAAAAAAAAAAATCAAGATCATGGTCAAAAAAGAAATGGGTACAAGTAATTGGCCGTCGCATTTCTAGGACAGCATTTTTCAAAGGGTACTTAATCAACACTAGCGAAAACATCAACATGGTATGAAAGTGAAAAAGATTTGTAGAAGATGGGGTTCCCTCAACTGGAGGAAAAGTTTTAGGTCCAAGATCCAACTTGTGCAGCTCCGGCAAGTGGATTTCATAATGGTTGACTTTTCCCACTTTGGCCTGAGGTGGATGGTCACTACATGGATAGAAAGTCGTCCAAAGCTGTGATAAAAGTTAATTTAACTTCGGACATTCAAAAGTTGGAAAAATTTGTGAAATCAAGGAGAGACAACTTTCTCCGTAGTAGTAGTTTCTAGCTAGTGAAGCTGGAAATGTATTCCGTGCTTTCTGAAACTTGAAAAAAGAAAACGAATACCAATAAATTTTCTATTCTGTTTGAATTGCTATTTTTAAAAATATTTATAAAAAAATATATTGTAACGATTTAATATATATATAATAAATAATAAATATGTTTATGAAAAACGATCACAATCCAAACAAGAGTAATAATTGGCCGTTGAAATATTCAGCAGAAGTGAGTAGATAGTAAACGACCTGCACTAGCTGCCATTTACAAGTCGCATTTGACGAATGCTCCGTTGCAGCTAGCATACACAATCCCGGAGTTCCAAAACCAAAAGCCAGATGGGTTTGACCTAGGAACAAAAGAACCTAAATGCGAACAACGGAACTAGGGCGTGAAGGGACCGTCATCCCCCAGTTTTAGAAATTCATGTTTTCTTTCTTTAAGATTTTGAGAATTCTCAACATTTTCTATATATATATATATATATATATATATATATATATATATATATAGCTATTTGCTTGCTAAAAGTTTTCAAAAAAAATTCCGTCTTGACTGCGAAGTACGTATAGAAGAGTAGCTAAGACCTAGGAGTAGGACTAAAAGATTTCAAATGCTGTAAAAACCTATGTAGATTATTGATATTGGAGAGGGAAAAATCATACTGGAATCCAGATGTCGATCATTACATATCCGTATTACTGTCGTATTAAGTACATATGCAAGTATACTTATAATGGAGGAGCCCAGAGCTACGAGGGACCATTTCCAGGTCAACGGGTAGTGGTTCCATGCATGGAAGTCCCGTTTGGGATTTGGTGCATTCTCACTTGTTTGCCCATTTCTGAAAGTCTTTTTTGCTTGTTGATGTGTACGTGTGTGAAGGAATAATTCGGACTGCATTTATTAATGGATAATTTCAAAACCACTCTCAAGATTTTTGATAATTACACTTAAATACCCTCTAATATTAAAAAGGGATAATTTCAGATACCTCTCCTAAGGTTTTTGATAGTCTCACTCTCCTCTCCTGTGATTTCAAAAATACCACAAACTTCCCCTAAAACTAAATAGGCAGTCTCAAAGTAGACCCAATTCAAAAATACAAACAATAAAAAATGGGGAGTTGGAGAGAGAAACAACTATATACCATAAATGCCCCGATTATCTTGCATTAGTGATTTTATCAATATGACTAAATACTAATTTGCCTATAAACACCTTACACGGGGTGATCTATGAGGTACAATCAGTTTACAAACATGTACATTATGTTAGATGTTAGTTACTTGCATGTTTCTATATTGGTTAAAGGCTTCTAATTTATCATTAATTACATTAACTGTGTTTATAACTAACTTCACCAAATTTGTCCTGATAATCACGAAATATTAGCTAACTTGTGAGGGTATTTAAGTCTTTTTGGCCATGATGATGTAAGAAATGGGACCTAAAATTCAGACATGGGAGGTTTGTGATATTTTTGAAAACACAGGGGAGGAGAGTGAGACTGTTAGAAAGCTCAGGGGAGGTATCTGAAATTATCCCTATTAAAAATTATGCTACCCTCTCCTTGAATGACAATTTTTTATAACAATTTCAGCCCTTGTCATGAAAAGCCTCCTTAAAAATTGAGAACAAGTACTGACACATGATTTTCTACCAAATTTGCCCTCATTGTATGTAGTAGAAAACATGTACCATTTTTTTTTTATGAAATTAACAAAATAAAAAAAAGGAAAAATATTGGCTTTCCAATGAGCCTCTCAGGGTAGCAAAGAATACATGTAGGAAGTCAGCTTTTGACTATTAAAACCAAAAAGAGCCGTTGCACCATCAATTGTAGTCCTGGCAACATATTAACGAGAGCATATGTGAAAAATATGCATTCTATTTTCCAGAGAAGGCATTGTTTGGTGAAGTTAGTTATGACCTTCACCAAGTATTACAGATTCACACATTGACTAGCACAGAAGTTGAAGAACAAGTTTGTTTTCTCAAGTTATCACAAGAGCTCAAATCATGGAGGAGCATCATTGAGGATCAAAAACAAAATTTGTGACCGCAGATGCAATGTAGTAATTAGAATTTCAAAAAGTGAAAGAAATTCAAATAGATTATATTTCTATTGCACCAATTGTAACTATTTCAAGTGGTATAATGGTAATAAAGAAGAAGAAGTAAGTAGCAGAAGACGATAGCTTGTTTGATTTTTCACATTGGATAAAGGATCACCAATTTAAGGATATATTTGGTTTCTTGAGTTATCTCTTAGTAGAGCTAGTTTGGGTTTTCTCAAAATAATGGCACCGTATGACATCTTGTGTCCTCAAGTTGTTACACCACCAGCTAATTGACATAAAGAAATATAAAAACATTTATATTTGATTCAATTTCGTTTTCTCATTTTTTTTTTCAATAGCAGAAAATGCATAACCTTTTTAGGGCAATTTGGTCATTTGGAAGCTATCGAGGGCAACATTTGGTCACATCTATTTGAAAAGGGAGGATTGTGTGATTTTCAATATTATAGGGTATTTAAATGTAACTATAAGAAACCTTAAGAGAGGTTCCTGAAATTATCCCATTTATTAAGCATTTGATGTGAGTTCGGTTTTCAACGAGTTTGAGTTCGACTTCGAGCATGAATTAAAGTATCGAATCAAGTTTGAACTTAAACATATTTTGCTCATTAAGGTTCGAATAAATTTTAATATTTTTTATTAAAAATATTTATTTATAGGGATAATTTTAGAAATCTCTCTCGAGGCTTCTGATAATTTCATATAAATACCCTTTAATATTAAAAATTACATTGACCTTACATTGATTGACATATTTAATAATAAAATCAACCCCTATCATAAAAAAATAACCTCAAAAGTGAAGCAAAAATACTAGCACATAATTTTCTTCCAAATTTACCCTCCTTGTCTCTAGAAGAAAACAATAAACACTCTTGATGAGGAAAATGACAAAAAAAACAAAAGAAAAAGATTGCCATTAGTTTGATCCTCTCGGGATAGCAAGAAAAAACATATAATAAGCTACACTTTTGACCGTTAAGTCTAAAAAGAGCGGTTGGTTGTGCAACTGATCTTTCATGCCAAAATATAAGGGTGGTGAAAATGCCAAAAAAAAAAAAAATCATGCCAACTTTAATTGAAGATATTCTATGAACAAAGTCATATGCGACCATCATCAAGTAACACAAAGACACATTCACAAGTATAGCATATAATCTTCTAAGAAGTTTAAATTATATCCATGACAAGTATTAGGTGCCATTAACATTAACATGATAAAAAAACAATTAATACATAGAAAACTTGTAAGTAGGTTTAATAAACCAAAACAAGGTTTGATTTTTTACCTCTAGTTATTTTGATGGAGCCTAAATTGTGGTATATTAGTCACCTTTTTGCACAAATCCATCACCAAATGAAGTATCATGAATGGCTGAGCCTCTAATACCCTGATTTTTTAAAGCTATTTTGGTTTTTCTAAGATAATGATATTACAAGTGCTACTTGGCCCTTTAAGTATATATACCTCCAACTATTTGGTGCCAAGTAAAAGAAAAAATTTATATTTTAAAGCAATTTCTTTTTCTCATATTTTCAATATTTGTTAGCACAAGTTTTTTAGGCCAATTTGGTCATCCGAGGGCTCCTGATTAAAGGTGGCAATTTGGATTGAAATCCATTTATCCATCCATATAATCCATAATCAAATGGATTTGGATTATCCATTTATAATGTTGGTTTTAAATGGATGACCAAAGTAAAACCATTAAGTTAAATGGATTTATATGGATTATCCACAAAAACCATATATATCCATTTACTTAAAAATCAAATAAAAGAAACTTGTTGCATGTTTTTCAACTCTATCTCATTCCTCTGTTCTTTAGTGTCGGCCTCCTCCGCGTTTATTCCACCGGCCTTATGAACACGTTGATGATGATGGCAACTAGCAGCCGCCATCAAATCATAAACGTGGTGTCTCAATTTCTGCTAATTCAATGATATACAAGTTCCGACCTTTTAACTCTCTTACCGCAGTGAAAAAGTTTAATTTTGGACAGAAAATAAAGAAAGCAACTAGTGCCTTGCCTGCTTAAGTCTGTGCTCAGAAGTGACAAATACAGAAAGACAGCCTTTACCTTTCCAGTATGACCAAATGCTTGTGTTGCATTCTGGTTTTAAGCCAACTTAAGGAGCCAACTTAAGGATTAAGCCATGATGGGTGGGAGATCAAGAGTTTAAATATTACCTCCTATTAATTGTCACAATATATGATTTTTTCAAAAAATTCATACGGGTGTGGTTTAGTCCTCCGTAGGCCCAGTTGAACCTCCCTCCTTAGATTATGATGTGATTTACTCCCCATTAATCCCTCATTAATTACCATATGGCTATTTGTACAACAATCTTCATGGTTAGTTCCAATTATTTTTGTCATTTATTGATTTTTGTCATTTTCAACACCTAAAATTTATAAGTACATAAAAAAGTATTTTCATATTATAAGAAATGGTAATAAAAAAAAAGTAACCAAAATATTTAAATGGATTATAAATGGATAATTGGTTTTTATTTAATCCATTTAGATCAATCCATTTAGATCCATTTAATAAATGGATCTAAATGGATTGGATAAATTTCATCCACCATCCATTAAGTCAAAACCAATTATGAACCATTTATCCATATTGCCACCTCTACTCCTGATGGTGCATTTGGTAATGTGTACATGAAAGGGGAGGTCAGTGTAATTTCTAATATTACAGGGTATTTATTTGAAATTGTCAAAAATTCGAGGCAGGTTTCTAAAATTATCCCTTATTTATATTTTATGTAGAATTTACATTTATTATTTTATTATGTAGACAGTATATATGTATTGTGCTTATTTAATATTAAAATTAAATAAATTTTTGAACTTGGGGTCGAATTTGAACCTATTAAATATAAATCGAATCAAACTCAAACTTAAATTTTTAGCTCATTTTGGATTTGAACTCAAAATTGAGCTTAAGTTTAAAAATTTGAATATAGGTTGATAGTTTAAAATTTCAATTTAATTCGATTCATTTACAACTCAAACGTGTCCAATCCACTCCCTTCAAGCTTATTCGACTCAAGCTACAAAAACAAATAATATTGTTTGGATAGGAGTTTATTTGGATAATTTATTTGAGATAATCACTGCAGCATTTTTTGTGATGTGATGTATGCGAGATAAATAGGTGATTGAGAAAATAAAAAGGTGATTGAAATTTGTAAAGTAAATTATTTTATTTCAAAACATCTCAATCCGAACACATGGTATATTTGCATTTGAATAACATAGTCATAGTTACATAGAATCTATTTAGAAGACAACCAGTAAGGTGTCTATCCATGCCATATTATCCAAAACTAGGTGATCCAAAACTAAGTAATAAAGGATAGCAGCCATCCGAAACTAACTATAACAGCCAAAAAAATTACATGGAGATTCAGCTAGTAAACTGTTACATGTACTAAAAATGACATGGAGATTCAGCTTCATAATACCAAGTCATCCAAAACTAACTACAACAGCCAAAAATATGATTGGCGTCATAACTGTTGCAGCTCCAAAATAAATTTTTACACATTTAGCAGTAGCTAAGTGATTGTCTTCAACTTTCTTAATTACCGTCCATGAAGTTATCCGGTTCATCGAACAACCTATGCGCTTGCAAATACATTTGAAGTGATAACCAGCAAAGAGCAATAGCTAATAGTTGAAGACTAAATAGAATTTTTAATGCCAAAAACGTATAGTTTCTTTTCTTCTTTTGCCTTTTCCCTGAGACACAACAGCAGCTAGCCATCCTGGACCTCCAGAGTTGAGCTTGCGTGTAGGGGCAAGTTTTTTGGTTTGGCTCGAAACATGACAGAAAAAAAAAAAAATAGCAAACATTTCTATGGATTTTTCTTGAACCTAATTCTGGAGCAGAGGATTGCACATGAATTGTTTCAGTCACCTCATCAGCTTGGATATGGACTGTTAAACAATGAATCATACAGTTAGTAAAAATCCAATGAAACATACTATCATTAGAAAATATTCATTTGTGTATACTTGAATCAGACTTTAATTTGGGGCTACAATCCCATCGGCCTCCTCTTCCTTCTCCATCATCAATCGCTTGAATTTTGGCCAAATATCTCTCAAATTAAAACCCTAACTTTCTTCTACATAAGTCGTTTTCAGTTTTGGTATTTTTCCAGAGTTTTATCTCATGTAAAAGGTGATTTTACTTGGCTTTATTACAGCCCCATAAGTGATGTTTCGAAAGTACTCCTGTCCGTTTGGTCAATTTGACGTCTGCTGAACTTTTGCAATTGGACTTGCATTTTAAGTTAAATTATCTAATTGGCTAAGAATAAAATATGGGGATTAGAACGGAACAAGTATAAAAGTATGGGGACAAAATTAGCCATTTTTCCTTAAGTTGATTGAAAACGGATGAAAATTAATTGTTGTCATTTTCATTGGATCTATCCCGTCTATTGCGAAAGGTCAAAGTAGAGCACCGAGGAAACCAGTGCATTAGGATAAATTTTCATTTTTTTTAAAGCAAAAACGTAACGTTTATTGATATGTACTTAGAAGAAAAGAAGTAGGGAAATATTTTTTTTTTTGCGTGTTTTGGATATTTTGAAGTGCGTAGTTAAAAAATTTTGAGAAATTTTTTAAAATTACTGTAGTTAAAGTTATTTAAAAACTGGTAGAAGACCAACTCGACAAAAAAAATTCATTTGTCAAATGAGGCCCAAGTTTGTTTGTACAAGAGATAGGTCAAAGTTTTTCTTCCCCTCTTTTTCCTCTAAGGATATGGATTAGTCTTCTTTTAATTTACCCCAGTTGGCATACATAATTCATGTTGAGATCACTGATTAGACTTTGTCCCCAAAAAAAAAGACTTTGGGAATGGTGATTACGTCATTTGAAACATGGGCAATATGATTGTCCACTGGACTTTTGCTGGCGGTGCTGCCACAGAGGGTCTTAATTAGATTCGCATTTTGAGTTAAGGTATCTAATTTGCTAAGAATAAAATACGAGGACTAAATCGGTACAAGCATAAAAGTATAGGGATGAAATTGGCTATTTTTTCACAACTTAATGAAGTGTTCATCTTGGGTTTCCAACATGAAACTATTTTGTCCATTGATCTTTATTTTATTTATTTATGCTAAAGAGTTTGGGTTTCTCTCTCAAATTCAATTGAGTTTGAGCAGAGTGACACAAGATTTTCACAGTACTTTGGTGATTTTAACTAACTAATGTGGAATCACTTTGTTTAACAATTGTTTTACATGACACGGTACTGACATATAGAGAAAGCGGACTAGATTGACTTTTAAATAGAGAGACACAAGACATTAATTAATTAGCATTATGGCGATTACTTTGACAATTGCGGAAAGTCCCTTTCTCTTGCAATTACAACGAAGATTCATAATAAGCACATGATCACAGTAGATGAACATCATCACCTAAAAAATTAAGCTACATTCTTTTCCGGCCGTCATCAATATCCTAACGGAGTTAATTGAAGGCAGCACGTGTAGTTAACTTTATAGACCTCAGATTTTGCACCACCCAAACTTAGGCCTTGTTTGTCAAACAAGTTTTTTATCAAGTTTGTCTGCTACAAGTTTTTTAATAACTTTAGTTACAGCAATATCAAAAAACTTCTCAAAAATTTTAAACTATACACTTCAAAATATCCAAAAATTTACACACTTTAAAAATTTTTTCTATAATTTCTACGGTAAATTACAGTAAAATTTTAGACAAACACCAAAAAAACTCATTTGCCAAATGGGACCTTAGATTGTATAACAATTCAACAGATGAAATCTATAAAGTCAAGGAAAAGGCTGGTGGCCACCACTAAGTCATTTAAGACTTGGTGGGATGGGAGGCAAGGTACGTAGATAAGGTGGTTTCTTAAAAAATTCAGACGGATGCATAGTGCATCCATCTGATCCGATGGTAGTTCAGTCTCCACTGACCTCCCTAGACAGAGTTGGATCTCCCCCTCAGATTAGGATAGTGTATGATACTATAGATAAAGTGACGATTGGCAAAAAAAAAACAAAGAAATCTACAAAGTCAAGGGACCAAGAGAAAGTTGCTAAAAAATTTCAAGGACTATTGAGCAATTAACCGGTGGCGAAAACGCAGGATGACGGCTGAGACGATCGACACAGTAGTACCAACTTCCAAGTTCCAAGTATGTCGCCTCTGATGCGAATACGAAGTTTCAAGACCAAGTCAAGTCAAGCCACTTTATAAAAAGGATAATAAAGATGCCCTGAGAAAATGCAGTACTGCTACTATCATATATTCAATGTAGTAGACTTGCCCTTTTTTTTTTTAGTCTTACAAGGTATGCTACGCTTTGACGGTTTAGCCCCATGAAAGTAACATTCAAAGTATGAGCTATGAGAACTTGAAAAGCACAAGCAATGAAGCAAAGATGAGCACAAACACCTTGGATTGGCTCGAATGGTTTCGGGGTAGTCTAATTAGATTTTGAGATCGTGTGTTTGAATCACCTTTTTAAGGCTTATCTATTCTTGAGAGGTGGGATGCACAAGTACAGAAAAATTAATTTGACAAAAGTTGAGATACTCTCTGTGTTGGAAAAAAAAATGAATCAAAGATGAGCTGCCAAAACTTTGTCAAACTGGTGCATTAATTTCTCCATGGAGTACTTAATTGCTACACCAATGTCTCTTGCAGTCAGCAATTCAGCGCATGTCGTCGCAAGTAGCATCCATGATCCATCCCCTCCTGTTCTGGTCAACATGCATACGCTGGATAACGAACGCCTCCCTTTTTTCTTCCAAAATTTTTTTTTTTTAAATTTATTTACAAACCTACCATGCACAAGGAAAGATATAGTCATGATCATTCAACATCTATCTTATATAAGTAGACGCGTTACCTGAGGCTGATTACTAGCGTGGGCAGTCGGAGGAGGAAGATCAAGAGCCACAGATAAATTAACTGAAATTCTGCACTGTAGAGAGGTGGCTAATTAAGCTAGCTTGGAACCATGAGCCGAGAAAACCTAGGACAAGGAGGCAACGTGGTGGCTGAGGCTGAGGTTGACCAAGCGACCTCCGCTCCAATAACCCCCCGAGCCCCGCCTTCCATAGCTCCGTCACCCCTCGTAGTATCGGCTCCTCCCTCCCAATTCCACTCCCCTTCTCTGTCTCGGTCACCTCTTCTCACTTCTGCAGACCATCCAGCCGGAGCAACTAAAACCCCTAACACATCTCGACCCCCGCAGTCCACAGCTCCGTCACCCCTTATAGTATCGGCTCCTCCCTCCCAATTCCACTCCCCTTCTCTGTCTCGATCACCTTTTCTCACTTCTGCAGACCATCCAGCGGGAGCAACCAAAACCCCTAACAGATCTCGACCCGCCAGTCGATTTATTACTCCTCTCGGAAGCCCCCTCAGGAAGGCTTTAAGACTTACAAAGCTCGACCCCCATGATGCTTGGCTCCCCATCACCGAGTCCAGAAACGGGAATGCCTACTATGCTGCCTTTCACACTTTATGTTCTGGGATTGGAATTCAAGCCCTTGTTCTCCCCGTTGCCTTCACAGTTCTTGGATGGTGAGGACGATGATGATTCACGCATGCATACCATTTCAAATTAATCGAGTCCAACTCACTTTAACTCATAACTTGCTAGCTAGTTAATTAATTACTCTGCCTGTTAATTAATTTGCAGGGCATGGGGTGTCATTTGCTTAACGTTGGCGTTCATATGGCAGCTTTACACTTTATATCTGCTGGTGCAACTCCACGAAAATTATGAAACTGGTATCCGCTACAGCAGATACATGCAGCTTGCTAGCGCAACTTTTGGTGAGTTCTTAAATTAATATAAACATCTAGAACCAACAGCTACATCAGATATATGTTTTGAATTAAACTTAACGTATTAGATAAAGTCGTAGAAATCAATTTCTGCATCCAGAAAGGTGTTGGAGGGGGGATGTATAGAGCCCTAGACCTAGAGGGCTGAACGATCTTAATCACCATGAAATTTGATAAAATTCAGGGAACAAACTGTCGAAGTTGCTGGCGACATTCCCGATCCTGTACTTATCGGGAGGAACCTGCGTGGCCCTGATCGTCGTTGGTGGCTCGACATGTAAGATGCTGTACCAGACGCTGTGTGGATGCGCGGACCAGCCGCTGACGACCGTGGAATGGTACTTGGTGTTCACAAGCGGGGCAGTCGTCCTGTCTCAGCTGCCCAACTTGAACTCTATCGCCGGAGTATCCCTTATAGGGGCCATCACCGCCGTTGGATACTGTACACTCATGTGGGTGGTGTCTGTCAGTAAGGGTAGGCTCCCTAATGTATCCTACGCTCCGGTCAAAGCCAACTCAGACGTTGCTAGGGTTTTTGAGCTCCTCAACGCACTGGGTATCATTGCTTTTGCCTTCAGAGGCCATAATCTCGTATTAGAGATTCAGGTGAGCGTTGATCACTACCAAATTCATATTAATCCACTAATCATTAAATAAAAACAAATGAATTTTCCAAACATGCCACCCTTTCATTTCCGTGTCTTTATTTGTTTTTTATTTTGCAAATAACATCCAAAATCATGTGGAAATTTTTTTTTTTTTTTTGGGGTCTTGCTGTTGCAAGAAGTCATTCGTCTTTGCGTAGAATACTTGATGATTGATTGGACTTTTAGTTAATAGTAGTATAAAGAGATGGGATTGATTTGATATTTGAGTCTTCTGGCGACAAGTATGAAGCACCGTCTAGTACTTCTTGGGGTCATTAAACAACTGCATCGGTTGACTCCAAACCTAGAATGACGAAATGGAAGACGCGTACAATGTTGATTTTTTATGGTATGTCTAATAGGTGGTCACAAAGTATTTTTTTGGTGTCATAGTTTTTAAAATATAAAATTAGTTAGAATAAATAAATAAATAAAAGTGAGTAGGTAAAATAATAATTATTAATACATATACATTTTAAATTTAGTAAATATTAGTTATGTTAACGAGTGACGATTAGACATTCGTTAAAAATTAATTTTTTTAGTTATTTGTTTTTTGACTTAGCCAATTGTCGTTGATGGCTCAATGATCCCAATGCATGTATAGGTGCAGAAGTCTTTGGCTATCTAAGTAGGATGTATTTGACTTTTGGCTGTCGGTATTTGACTTTTAAATGATGCCATGTCATCAGCTGCTAAAAATTAATAATAAAAAAATCTTTTTTAAATCTTACATTAATTGCAGGTGTACCCTTTTAATAATTGCAAGAATAGTATAATACTGCTGCTAAGAAAAAGGATTTGTTTGGTTGGTGATGCAGGCTACCATGCCTTCCAGCGAGAAACATCCTTCTCGGGTGCCGATGTGGAGGGGCGTCAAAGTTGCATATGTAATTGTGGCGATGTGCTTGTTCCCTCTTGCTATTGCTGGCTATTGGGCATACGGTCGCGTGGTATGGAGGCAAACTTAATTTTAATTAGGCATTTTCTGCGTTATTACTTTATATGCATATCACTAAGAGGGATTTAATAGTATTACTAGCATCTTGACCCGTAATATGCATAAATTTATATTTCAACCTCCAAATTGAAGACTTAAAATATGAAGCAAAATAAGAAATTTCATAACTTGCAATTTAGTTTTACGCTTTAAAAATAACTTACTTTTGCGTTTCAAAAAAAAAAGCGCCGGATTCAGTTATTCATAAAATGAATTTGGATTAAGTGGTGTCAATCTAAGAAAAAGTTTACAATTGATTCCGTATTCATCATCTAAATTGAAAAGTAAAATTTGAAGCAAAGAAAAAAATAACCTGCAATTTGGTTTAATATTATTAGAATGTATTTAACTTCACTACCCGTAATATGAAAACTATATAAAACCAAGAATTGACCGCAATGGTCAAAGTTTGTTTGGATTGTGAATTGTTAGAGATATTTTTACTGTAGCATTTTTTGTGATGTGATGTATGTGAGATAAAAAGGTAATTGGGAAGATAGAAAGGTGTGTTGGAAATTGTAATGATGATGTAAGCAAATATATTTTGGCAAATAAACCGCAATCCAAACAAAATATCTAGAAATGCAAATGAAAAGTTGAAAAAAAAAAAGAGATTTAGAATATAAAAATGACATAATAGTGTTACATATTTACATATGAAGAAAACAATAAAAATACACAAAATAATCAATAATAACCTAGGTTATTCTTAGCGGTTGGATTTTACACTCTTATTCAAATCTAATTAGGGTTGAATTTAGATCTGACACATACAAATTGAATAGATATAGTTTACGGTCAAATGTTCTATATCTTTCTCTTAAACTATGTTGTTATCTATTTTTTTATATTTGGTAGGATTGGTATTGTTTTTATTAAAAATAAAGATTTTAAATAAAAAAATTCCCACTTTGAAGGCTAGTAGGACTTTGTTTTAAATTTAAGTTTCAAGAATAGTACCAATCTTAATTTTTTAATTTTTTAATCTTATATATATATATATATATATATATATATATAATTTGTCTTTTTAGTTTGGATTACTAAGTTGAACGGTAAAAGAAGAATAGGGAGTTGGAAGTATTATGATATGACCATCCTAATTAAAAATGCCTTATGTAATATATATATATATATATATATATATATATAGATTTTAAATTTTTATTTTTTTTGGTTGGGGTACTTAATATTTTTGGGTTGTGTTTGACAGATTCCTGCAAACGGAGGAATGTTGGCAGCAATATATGCATTCCACAGTCGAGACGTTGCAAGATCCGTCCTAGGGCTGATGAGTTTCTTTGTGATAGTCAACGCCCTGAGCTCCTTCCAAATCTATGGGATGCCAATGTTCGATGACATGGAATCCCAGTACACCCAGCGCTTCAAGAAACCATGTCCTTGGTGGCTGAGGGTTATTATCAGGGCTATGTTTGGTTATGGCGTCTTCTTTGTGGCGGTGGCCATTCCCTTCCTCAGCAGCATGGCCGGCCTCATTGGAGCAATTTCCCTGCCCGTCACTTTAGCTCATCCCTGTTTCATGTGGCTCAAGTTCAAGAAACCAAAAAAGTATGGTCCCATCTGGTGGCTGAATTGGACTCTGGGCCTTTCAGGGATGGGTCTCAGTGCAGTTCTCAGCGCTGCTGGTGTTTATGTTATCATTGACACCGGCATTAAACTCAGCTTCTTTAAGCCCCAGTAACTATGTACAGTATAATAATACAGGGGGACTTCTGGGAAAAACCCTTTTTTGGGTTTTGGTATTTGTTTTGTGTTTTTTTTGGGGTGGGGAGTAGAATGGAACCAGGTGCAAACAAACACGTAATAGCCTTAAACATATAGACAACATTCAATTTTATTTGCTAATAGTAGTATTATTTTAGTGAAGCGAATAAATTTTTGGATTGTATTTAACGTGTTCCTACTTTGTTTTCATTCTTATCAATCAAGAAATTAAATTCTGGGTAATTTTCTGATCATATTAATAGTATTGTAGAAGATCTCCTTTGCAACTTTATTTGCTGCACCTGTTTTGGGTACAATAAGAGGAATGGATTGGGCCGTCAGAGTCCGAATGTTGCGTAATTTAATTTTCAGGTCGCTTGCACCCGAATTTCTTCGACCTTACATACATCAAATTGTAGCCGAGGCAAGAAATTACCAAACTTAGCAATGCCTTTTTTCATCCCCAGTTCATCATTCTTATGACAATTTTGCTACAATGTACAAATAAATGTGAAGAAGAAGAAACGGGGAAAATTATTGTGGATGTGGGGTTGGAGAGAGTTGGTTAAATATCCGAAGGTGGGCGTAAGGTTTTGAGATTTGATGGGTAGCACTTAAAATGAATGCGCAGCAAAGTCATCAGTGGGAGGGGATTGTACACGCCATAGCCGGATGGGCTGATGGCACTTGGCTTGCTTTTTCTTCTGATCCACCAAAGCCATTAGTCTTTGGTTGCTGATATTTAATAGCGTGTAGTATGTCGTTTTTCTAAAACCCCCCAACGCCCTACCCATCCCCCGTCACCCAATTATATATATACATACATATACATATATAGATATATATATATATATATATATATATATATATAAATATAAAGCAAAGCCATTAGTGGCAGAGCATTGTGTGCCATAATGTCTCCCACATTTTTGCTTTATTGTTTGCTTGTGTGACGATTACAAGATGACGTCCCTGATTGAGTAGTAGCTTGGGTGACGGACACAATTAATAATATGTCTCTAACATTCATGACATTTTATGAGTAAAGCTTATATGTACTCACAGTGTATATTTTATGACGGTTGGATGCATATCATATACGTAAAATTTGGATTTCAAATTCAAATTCAAATTCTGTGTCATGCATCCAATAGTGAAAGTGCATACACTGTCGGTGTATATTAGAAGATTAATTCAAATGTTATTTATATTATTTGAAAATAATCGGGAATGTAATATGCCAGGGCTAAAAATACCCAAAAGAATATAGGATAATGATAAAAAAAATGGCTGAGAGTGATTTTTAACTTTTAAAATCAGAGCGTCTGCCATTTTTATAATTTTTTTTACCATATGAATGCTCATATAGGACTGTCAATGGAGATGGGTCAGCCCGAACTCGACTCGAGAAAAAATCCGATGAGTCCGACCTTTTAATGAGTCTGTCTGAGTTTGATCCTAAAAATTAGGTCCAAATTAAATACAAGCCGAGTTTGAGTCTCATTAGGATCAAACCTGATATAGGTCCGACCCTTTAGTTACCTATGTATATATAATATTTATATTTTGATATTATGTGTAATTATATATCCAAATATATTATTGCTAAATACTAAATATATACAAATTATAAAACACAAAAATACATTTGAAAACTTTTCTACTAGTTTTCTTGAGAATCAATATTAGTAATATATAACTGAATATTTAACTTTTCTTATTGGTTGAGTAAGTTTTTGTGTTGACATAATATTGGTTGATTTCTTTTTGGTCTAGAAACACAAATCATCGAGCATGTTTGCATTCAAATCACAAGGTTATAAAGAAGTTCCAACTTTTGAAAATGTATTGGTTTATGACCGCATATTTTATTACTATTTTTCATATATATTGAACGAATTAGATATAAATATTGTTGAAAAATTTTTGGTTTATACACTTTTCAAAAACTATTATTTGTTCATGTTTAGTTTTAATGTTGTAGTTTGTAAATGTTAAACTAATTTTACAACTTAATGTTGTAGTTATAGTAATTATATTAAGAAAATTAAGGAGTAATAAATGATTTTGGGTTAAACCCAAATAAGACTCACAATCCGAAAATTATGTGAGTTAAGTATAAGTTTCACATTTATTAATCCAAAATTCATAACCCAAAACCCGAAAATGTTACAAATTAAATGAATTGAATTCGAGCTTATGAAAACCCGGATCATTAAAGTCCAATTGACAGGTCTATGCTCACACTCACAAAAGTAATTTCCTTTCTGCATCTATAGGGACAGCAGACATGGATCCAACTTCCCACCCACTCGCACTTTCCGAACATGCCGCACATTGGCGACCCCGAAACATGTTGGATGTCCCTTAGCCGAAGCCTTATATACATCAGGTTCCGATCGTTATTGCATGCTCCATACGATCATAGCCAGACTGAAAATGACTCCTAGAAAGTTCTGATTCAATTATACCACCAGCGTCAAAAGGCTGTATTAGTGCTGAAGGCATAGAATTTATCAGTCGACTGCCGCCAACATTTACCGTTTCCCTTGCAACTCTCCGTAGTGCTGTTCCACGTCGTGCCATGCCACATTTGGAATGCAATACTCGAAAGAAATCAAATTTAAATCCAACTGGGCTTGTTCATCCATATTAATAAATAATTCTTAGGCATGATTGGATGTGTGTTTTGGGTGAGAATCCAAGCTAGCTAGGTTGGAAATGAGTCAAAGAATGATTTAGTTTCTTGGGTGGATCCACTGTGCAAGCGAAATTCTAGGTGCTGGCTTGAAAAAGAGAGCAAGAATGCTCAAGGTTCGTGCTTCATTGACAATATATAACTCTTTCCAAAGCAAAGAATGCCGTGTTGCGCACCTAGTAGGCAAAAACAGGCATGTTTGTCAAGTTTCATGTGTTTGACAATTATTCAGGAATATTGATCATGATGGCATTGGCACACCAACGGGAATAAGGGAGGAGGAAACCAAAGGGTATTGCGCGGTATGTGTGTTTTTCATGGACTTGGGAGACCCACCTAGGCCTCACTTGGGGTCATGGTACTTTTGTTACAAAAGTACTTTTGAAGGATAAAAACAAACACTTTTAGCTTATTTGTATTTGATGAGCATCATTCTTTAAATTTCGGAACAGAGTTTTTAATCGTTAAAGCACTTTTGACATAAGTTTAAAATTGGTGCATTTAGAATAAATATCCCTTATGATTTAAAAATTGCACATTTTCAAATAAAAAAGTAATTATACAAATATGTATCCAAATAATATGATTAAGCGTTTAATAAGCACTCTGATAAAAAAATTCTACTAATTGAAGTGCATTTTAAGAAGCCACCACAACCTCAAATGGCAGCTTAAAAACACTAGGCAAAACTAAAACCTCAAACTTGTATGTCTTTTTTATTATTATTATTAAATTTTAACTTTTGTAAGTGAGAGGACTTTGAATACAAAATTTCTTACTTATAATCCCTCCAACTTTACCACCCAATCCAACTCCCATAGTTATTAAATCCGACTCGCCCGGCGATCGAACCGATCAACTCGATGAACCGGCCATAGGACAAGATTGAGTTGCTAATTAAACCAGCTAAGCAACAAATCCATTGACCAGTCAATGATCCCGCGGTTCGATCGATGAATCGAGAAAAAATAACCTATTGAACCACAAACTTAAAAATTTTACTATTTTTATAATTTAAAATATATTATTATATCATACAATAGAACTATTGTGCAACTCGTGATTGAAGCCGCTCAACTCATAGTTGAACCGGTGATTCGGTGATCCGGTCACTTCTCCGAGTTGAGTTTCGAGCCAGATTTAATAACTAAGTCAACCCACCTAAACTTGGATGTCGCGACAAATAAATACTCACCTAAACTCATCGTAAATTCTCTTTTGCAGGTTGCAATTTCTGACAAGTAGTATAAACACTATTTATTTTAAAAATGAAAAGAACAATTGTGGGGAGCAGCTATTTCTATGTGCGACTGCGATAGGTGGTCATGTGGGCACATTGGCCATCATGATGAAGTTGAGGGAGTCAAATAAAATCAGCCAACAATTTTATTGGCAGGCTGAGGTGATTTTTGAATGTCCACTCTTTGACGCGTTTCTTTGATTCCTTTCCCCATACTACAAGAAGTTCCCAACCCCCCCCCCCCCCCCCTCCCTCTAATTAAATCTAAGTCTAATTTACGAGTTAAAGATTTAAAAGACTCTCTCCTTCCCTCCTCGGCCCCTATTAAATTTGACTCCACTCTTTTGAGTCCTTACCAACCAAAAAAAAAAGGCCATCGTCCATGATTCCTATGCGGTGCCTTTTAATTAAATGTCAATTTCAGAATTTGAACAATGCTATTCTTGTAATATTTAGTTTCCGCATGTACTGTAGAACTTTCCATCACGTGGATTTGTAGTTGCTTGAAGATGCAAGTTTATCACTTTCAGGTGAACTCTTGAACTATTTAGATTCATTTTTTCAGTTGCTCCCTGAAATTTAATTCTCTTCTAATTTTGGCTGGTTGTCAAAAATTTCCGCAGCGTGGAGACCTTCCAACCATGTTCGCTGGGGATTCCCAATTGCGTGCTGAAGATTAAATGGTACTTGGGCTTCACTAGCAAGCATTTCAAAGTGTTTATGGTTGACAAAATTGAATGTGCCTATGATGTTGTTCATACTTCATAGGCTTTAGCTTACATTGACCCTTTTTTTTTTTAAAGTGATGTTTCAAATGTGGCAATTGTTTCATCAATCATTCCATGATTAGCTCTGCGGGTTACCGTTTAGACAGCAAAGAAAAATATAATTTCAAGAAAGCTTTGTTTCTATTTATGGATATTTTCTAATTGATACTATGGTTAAAAAATCATTTTATGCAGAAGAAGTTAGGGTGCGTTTCAGATAATTGAAATCTGAAAACTGAAGTTTGAATTCATTAAATCATTGAATTGTTAAGTATTAAATCTAATACATTAGAGTGTATCTCATATTCAGTGATAAGTGAATAGTTTATCACTTAATTTTGAAAGCAAGTTTTACCTAAAAAATTCAGTGCCACTTAATTAATTCATATATTCTATTTTTTATTATTAAACGATTTGAATATGTTAAGATCTGAATCCATTAAATTTAAATGCAAAATTGGATTATCAACCAGGGCTTGAGATTATGTAACTGGAATAGTCATGCTTTATCTTGCTTGCCAGTTATTATAATTCTTTTTATAATATTTTTTATATAATATAAAAGATTAACTTTTTATGCAGTGACAGTGTAATGATATTTTTACACTAACAGTTATGGACATGCCACATGTATGATTTGAATTTTAAATTTAAATTCATATTATGTGGTATAATATAAATCTATTAGTATAACGAAAATTATACACTGACAGTATATATAAAAGTTATCATAATATAAAAAGATAATTTCATAAACCTTCCTGAGGATTCTTACAATTGCAACCACCCCTCTTGAGTTTTGAAAAATTACACTTATGTCTCTTAGTGTTATAAAAAGACTATAATAATTTTAACAACTCTACAAATCCTAAGTGAAAATGGGTGTAAAAGAAAAAAGAAAAGAAAACCGCATTTTGCAAATATTTCTTTATCCAAAACCTCTAACCTCATCTCGTCTAATACATTATATTCAATTCTTAGGTCATTTAAATGGATTTCTTACTTAGTTTTATAAATAGCTGAGTAGTAGGGATACATTTCTTAAAAACAGTTCCTTCACAACTTACTTAGCAAGAAAAGAAGAAAAAAAGGAAGTCCAAACATTACAAAATGATGCCTTGAAATATGACCTAAATTTTTCTACAAAGAATTATCTTAAAATTTTTTACTTAGCAAGTAATGTTGATATTTGATTTCTTTTGTCATTTAATTTGTTTTGTAAATCAAATAGGGGAAATGTAGAATATTCATTGGATTTTTTATACTTATATCATTATTTATTATCAAAACATACTTTCTAGAGAAGGTTTTTGTAATTTTTCAAATCTTAAAAGGAGGTGACTGTAATCGTCATAAACCTTGAGGCTTCTAAAGTTATTCCTTCCTTTTATAAAGTGTGCCAATGCACAGGTAGGCCTATGCAACCCATTATCTTATATATTCCCTGATTCAAAGGCATTGACCAAGCTGACTGGCTTTCCTGATTACTTCTTTTCTGCGTTGTACTTTTCCTGCTTGAAGGAAGAGAATCCACTGTTACAGACCCGATTGTCTCCAAACCAAGTTTTTACCAAATTCATATTTCTCAACCTTGTCTCTCTTTCTTTAAATTAGATATGATGCAATATTATGAATTCCTTCTATTTTTCTCCTCCTTCCTTTTGATCCTCTTTGGTAGTTCTATATATCTTCAATTTGCTAAAAATTTTAAACACTCCATACTAGATAAGTATTAAATGTTTTCATATCGTTATAAACTATATCAACCCGTGAAAATGCATAATTTTTTATTTTTTTAATAACTTCAGACGGTAAGAGTTCTCTCTAACCAGTATACTGACTTTAGTGGTTGAAATACATAGGTTTCTAATTTATGAGTTTAAGAGTGAAGACCCTTTCCTTCCTTCTTCGCGGCCGTCAAATTTGATTCCACTCTTTTAAGTCTTTACCTGCCCAATAATGGAGAATAAAAAAAATTATATTCAAGCCATCATGCATGATTCTTATGTGGTGCCTTTTAATTAAATATATATTTATTTTCAGAATTTGAGGAATGCTATTCTCGTTATAATATGGAGTATTTTGTTTCCACATGTATGGTAGAACTTTCTTCAACATCGAAGAGAAAGTGCTTTCCGCATTAAGTAGGAGAAGAAAAAAAACAAACAAACAGGGACCTTCCGCGCACACAAATAAGTCATTGAATTTCTTTTCACGTTTCAGAACCACAGACTGGGGATGTACGCGAGTCGAGTCATAATCGAGTAGCTCGCGAGTAACTCGGTCAACGGCTTGGCTTGAACTCGAGTTGACCGAGTTCGAGCCGAGTCTCGAGCTACTCGATTGTCATTCGAGTCGAGTTTCGAGCCAATATTTTGAGGTTCGACGCTTGTCGAGCTACTCGTCGAGCCGGGAGTACTTAAATAATATATTTATAATTTAAATAATATATATGTATTATAATTATAAAATGACCATTATGGGTATAAGTTTTACGGAATTTACAATAAACTTTTCTTTATAATAAAATTTCATAATGGCAAAAAAGTAATAATATATTTATAAAAAGACCTAAAAAGAAAAAATGTCTAAAAAAGAGAAGAAAAGACGAAAGTGTGTCAAAAAACTTGATTAGGCTCGACTTGATAAGGCTTGACTAAAGATCGAGCCTTATCGAGTTTAAAGCGAGTTACTCGAGTCAAACTTCGAGTATCGATTTTTTGTACTCGATCAAGCTCGAGCCTAGGTATATTTGAGTCGAGTCAAGTTCGAGTATAGCAATACTCGAATTTAACTTGATTCGATTACATCCCTACCACAGACCCATAAAAAGGCCCCCAAAAGAAGAAACCACGAGAAAAAAAAGGACTTCGATTCTGAGGTGCTGATTTAACATGCACTTTCAAGAAATGTGATCCTGATTTTTTTTTTTTTTTTTTTTTTTTTTTTGCTTTCTATTCGTAGTGGGGATCAATTTCTATCGGGGTTTTAAAATTCGTGGAACTCGGTCTTCTCCTCCAATCTTTTTTTATTTCCCTTTTTCTTCCAATAAAAGAATGTTGATCTTCCAACATTCCTGCTTATATACGATTCCACGCCTGTTTGCGTATGCACAACTACGTCAGCGTGCTGAAGTCATATCCGTCCCCAGAGGAAGGAATATAAGGGAAAAACAAACAAAGCCCAAACGGGACTTCGATGTATACATTATTACGATTGGATGGATGACACGTAAATAGATTTTGAATTTTAAATCTAAATTTTGCACCTGTATTATATATCTAATAATCATATTAATATAAACACTGATAGTGACAATATATATAATATTAATCATGATTTATACCAACCCAAACAAAATTGTCTGCGACTTATTTTGCTGTCAGGTACATTTTTCTAGTACCTTTGGATCACCTAGTACAACAAACACATTTTTTAACGTACGTGCGTGGGAGTTGTGGATTTACTCTGGTCATGAGACTGTGGACAAGATGCATATTCTGCCTATATATATATATATATCTATATGTGTGTGTGTGTGTGTAGAAAGGAGAGGGCAAGGCACTGCAGGTGCTGCTGAAGATTGCCAGCATACATATGGGAGAAGTAATGGAAGTAGGTGGTCCGCAGAGGGCATCCTCATCAGCCCGAATAGTGCCAGTAGTCCACGATGAAGCTCCTCAACAACAATCCCCAGTTCCATTCAGCTCTAGGTCCACCCCGCTCGGGCTCCTGCTGCTGCAACAACATTCAAGTAGGGAAACATCAGATGAAGATTTCTGCCTTCCAACCAATACTACTGCTGCTATTCTCACAATTGACATTCCTGACAAATTCGGTAGCCACAAAGACCACCCTGATGATTGGCTACCCATTACTCAATCCAGACGTGGAAACGCCTTCACGGCTGCTTTTCATTTGCTATGTTCTGGAATCGGTATTCAAGCCCTACTACTTCCCGTTGCATTTGTGCCGCTCGGATGGTACGTACGTACGTAGCTTTTGATTTCATTTCTACCTCTCTCCAACCAATACAGTAAATACTACTCTCTACCAGAAGCCATTGGATTCCTATTCTTTACACATTATTTACAAAAATTTTATACAATCCATCTCAAACAAACACGTTTCACAATCACCTTTTTATTTTGTATACTTCATATCTAAAAAAAGTACTGCTACAATTAAAATTTTTTCTTTAAAATGCAATCCAAACGGATCAACAAACTCTCTCTCTCTCTCTCTATTTTTTTTTTTTTTGTGTTGGGTTTGGGGTTTTTTTTGTTGGGGGGGGGGGGTGTGGGGGTCTTTTTTCAATATATTTTTTAGTTATGATATCTTAGATACATTTAACTATTAGTACTCTTCAAAATTTTCTCAAGGCTAATCAAAGCCATTATTCCATCCGACTAGGAAGGAGTAATGTTTCACAAAACTAACAGTCTTAATTGCCCCTTCCTAGATAACGATTACACGTTTTAGCTTCATTCAGAAAAAGAATAAAATCCCTTGCTTGAGACGGTGAAGCCCACTGAAAGGGTGGACTGATGAGATTATCAACTGATATTCATTTTGTCCTCGATTGGTAGCGGCGTTAATTATTAATAGAGGTGTCAATCACAACTCAATTATATTGACTCACTCAGACTCGCCTATCAATAATCCGTTCAAACCGGTTTATTAATTTTGAATGGATCTAAATGAGTATCCAATTAAATCCATTAGTGACTAATGGGTTGATTCTGACTCACTTATTATCATCATTTAAAAATAATTATATATTAGAACTCAACTTTTAGTGAGTGTTAAGCCAATAAATTTGAATTTTTTTTTACCAATCTAATAACAATAAAATAACGTCATTTCTTGTTAAACAACATACAAAAAATAAAAATTTAAATAGAACTTTAAGTGACTTATAAATGGGCAATTGAATATACTTATACTTATTTATTAAATAGATATAAATGGATATAAATGAATGGGTACCCATATATTTAATTATTATATATAAATGAGTTGACTCAATTATAACCCGATCATCGATCCATTTTGACACCTCCTCTTATGAATATCAGTAATTACAATTTACGTACAGAAAACTAGTGTTGCATTTATGATTACGAATTTTGTTTGTGTCTGGATTGGGTGCAGGGCGTGGGGAACGCTGTGTTTGACACTAGTCTTCGCATGGCAGCTCTACACCACATGGCTTCTGGTCCATCTTCACGAACCAGGTCCGGCAGGAGCCGCCGGAACTCGCTGCAGCAGATACGTCGTCCTGTCAATTATAGCATTTGGTTAGTCTTCAAAGACCCAAAACATTGATTAATCCAATTAATTTCCCATTCCAGCCAAGCGAGCCATGCATGCCTGCTCCTTAAATATGTCCTCGAGTGCAGGGACCTGTGTAAAGGAAATCCTGTAAATTAGATATAGTACGATAAGATCTTGAATTGAAGAAAGATGTTAGAAATGACCACACGCCATATAAACATCACAAAATTTACCCAATTGATTGATATTTCTATGCCTCAAACAATTGTAAAACAAGCAGAGGATAGTAGTCCCCAGGGGAGCATGGCACCGAATCAAACCGAAAACACTGACATAAACAAGAGTTCCTCATCTCTTGATCAGGTCCAAAACTGGGGAAGCTGCTTGCGATATTTCCAACCATGTATCTCTCGGGTGGTACTTGCGTGGTGATCATAATCACAGGGGGAGGGATCATGGAGCTTTTGTATAAACTCATATGCGGAGATGACCCGAAATGCAGCTCAGATACAGTATTAACTGGGGCAGCATGGTTCTTTTTTGTATTCGTATGCTTGGCCATTTTGGTGTCCCAATTCTTCCCCAGCTTGCACTCCTTAGCTCCGGTCTCGCTGATCGGATCAATGGCACTTGCGACATATTTTTCCATGCTATGGACTCTTTCCATCAGAGAAGGTAGGCCCGGAGGTGTTTCGTATGAACCATCTAAAGCAGCTGCATCAGAAATGCCTCGAATTCGCGGTATCATCAATGCTCTTGGGATTATTGCTCTCACTTTCAAAGGTCACAATCTAATCCTTGAAATACAGGTAAAGACTGATGCATTAGGCTCCCCACTTTTACATGTTATGCGAGTGCAAGAATGTTGCGCTCTCCTATTTGATTACATTTTAAGTTCATACTGCTCCTGCTGTATATAATTCAACCAAAAGTCTGATGGACTTTAATTCACAAAGAGGCAGTTTCTGATGCTTATGATGCAACGACAGGGAACCATACCCACGGATCCACAACATCCATCTCGTCATGGGATGTGGAGAGGAGTGACTGCATCGTATTTACTAATTGCAGTGTTACTTTTTCCCCTGGCAATAGGAGGATATTGGGCTTATGGGAATATGGTAACTTCTACTACTCAGTAGTATTATTTAAATTCTTCACTTCATTGATCTCCCATTTTAGATTCTTAGACCCAATTATTATTCGACGATACGAGGGAAAAAAAAAAAAGAAGAAAACTTTATTATATTCACGAGTACTAAACTTGGGTGACCTGGTCTAAACACAATGGCAGATGCCAGCAAAGGGGATCCTAAATGCACTGTCTACATCATTGAAACACCAGAGGACGTCAAAATCTGTGATGGCCACGATATACGTGATAATGCTAGTGCACTTATTCAGCGCATTCCAAATCTATGGAATGCCAGTTTTCGACAACTTGGAGCGCATATACGTTAGCAAGAGAAACCAGGCATGCCCCAGATGGGTTCGCTCAGCCATAAGAGTCTTCTTCGGAGGATTGACATATTTCATAGCCATGGCCTTTCCCTTCCTCGGAAGTCTGGGGCCTTTCATTGGTGCAATCACGCTCCCCTTGACTCTGGCTTATCCCTGTTTCATGTGGCTTGCCATTAAGAAACCCAAAGTCTTGAGTTCAATGTGGTGTCTAAATTTTGGCCTTGGTTCTTTAGGCCTTGTAATGAGTTTTTTGTTAGCAGCTGCTGCATTGTGGAGTTTAGTGGTCGATGGTTTGGATGCCAATTTCTTTAAGCCCCATTGACACCATCAATTACCTCTTCTCAATGGAGTTATTTAGCAACCAAACAACCGCTGAAAACATCCTAAAATCGAGTGCTGGTTTCAGTGCATGACTATGTATGTGAATGATGCTTATATGTACTAGAATCAAGATACAAGTATACTTTTGTCATTGCTTCAAAAGGTTGCCGGCTATCAACTACGGGGTGTCGATAATATCTTTAACCTCGAAAACTTTGCCAAGGAATTGGCTCTACTAATTTACGGAAAGGCTCATCAGAAATCACAGCTTAAAGAAAGACTGCCACATCTAAGCCCCATTTTCCCAATTACCATTTTTTTTCCGGCAACGATAACAATTGTATAACCTAATCTATTATAGTCTATAGATGAGAGGGAGCCTAAAGAGGCTTGAGTTAGGGGCAAGCAGATATACGAACCTGACTAGATCAAGGGGTGCTATGACACCGCCCTTGGATTCTTTTCGCTGCGGGTGGGATTTTCCCAATTACTATTTGTTATTCAAAATTTGGCATATAACACCTCGTACACGTTGCATCGTTTCCATCTTGCATGACTGGCACAGTTCTACTTGACATCATTTCCATTTGGCATTGGCATAGTTCTACTTCACATCATGCATTATGCCCGTTGGTGTAGGTTCAGCCAGGATATTTTTACAAGTATAAACAATAGTATCCCAAGTGAAAGGGCATCCATCCAACCTCTACCATTTCAAGAGTCCAGTAAAAAAAACAGGATAATAACGCGAATGTTGCATGATTTGGAACTCAGTGTCACCACCTGATTCTCAGCTTGATGTCACACTAAAATCTCCGCAAAATGATACTTTACCACTTGCCCTAAATTATTGAGCTGCTTCTAGTCCCAGGAGGGCATTAGTAAATGCCATTTCTATAAAGTAACCACTTGAAATGCTACTTCACATCGTCCAAGTCATGGCATCAGAACCCCAGCCAAAGCTCTCAAACACAAAGCTCCTCAATTTGTGCAAGCCATCGGCTGTCTGTCCGAACTGACCATTCTTGGTTTGCTAAACTCCCCACAGACAATGGGCCTTTCTTCAATACTCTGTCCCTATTCTTGCACAGTCGTCCAAGGTTATCCGTACTCACCGTTGACATTATCCAAGGAAACTCGTTTCATACAAAACTAGTAGCCTTCTTTCCGGAACAGAAGCCCACTGAAAACAAACTTACATATGTTTTAATGCAAAACACACAAATGGATGTCATGGAGTAACACATTAATTATGTTTTAAACCTTGTTTTTTCTATTCTGCTGCCTCCGAGAACAGCTTTAACAACTTAAAATTGCTGTGTTGTGTTGCCTTTACCTCTACTATATAGTGCCAATCTTTACCATGGCATAACCAAATTCCTAAAACGGTTCCAAATTCTTCATCTTGATTATGGAGGAACAACAGGGCCCCCAACACCGTGGCTACAGCAATACCACAATGCCTCTCTCAGAAACAGACGACTGCAAATTAACTGATTTCATGGGAAAGAAGGGAGAGAAAGCCCATGAGGAGGTACCTGTGGTCCATCTTGAGATGGTAGACAAGCGCAAGGAAACAGACCTCAATGAAGCTAACTATGCGTTCATTTTCTTTCCTGAAATCTCAAGTAACATGTTGCCAGTGGTTGAGATAAGCAATTCAACTACTGATGAATATTTGACTGTCTGGTATTACACCAATGTGAATAGAGTCATTAATCAAGTTTTTAACAGTCCGTTGTGTCAATCCTAGTCTTCTGTTTGCTTGTATATCACTAAAAATCTGGTGTTCATTCTCAGTCTTCTGATGAGGAAGTGGAAGAAGATGGTGAAACGAAAAAGAGGAAGAAGAAGGGCCTAAAAGACAAGATCAAAGAAAAAATATCACGCACGACGGAAGAGGATTGCACCAATCCGAAGGATACATTTATTGCCGCCATGGAGGAAGGCTATACAGAGGAAGAAAATGGAGAAACAACCAACTCAGAAGAGAACAAAGGATTTCTGGAGAAGATCAAAGAAAAACTTTCCCCCCAGCACAAGAAGACTGAAGAGGTAACTGCAACTCCTGCTAACAAAGAACATACTCCAGGAGGTGAGATGAAAGAAAAGAAAGGTATTTTGGAAAAAATAAAGGAAAGGCTGCCTGGACACCACAAGACGGATGTTGAGCCGAAAGAGAAAGAGAACTAAGGAGGGTCCGGCAACGAACTCTGCCATAATCTATGAAATATGATTTCAATATCAATCTAAATAGGTTTCACTTCGTCGTCTTCTTTTGTGCTTCATAGTTTATCTTTGTTGTAGGATGCTATTGTGTTATTTGGGTGGTAGATTTCATGGTATGTCAATGTTTGGTCATTTAGACAGAATGGCAAAATGACTATGACATCAAGATGGCTCATGAGATGCACGGTAGTAACGATTCCCATTCTGTGCCAGGAAAATGATAATATCTGAAATACGACAGATTAGCAATAAGATACAGTTCAGACCAGCATCAGTCGATTCAAGTTTCTACCACATCTTGGTAAATCTCATAAAGAAGTATTATTTGAGAACGAAAAGATTTAATCACAAGAATGCTTTAGTAAATCCTAAAATAGCTGACCTCAAGCAGGAGACATCGCTAAGTATACTAGCAACTTGCATTAACAACGGCACCAAAAGAATACATTTAAACTTAATGTCAGAACATGTACTACAAGACTGAAGTAAGGTCACCAATTCCTCTGATACAAAGGTATCCTTCGTCAGTAGAGTCAATGCATATACATTCCAGCGAAAACTAAGAAAAGCAGATCTATGCTCCACTAATTTGTCAATCAATCCCCAAAAGAAATAATTGAAAAACATGAGCCCATCACCTATTTGTAAACACACTTATCGGAATTTGTAAGATTAACAGGCTTTCCAAGATGATTGCCTCTCAGAGTTACAGCACATATGATGCTTGTGTAAAACTTTGGCTTCACCAGCCTTCCCAAAACATAAGCCCTTGACCTCATTTTGAAAGTCAGGTTAAGGGGCACTGATGCACTCTCAAGGTGACCCTTGGCTCCGCTCAAAACTGACACTCCACCATAAAGAGGAACTTGGTAACCTTGAACGACAACCATTACTATTTGTTGGCTCTTTCTTGACTGATAAAACTTCTTCATCTGCTCAATCATTAATAGCCAACGAAAAAAAAAAGCCCAATGTTAAAAGTAGTAAAAGCTTTCTTTTGGTATGGAAAAACTGGTAGTAAATGGAAAGATGAAGTCAACGGGAATGGCAGTAGCAGAGGTGAAGCAAAGAGCAAGAGGAAGTAGAAGCAACAAGACAAATTAACAGAGAATAACAAAAGGAATCATCAGATAGAACTCTTGCATTTGCATCCTCTTTCTCTTTTACAGTTTACAAGAATTACCATGATGAAATTCTTTAAGAACCAGCTCCTTGGAGGTTTGATGTTGTATTAGTTGGTTGCACCTATTTAGGTGCTTTTTCAAGCAGTATAGTCAGCAACGAGCAAACAAAAAGCATTTGATCGGAACAGGTGCATTTGACAACAGAAATTTAGAGGAAGAAACTTCATTTTGGCAGAAAAGCAAACGCCATGACTGAAATTTATCTCTCAATAGAAGATTATAAAACTTGTACATCTGATACACGAGAACCATGGAATGTAGGGCATCAGAAATTAGTGGGTATGGAGTATTACTATGTAGGCAACGATCAAAACAGACCGGGAGAATTTCCTATACATTTACTGGCATAACATGGACTATTCCCTTACAATGGGAAATAAAGAAGCTTGTTTTCTTCCCTTGGCACCCTGAAGAGCAAGTAATGAAACTCATTCAAGGCAAGAGGAGCGTATGCAGTGATCATGAACATATTTACCTATAGTCGAAAGTTGAAATGAAGGTTCCAAGTTTCGTTGAACTAGAATCAACTTCTCTTCGAGCGTAACTATGATTATCATAACTTCCGAAAAAAAGAAGATACATTGGTGTTCCAAGTTTACCTCCATACTCTGCCTAAGGCCATATAACAGGTCATCCAAAGAAGCAAGAAGATATAGTTTGTTCTATTTGCATTTGAACATCATACTCTTCCTGATCACACAAATAGTTATCTAATTATTTACTTTTCAGCATGTAATGCTATTACTACACTGGTCACCTTCTTGTATCTCAGAGTTTAGGCTTCCTCCTTTTTCTCTATCCCCAACACAAACACACCCAAAAAACAAAACTTCAAAAATCACCAACAAATGAGTCAAAGTACCTAAAGATGGGGAAAAAACTTCGTTACAAAATTGGGGTTGCGTCTTCGGTAAATATGGTAGTCTCATGCAATCAAGCAAATAAGGTGGATGGAACTAGGATTGCAAACGAGTTGAGCCGAGTCGATCTTTGACCTAATCGAACCAAGAACTCGACGAGCTGACAATTTCGAGCTCGAGCTCAAGGTCGAAAAAAATAAAAAATAATTATTTTATTTTTTAAAAAATAAATAAAATAATATTTTTTTCTTAATAAATAATAAAATATTAAGGATATATATATAATTTTACTATTAAAATTAAAAAAATAAAAAATATATATATACTTAAAATAAAAAATAAAAAAAATATATACTTAAAACAAAATATATTCGCGAGTTAACGAGCTTAATATTTTGACCTCGAGTTCGATTTCGACTCGAGTCAGCTCGAACTCGACTCGAGCCACTCGCGAGCGGTTCGGTTCGTTTGCAATCCTAGAGGGAACCTAAGGCAGTTTCATTTTTAAAGGGAAATTTATTTAAGTCAGATTCAACTCCGATTTTTTTAATGAGGGTAATTTAGAAAGAGAAAAAAAATCACTAAATCCAACTTTATCTTTTAATATGGTATAATTAAAAAAAAAATTCTTTTGGAGAAAATTGTATGGTGGTAGGATGCGTAACAACCTGTATCCAACAGCTTCAAATCAAATGGAGCAAATAACAAGCAACTTGACAGCCAATGGAAGCATCCCCCATCCAAAACAAAGAACAACAAATATCCCACAATACAATTCGAGATGCTTCAAAATTCATTTAATACCTATTTTTAAAATCGTATAATACAGGATTCAAAATTCATTGGTTCATTAAATGAATTTTAAAAAGTTATCAGAGTTTGCATACTTTTAATTTGTAAAGTAAAGATATTCGAGTAGGAGTTAGAGTCCGGCTAATGCAACAAGCCAAACTTAAGCTCCAACTCGAAATAAATAATGCATATCTTAGAATTGAAACCGAGCTTGAACCAGATTTTAATCCACAACCAAAAACAAATGAGAATCGTAAGAGTTTGATGAAGCCAATTGGGGTCCAGCTAGTTCCTATGAAGTATGAACTCCAGGACCCAAAACCTTGTCCGGAGCTCGCTGGCTCTGTCATGTGCAGCCTTTTCTCTGCCCACAACAAAAATCACGGTGACCAAGAAGATGATATGATGACAGCCATCGTTTCTAGTGCATCAGAGTTCAAACAAAAACCAGCCAGGACCCCACCTAATGCATTACACTACAATCACATGAAGGGATAATTGAGGTTTCTGACTATTGCAGGAAGCTCCCTCCTAGTATAAAAAATTATACCTACCTTCCTTATGATTAGCATTTTAATTACAATATAGACCCGATATGCTAACTTTCTCCTCAAAAATCCTAAAATATTCCTTTTTTGTTACTTAGAAGGGGAAAAAACAAATTAATAAATTTCTTTCACATTGCAACTATTGTAAACGACATAACCACCACTTTAATGAACTTAATAAACTATTTTACCTTAATTCCCATATTCTTACAATTTTGACATCCTACTATTGCCGCTCCAAAGCTTCCCATGCAAATCAACTGTGATAATTAAAGTCTGCATTCAACGTAGTATTTAGCCTCTTTTTTTTTTTTACCTAAATTCAATGTTTAAATTGACCAATGTCACTATTCAACCTTGTTGTTACTAAAATACTATAATTTACCAAGAATATCAACACGGAGCAACCAAAAACAACACTAGAGACCACATCCCATGTCTCTAGGCAAATCTGATTATAATTTTTATATCTCAGAATTCTTTTTTACACAATTAGTATAATATCGTAACCGTATTTAATTCACATTTCCTTTTGAGCTATCATTTTTATTTTCTTGTATGTATTCTATATTACCACCATCTTTTTTACCTTCATTTAGTTTGACAACAAATATGATTCGACAACTTGTCATTTTGTAATTTCAATTTAATAATACTTATGAAAAAAAGAAAACAAAAAAAAGCGTGGGTGTTTATTTGCGAAAAAAGAGATGTGGAAGAAAGAAGGTAAGAGAAAGATTCGGAGAGATAGAACAAAAGTTTAGTTTGTGCAGCAGCAGTTATTTTAAAATAAAAGACTAGTTGTAATTGTAGAATTTTTTTTGTTTATAGAAATTATTTATAAGTGAAGGATATTATAGTCATTTTATTACATGAAAGGAGGTTAGTGTAATTATTCAAACCTGAAGGGAGGTGAGTGAAATTGTCAGAAACCTCCCCCTCCCGAGGTTTCTGAAATTATCCCTTACAAGAAAGGAAGTCTTGTGGACTACTCCCCTCCTTAATCCTTTGTTCAAAACAAAAAATATTTCATTACACTCTCAATTTCCATACAAGCTCAAGCTCAGTTGGGCTCCTTCCTTCCCCTCCAACCAAAAAATAGATGTGGGAGAAACAGCAGTGTAATGTGTGTGTGTGTACTACTGAACTGAGTCTTGGCACATTAATGACCCACCAACCCTAAGCCCAACTAAGAAGGACTAATTAATTCCACCCAACAAATTAAAAAAAAACTGAGAAAACTAGCCCAATTACTTAATTAAATTAAAGGAAGCTGAACTCTTGAAGAAAAGAAAATCACAGGCAGTTGATGTAGAAAGAAAGAAAATCAATGGGAGAAGGGGGAGGGGAGGATGGGGCTTTACCACTTTACTTACCAGACCAGAAGCAACCTTGAGGTCGTAATAGTAAAGTTGAAGAGGTGTGGCAGTGACGTGTACGCCGAAGAAAGTCGCTGGATTTCTGAAGAATATTTTCACTGTTGAATTCAAAGTCAACATATCCGTTGGTACCCCGGTCCTATCCATCCCTGCTTGTACGTTGAAATTCTCAAACACAATGTTCTGCACAGCAATTACAAACCACCACCGTAAAAATTCTCTAATCATCACTACTAATTAATAATCACAAACCCAATACCCCTTTTTTTTTTCTTTTTGATAAAGAAATAGCAAGGCCATAAATTAGGAAAAACAAAAAAAATATATGAAATTCACAATCCGGAACTCTTTAGCATGCAACTTTGTTGAGAGCCATACAGCTTTGTTGACATGGGAGAGAGGGACGAGGGAAGATAATGAGAGCAATGAATAAATGTTAAGGGGGTGGGGGTGATGTGATCCACCACCTTGACGACGGTTTTGGGGTGGTAAGAAGCACTTGCAGCCCAAAGAATCAATGAGAAGATGGTGAACAAAACCAGGAAGCAAAGGAGAAAGCAGAGAACGTAGAATTTGAGGTGGGCCTTGCTACCGTCCCACTCATCGTCATCAGGGTGGTGTTGGTCGTCATCGTCCTCCTTCTCGGCTTGGCGGTGGTCGTCGTCGTCGTCGAGGCGGCAGCTGGTCTGAATCCTCCTCCAGCCCAAAGCAGGAAATTTGGCAGAGAATCTGGAAGTAGAGGACTCGCGGGAGTGGTGGATGGGAGAGCAGTGATAATGGGGGTAATGGTAGTTGTAGTGGCAGTGGGGGTGAGCCGGGGAAGCAAAGGGGCTGGAGCCGTAAGACATTTTGTCCACGTCATTGTGGTGGTGGGAATGAGATGGGCTCTGCACGTAGTAAAGCGGCCTCCTCGGCGACCGGGGAGGCGTTGAGGCCTGATCTATACTCGTCACCTCCGAGTCCGATTTCACATGCATTGCCGCCCCCGTTTTTGACATTTTATCAGTTATCGCTCTCTGTTTTTTCTTTAGTACTAAGTGGAGTATATATGCAGATGCTTAGGCCCTTATTCGGCTTACTAAAAAACCATGAGGAGGAGGAGGAGGAGTAGTGTACATACATATGCGGAGGCAGAGGTGGTGGTTTCTGATATCTCTGGTCAATGGTCAGGGCTTATAAAGCTGTAATGAGATGATTGAGTGGGGAGAGAAATTTCCCCTTCCTCCATTATCATTTTTTCCTTTGGCCGGAAAAGGGTTGTCTCAAAAACAGGATGCGGTAATGAAATGCTGTTGTCGGGATTCGTGATGCTGTTGCAACTTGGTGCTTTGGTGGTTTGTGTGTTTTTCTCTATTTTTTTTTTGGGCGATTTTCGAGGTTTACCTCCGCTAAGTTGCGCCGGGGCGTCAAGTTCATGCTGTCTATAGTCTACACTCTACTCTGTTCTTGATTCTTACCTCTCTTTTTTTTTTTTTTTTTTTTTTACAATCGTCACTTGTATATTTTACTGCTGCTCTCATTTCTATTCTAACCTATTCTAAAAGCCTATTGGGATCAACGAAAATTAAACCACCATCTTACCTCTTGTGTTAGTAAGTACTTTCCAAACCCCCAGGCAGCTCAGTCGGTCACGCTTTCTTCTTTAGGGGCGTTGTCCGGCCTTGGGCAATCAAAATTCGAGTCTGCCTGGAGTTACCGTGTCCGGAGTAGAGTGGGGCCTCCTTTCCCGGACCGTAGGGGATTAGTCGGGCCCCGTAAGGATTGACCCGGACATCCTTGTGTCGACAAAAAAAAAAAAATACTTTCCAAGTTGTCCATTTCATTTCACTGCTTGCTATGGGTAATTTAAGCGGAGAAGCCTTTCCTTTTGTAATGTTCATTCCAATATTTTATTGGAATCCTATTCTCAAAAAAAATTTGGAAAAATTTTAAAAATGATTATAAATTATTTGAGATATTTTTACTGTAGTATTTTTTGTGATGTGATGTATGTGAAATAAAAAGATAATTGAAAAGATAAAAAGATATATTGAAAATTGTAATAGTGATATAAGTAAATATATTTGGACAAATAATCTCCTGACCAAACACAATAGTGTTTTGTTAGCCAAATCTGACCTATTCACAAAGAGAGACAACCCCTTGATTCTGTATTACCAAATCTAGGCACGAACATGATGGATTTGGCCAATAAGGCCAGATAAAAACAAACGGAAAGGACCCGGCCAATAGGACAAAATAAAAAATAAAACGAAGAAAGGCATTCCGGATTATAGTTTTAGAACGATTATACTGACAATCATTGTGGCTCGGCTAATTTCTTTATTTATTGCTGAAAAAAAAAATATCGCAAGAATATTGACCTGACAGGGACCGATATAAAACTATGCCTGTCGGACTTAATCAGCCCAGCAAACAAGGGAAAAATAATTTTTTTTTAAAATTGTTGGGCTGCCGGGCACAACTAGAAACCTTTCTAACATTCTACTGCCCCAGACGTACAATTAGCTTGCTTTCCAATATCAAATGGTCAAAGTTAGAAATTTTTATGGGATAATTTCAAAAACCTCCCTTGAGGTTTCTAATTGTTTCATTTAGCATCCTCAAACTTTAAAAAAAAAATCTCACTTGGTTCCCCAGTTTTAAACTTTTTGTAATATTTAAAATTCATTTCAGAATATAATATTAAAAATCTCATTTTGGGAGAGAGAATACAATTTCATTTCAAATTTGCCCTTTTCTTGTGATTTCTTAATTGTCATGATACACCAAATTTATTGCTTAAATTTTATAAATTGATCGATATAGTTCTTCAATGAAAATTTAATGTTTGATAATAGGATAAAAAAAAGCTCTTTAACAAATTTTGTGTCATTGGTTCGGACAAAAAGTTAAATTACTTAAAATTATGAATGATTACAATACTCTTAAAAATAAATTGCAATAATTTATAATCATGAGTATACCTTTTTGGACTAACTTAAAAAAGATAAAAGCAAGTTTATATATAAATTTTAAGATGTTGTATCTTTTTAGTTGCCAAGCCATCAATTTAGACAAAAAAAATAAAAAAATATGTAAATGATTTATAAATTAACTCAAAACACTTTACAATAAAGAAAAATATTATCTTTGTAAATTGCGAAAACTTCAATAAAGTTTAAATATATACTCTTGGCATTTAAAAACAACTATATTTTGTCACATCAGAATAAAAAAACTATATTTTGTCAGCAAAATATATTATTTTGACTATATTATTCTGATTTGTTCAATGGTCCTTATTTAGATTTCTGACTAGTTTTTTTAGTCGGAATCCACTACATGTCTTGTACGTGATCAATTTTGAAAAACAAAATTGTCAAATCACAATTCACATAATCTGATTTATAGTCCCTCACATTTTATAAAATGAATTTTTTCATCCCTCGCATTCACAAAATAAATTTTTTGTCTCTCACATTTTATAAAATGAATTTTTTCATTTCCCATTAATCATATGTACGAATATTTTTTTCTTGCTTTTGAAAATTAATGTGTATGTCTATTTGATTTTACCTAAATAGTATGAATAGTATGTAATATATCTCTATCTGATTTCATATGAACAATCTAATTGTAGTTGTAGGTCAAATCAAATAGAGATATATTACACGCTACCTGTACTATTCATGTGAAATAAAATAGACATACGCATGAATTTTTTTTTTTTAAAAAAATCTATTCATACACATGATTAATGAGGAATAAAAAAATTCATTTTATAAAATATGAGGGATGAAAAAATTCATTTTATGAAATGCGATGGATGAAAAATTTTATTTTATGAAATATGGGGAACATAAAAATTTCATTTTGTGAAATGTAAAGAACTATAAATCAGATTCAGTGAAATATGATTTGATAATTTTGCCCCTAAAAAATGATCACGTGTAACGTATATGGTGGATTCCGACCAAAAATTAGTGGGAAACCTAGGCACCATTTGGCAAGTAAGTTTTTTCGGTGTTTATCTAAAACTTTACTGTAACTTACTGTAGAAGTTTTTTAAAAATTTTTTGAAGTGTGCGTTTTTTTTAATATTTTGAAGTGTACAGTTTAAAAACTTTGAGAAGTTTTTTGAAGTTACTGTAGTTAAAGTTTTTTAAAAAACTTGTAGCAGACAAATTTGGCAAAAAAACTTGTCTGCCAAACAAGGCCCCAGATAGGGACCAAATTTGATCACTATAAATTTGTAAAATACGTAAAATTACACTTTTTTAAAGTGAGAGGCGAAAAAAGTCATTTTGTAAAATTTGAGAGACGTTTTGAATGATTTTCTTTTTCACTTTAGTGGTCGTTCGTGGAAATTATAATCCAATGACAAAGTTGTCCAAACAGCCCACCACCATAGCGTTTAAGACTTGTAGAATGAGAGGTTAAACGTTCAACTCTTGCCTCCCACCGCTTGTCACTTTAAGTGGCTGAAATCCACATACCCTCCTTCTTAGTATAGGTTAAAGTAAATGTAGGAATAGATTTAAGATAGACAAGTATCGATCGACAAAAGAAAAAAAAAAAAAAAGAGAAAGTAGCCCATGGACTTTTCACTGGAGCAGTAACGGGCCTTAAATATGCCAAGGCCCAAAGTATGTTTATCCATATATTCAGTCCTACCCCCACATTTATTGCATTAACCACCAAAATGAAACTAGTATATCCTTAGATGTTGATGGAAGATCCAAAAAGAACAAAGCCATGGAAATATTAGTTAGACGGGAATCACATGGGGCTTGTTCTTGATTGATTATTTTAATTGATTATAAATTCTGATTTGGATAAGCAACTGTTCTCTATTTTTTTGTATTCTAATTATAAATTTTTTAATAACTAAAAAAGTTAAAATCTACAATCACTCAAAAAGTAGTTTTTGATGATTCTAATTATTCTCTATAATCAAATTTTATAAAATCCAAATCAATTGAGAACTAGGCCATAATCTAACCATCATCATCATCAAACAATAGTTGACACAACAATTAATTAGCAGATTTGGCAATTACAATATGCACAAAAGGGAATTGTAGTGATTTATCTATTAGAGGATAAGTAAGACATTTCTTGTATTTTTCAGATCTATTATATCTATTAAATTGCATATTTATAATTTTTAGTACATGTTTAACCTGCCGTTAAGGCAGCGATGTAAATCAAATTGTGTTGATTAGCAAATCTGACGATTACAACATGCACAGAAGGGAATTGTAGTGATTTATCTATTAGAACATAAGTGAGAAATTTTTTGTATTTTTTAGGTTTATTGACAATTTTTTAAATCTATTATATCTGTTAAATTGCAAATCTATAATTTCTAGTGCATGTTTAACCTGCCATTAAGGCAATGATGTAAATCAAATCATGTTAGACGATTTTCAACAATCGGGTAATGAAATTTTCTTTTATAAAAAAAAAACACAACAATATATTCGCCGAGGAAAAATTCAAAAAAGAAGAAGAAGAAGAAGCCAAATTAAATTGGCCATATCCATATTATATATGATCCCATAAATGAAAATTACCGACTATATGAATCTTGCGAATTTGAATAACTAAACATTAGAGCTCCTTCTACGTAATTTATTTAAGTCCAGCAGAGTGCCAAAAAAAAAAGGTCCGGCGGTGTGGCCAAAAGAAAATAGAACCTCAGACAGCAAAAGGCTAATCGCTTGGCTGGATATTGTTAATATCACTCCCCAGCAATAATGTCAGTGTCAAGCAATTTTAGGCAGCATCGTTTTGGTTCCATGAGATGCTGACAATTGAAATGACAAAGAAATCAGGTTTTTCAACTTTTGTGATGCGCCATGATTTCTTTACTTTATGGTGGTAATATTTGCTCTGTCCAAAGGCTTCCATAGTTTCCATCGCAAAAGGAAGAAAGGCCATTTTGCATTCGGGCTGGGAACTAGACCAAGACAGATGGTTGATGTGATCAAACACTGCCTAAGTCTACTCCAGAAAATTCATAACATAGTATAGACTATAGTCTCTAAAACGTCCTTCGTTTGCCTCAATGCGTTTACCCTTTGAATGAAACACCAATGAAAATTGTAATCTAGCAGTGACTGGGATCACGGAAAATCTTGAGCCAGCTTTTGGAAACAGAAACATAGTAAATAACTAAATATTACGGCCATCAGGCTAGAAATTAATGCACCATTTCCGCAAGGCAGGATGATTGTCGACATTTTTACTTTCATTTTGGTTCACAACAATGCCAGTATGGACTATGGAATTGGAGCCCCCCATTGAAACCACCTACACGACGCACGTTTCATTTCAGATAAAATACGTACAAGCTCCAGGTTAATCCGCCAAGTGCCATTCATAGCCCAGCTGTGTTTACTTGTCAGTAAGATGTTGTCTTCTTGTGTAAATTGAGATCAGTTTCCCGACTCTTGCTAGTGACTTGGAGAAAACTCAGTTTATATAAATTGGCATCTATATCGATCTTTCTGGAATTGACAGCAATCGAATTCATTAGAGGAAGGTAATACCAAAAAAAAAGAAAGAAAAGAAAATGAAGAATAGATCATCATGCAATATCGTTGTTCTTTCATATTATCTCCAGGCAACACTTGCCTTGCTGGTAGGATTGGTGATGTTGCAGGCTGCATTAGGCAGTGCAGCAAAGCCTCCGGCGATTTTCATACTGGGTGACTCCACCGTAGACGTTGGTACTAATTCTTACTTGCAAGAAAGCAGGGCCAGAGCCGACTTTCCTCATTACGGCATTGACTTCCCTCGCTCGAGGCCAACTGGGAGGTTTAGCAATGGCTTGAATGGTGCTGATTTTCTAGGTGATCCATTATTGTTGTTGCCATCATATGATATGTTCCTACGACGATTCGTGCATCTGTTATGTTATGTGCGTGCAACATTCTGACCTTTGTTTGAATTTTATGATTGGCCAGCCAGGTTAATGGGATATAACAGCAGCCCACGACCCTTTCTCAGTCTTGGTAGCCCTTTGCTTTCTTATCTCAGAAACCACGCCTTCAGAGGCGCAAACTTTGCTTCTGCGGGTTCTGGCCTGCTTGACCTCACTGGTTCAGCATTGGTAAGCCAGCCACTTTTCACCTCCATTTTATTCATGGTTCACCATCGTTGCAGGTCGCGGTTGTTCTACATCCGTCGTGGTATATTGGATGATATTCACATTATAGCACATAAATTTTTTTTAAAAATCTGAAAAAATTAGTAAAAATAGAAAATATCATAAAAGATGTAGTCTGAAAAAATATCCAAATCAACTCCGAATTTATTCAGATGTTTTGGTCGATTCCATGCATCACAGATTTGAATCAACTAATATCGATCAAGTTAAAACATGTCGCCATGGATATGGAATTATCCACGATCCGGGAATCGGTGTCGTACTGGTCCCCTCCGTTTCGATTATGATTCGGTCGAATCGTATCGGACTCGTCGCCCGAGATAGCTAACCATGATTTTATTTTCAATTTTTCTTTCCTTTTTGTAATTTTTTTTTGACACTAGTGGAACTCATTGACTAACCTACAAAAAGCTACACCCGGTTCTATATCCTCACGTTGATCACCATCTCTTTTGAAGTTGTACTAAATGCATTTTTAGAGTGGTGCACTTCTGGTTGCATTTTACAGACTTGTACTGATATTTGGATAATCGTTGGAATCCTCACTGACATAAAATGGTATGTTACCAATCGCAGGGAGTTGTGCCATTATCAGAGCAGATTAAGCAATTTGCCACGCTCCAAGGTAATCTTTCTGCTGTTAGGGGTTCAGGGGCAACGGAAGCAATGCTACAAAAATCTTTGTTTTGCATCAGTATTGGAAGCAATGACCTCTTTGACTATGTTGTTTCCAATAGCAGCACGACTCCACAAGAGTTTATTTACCTCCTCATGAAAGAATACGAGAACTCTATCAAAGTAAGATTTGCTTTCAGTCAGTCTTGTAGCTAGGACAAGATTTTTTATTCAATGATCAAAACTAAAGTTCTTTGCTCAGAATTCAGGAATTGATGGAGTACTCTTGTTGTTTTTGACGTGATCATCAGACTTTATACAGCCTTGGAGCACGGAAATTTGGCATCATAAGTGTGCCGCCAATCGGTTGCTGCCCAACCATTAGACTTCTGGATGCTGAAGGAAAATGCTCCGAGGCCTTGAATGGATTGGCAAGAGCTTTTTATTCAGCACTTGAGACCCTATTGTACGGCATTGGCTCTGAGCTTGAGGACATGAAATACTCACTTGGAAATGCTTACTTAATGACCATCAATGTCATCGACAATCCACAGCCCTTCCGTAAGCCAAATAATCTTCATCTCCAGATACTTCTACTACAAATACTACAATAATTCCTCATCTATACCCCTTAAGTAGAATCCAGGGTTCAAAGACTCGGTTGAGAAACTCCTAGACGGATATAATTTCTCATCGAAACGGGGCTTCTCGATCCGACCGGGACGAGATGACTCCGAAATAATGAATCACCGAAAACTCGATCGAGACGGATATAAATGGCCGAATCTCCTCGAGTCAATTCGAATTTTTATTACTTTTGCTAATTCTTTAATTATTTTTATTTATCATATATTTTTTACAATTTTTAAAATATTAAATATTTCAAAAATTTGCGTCTCGCCGAGATCGCGACCGATATGTCGAGACTGATGTGGAACAGTCCGGGTCGCGACCACAACTTTGAACCATGGTAAAATCATGGACGGCTTTTTTTTTCCCTATGGTGGGTTTTGGGGGGGGGGGGGGGGGTTGCGGGGGAGGGGGATTCAATTCTTTCGTTTGCTTTCATTAAACTCCAAAATAAAATTAAATAAATGTTCCCTCAGATTTCACGAGGGTGGACACTGCGTGCTGCGGATTTGGCAAGTTGAACGCAGAACAGGCTTGTAATGCAACTGCAAATCTTTGCTCAAAGCGTAAGGAGTACTTGTTCTGGGATCAATTCCACCCGACTCAAGCTGCTGCTAACCTGGCAGCTAATACGCTCTATGCTGGTCCACCTCTCTACGTATCGCCTATTAACTTCGCTCAGCTGGTTCAACTGTGAAGATGATTATAGCATGGAACAATCCTCATTCACCATTGCCCTGCCCTTATTCACAAACTTCGCCATCATGTGACCTGACAGGAGATTATAAGCTCTTCTGAAGGATTTGTGATTTTGCATCTGTAGTGCTTCGTAATTGGTATGCTTCTGCAAAACTAATAAACTTGATGCTAATTTTTGCCTTTTTTGTTCCCATGACTTTCGTGTTTTCCTTGTAGAAGAGATTTCTCTCCGTTCATTTCTGATTTCTCGGTTTGCCTCGTGTTAAATTGTTACCATATCATCCACTATTCCCGGCGCGCTTGTTAACAAGATACAAAGCGAGTCGCAAAGTCTTGTAATTGGAATCCAAGAAACATATAGATTGTTTTACCATTCGCTCTTTACAGGTGATGGTTCTGTTTCCTGCAGAGTGGGATGTTACAAAACCAATAAGCACCACGGATACATATACTAGTAGTACTTACCACCTAGTTCTGTACATAAACTTAAGGCACGCGAGCTGGATTTTGATGCATCTTGTAGTGAAAGTGTATCTGCGGATGGGAAACGGCTAGCTAATAGCTATCCATCGTCCATTAACAAAGTTTCACTGAAAACTGATTCTTTACGTCTGCTGCAAAATTCTATTTCTTCTCTGGAATCACCGTTTATAATTAGGAGCTCCTCTCTTTTGGTCTGCATTGCGAGCCAATGATCTGGTTCCTCAAGCAGATGCAAAACCTGTTAAAAACAAAAGGACGTACTAATTTAGCCATTAAGATTCTTAATAATCTCCTATCATATCATCTCCAGATAGTTGCTTCAAACTTCTTGGTTCAAGTCACGCTTCTTTAAGGTTTATCTAAATTTGGAAAGGCAACACTGAGATCACAAGTGGACTCAGGACGGTCGTAAGTTTATATTATTTCCACGAATGATGATGAATTGTCAGCACAAAAATTACCGTCTTCATAGTTGGCCTTCTAGATGATGAATGCAGAAGGCATAGACGGGCGGCAATCATCATCATTTTCATTTCATCCTGGCAATAATCTTGGTTTAGATTAGGATCAATCAAGCGTTCACACAGACCGCTACTAAGAAGAGACCTTGCCTACAATCGCATTGGCATTGTCAGTATCAGTATCGGCAATATATGTATATATATATATATATATATATATATATATATATGAATCAATCCTGTTTTTTTGTCAATTGTGTAGATTGAAGTAAGGGTCATTAATTTCAACATTACCCATAAAACCAAGCTCTCTTGATTAGACATAGATTTCGCCTGAATAGCCTCTTTCCCTGTGATTAATTCCAACAGCACAACACCATAAGAATACACGTCTATCTTCTCGTCAACTTTGCCATACATCATGTACTCTGGGGCCAGGTAACCAAAAGTTCCAACCACATGAATTGGCTTCGAGAACACTGACGACGTTTGCTTGTTTTGGTGGAGTACTGTTGCTGCTCCAAAATCTGATAGCTGCTCCAAAATGTTAATATATCACATTTACCTCAATATTTGATAGATATCATTCAAAGGCTATCGCTTGAACGCTTAAATGCACCATAAAAGAAATATCAATATAAGGTGAAATCTGAATAATTAGCCTAAGTCTGAAAGATATAACTAAAAATCGATATTTGAAGGGTTAGAGAAAAGCAAGCAGTACTCGGATGTAAATGTTTACTGCAAACAAGCACATCTGAGCAATTTATGGGCAAGGTCTTGTATCGGCATTACTGAAAGCAAAATTCTCGTTTGTCATCACTTACCAATTACTTTCCCACTTTTTGCAGGTGGAACTACAGAATCTTAGCCGCATAATTTGGTTTCCCAATCACTAATTTGTTGAAATCTTGAAAGGAAATTAACATTGGGAAGGTAGCTAAAAGAACTTACCTGTGGTTGGCAATTCTCAGAGAGAAGTATGTTAGAGGACTTTACATCTCTGTGTATGACAGGAGGGGAGGAGGAATGGAGGTTGTCCAGTGCCCTCGCCACACCAATGGCAAGTTGCATCCTCTCAGACCACCTCAGCTGTTTTAGTCTTTGCCTTAGACTTCCTTTGAGTAAATTGTAGACAACAGCCTGCATATCTTTGCAATAACAAAATCCTAGAACCCGAACTATGTTTTCATGTTTTAAACTGCTCAGCATTTCCACCTCCCGGAAGAGATCCTCATCAGAGTGTTGCGAGATGTTAAGTACTTTCACTGCTGCAGCCTGACCATCATCAAGTTCGGCTCGATAAACCTTACTATGTCCTCCCTCTCCAATCAACACCTCAGGACTAAATTTGTTAGTTGCACGCCTTAGTTCTTCCAGTGTAAAGCGTCTGCTGTTTCCCTTCACCTCCAAAGTAGCTAACCTCTCAAACAATTTCTGTGTTACATCTGGAAAGCTCAGGTTTTTCCTAATGCTGAGCAGTTTCTTGCTTCCAGTAGGTTGTACAGGTAATGAAGTTGAGGGGCATGACATTGTCCGTGATTTCTGAAGATGAAATCTAGTCTCTGAATGGTCACGGCTACCAAATTCGGAAAGGGATGACACAGAAGACTGGAGTACTCTAGTTACAGAACCCTGTTGAGAAGTTCCTTGCCTCTGCAATAAGATTTTACCTCCATTATCCATAACCAGAAGGGAGCAACTTGGAGGCAATGCCTTTAAGCATTTGTTAACAGTTGAATCTTTGGGCCTGCCGACAAATGACTAATGAGAGAGAGAGAGAGAGAGGGGGGGGGGGTATTAATGTAGCAATGCAAGCTACAACATAAACTCATTAGAGAGAGGATCGCCATACCATTGACTGCTGCACCCGACTGCCAGAATTGTGGCAAAGTGTTCGCGTACCTGATGACTCAATTCGACTATATATAAGCTTCCGTTACAAAGCTTTACTTGGAAATCCACCTAGAGAGGTCATTACATGGGAGTTTAATTTGTCAAACCACTTCGGTGGTTCACAGGTCATTGGGCAATGACAATGAGAGATCAAAGGATGTTGCCATTGTTAACAGAAAGCAGTCAGTGTTAAAGAATATACTAACCTGTTTGTACTTGCAGAGATCTTCATGGATGAGGAAAGTGTTTGGATCAAAGCCATCATGCGACTCTTGCACATGAACAGCCAGCACACTGTCCCCTGGCACCACTACCGAACTGAGTAAGCGGCGAAGCATTTCTCTGCTGTAGTTATCAGATTTCAGACCAACGATAATGGTTCTCTTCTTGCCAATCCTGGCCTTTAGCAGCGAAAAGATACGTCCATTGATCATTGGGCTTCCAACCATCATTAAAGCCTCTCAATGTAAAGCCAATATCCTTTTACAAAATGAAAACACGCAATTTCACCATAACGAAACTAAAGATTCATTTATCCACCACCCCGCTTTGGGAATTGTCTAGAGAATCCGGTAGTATTTTCCAATATTGTGGTGCCTGATTTGATTATATGTGGCCCTTTGGCATAAATTTCGGTAGCTAGTTCATTATGTTGAGCATTTACTCATGGTTGGTAGGTGCTTTTAGAGTACAAAACACAATATCCGCTCCCATGACTTTGAAGACACCGACAACGGAGGAAAGTACCTTGGAGTGCAATTGCATCACGGAATGGTATTTACTGCAGACGATTTCAGTCATTTTACATCCAGTTGAATGGAGATACTTTATTACAATACCCTCTTACAAAATGATTTGCCACAGTGCTGTCTTTATAACAACTACTACTTTGGCGGCGTTAGCTTGTCTTTATAACAAAACATCGACGATGGAAGCCGGACGTCCGCCCCCACAAGCCCGGATTATTAATCTTTGCCTTTTGCCCATGCTAGCTTCAATAGTTTTAACCGGACGAATTAAAAATAGATGCCACTCGATGTTCCGATGTACCATACCTCCTCTTTGGGCTCCCCTTCCCCACAGTAAGCTAGTGTAGGAGTAGAATAAAATGGTTGTGAAAAAAAAAAAAATGGATGTAATGACATACCACATATCTCCTCTCAGCGACCATGTGAGTTATGTCAAACAGCATTCTGTCTGCCTTATTTTGTTTATCATTTGTGAATGAACCAAACATTGACAATTACCAATTTTTGTACTCATGACTAGGGATGTCAACGAGTGTAATCAAGCTCGAATAATGTCATGCTCGAGCTTGAATTCGACTCGAGCGAGTAGAAAATTATGTAAAACTCGTTAAGACTCGAGTCTTAACAAACTCCAAGACTTAAAATAAAACTCCAAAAACTCGATAAAATGTTGAAAATTTTATGGTAAATTATCTAAAACCTTCATTTCCTTTTTAGTTTATACAATGTTACATTTTTACCATTTCTGAATTTTATTGAATAAACAACACTTATGGGAAAGTACCTAAAACATAAACCCTTATTATTCATTTTATAATTAAAATAAAAATATAATATAAATAATATACTAGTGATCAAGCTACTTGACAAGCACTCGAATAGCACAAATGGAGGTTTGAACTCGACTTGATATATACATCAGGCTACTCGACCTCGAGTGCGAATTTGATTTGGCTGAATTCGAGCCAAACATTTGACCATGTCTCTCACAAGCTACTTGTAAGCGATTCGACTCACCAGCAGCCTACTTGTGACACCTACTTGTGACACGATGCCAACTAACCACTTCTTTTTTAGTGAGTTAACCACTAAATAAAATATAAAGTACAAATCTAACTAATAAGTCAGAAGTTCAAACCTCTACACCTAGAGTAAAATCTAAAGGTGGCAGCTATCCCCTTTTAAACCCCCTCCTTTGACCCATAGCAAGTTGCCGATTCACGTACCCACGCTCCAGAAATGATGCCATATCCCCTGTTACGCAATCTAATCCATTAATCCATTATGGTCTTTCATTCTCAAGGAAGCTCGTTAAGCAGAAATGAAGGCTGGGGTAGCGACAGCCAACCATTTCCACAACAAATATGTATTTTTGACTCGTCAACTTCAATTAACCAGAAATTGAAAAACTGCTTGAATTACCAGATAGCAGAATGGGCGTCTTCGCTGATCATAGAGCTAATTTCAACAACTTGCTAGATTTTATACTGTAACTAAGTGAAACAAGCTCTTACGATAACCCAACTTCTTGCCAAGTCCGCACCCTCTAATCCAAACACGATGAACTACTTGAATTTGCCTACAGTTTACTAAATGCGACTTTAATTTTAGTACTATTAAATTTGTCCAATTTTCTATCAAAAGCTGACTAAAACAAAAAAGGTCAATTCAAGATGTAATCCTTGTTCACAAAACAAGGACAAATAAAGGGGGTATAATAACAAAGAATAGCAAGGGAAAATGATTTTTTGCTTAATGTCCAAAATGATTTCAGGATGCTTATTGTACTAATTTACGACAGCAATCCTCATTTCTCTTTCTAAGTTCTATTAGTAACACCACTACTTGAAATCAGATTGCACCGAGACGAACAAGAAGCTGCACATTGTATTACAGAAATGCAAAGAAACAGACTCTGCAGGAATTATATACTCCATTTTGCACATGCACTGCAAAACCCTTTGCAGAAGACAACTTTTAGGATATCAACTTGCTTCTCAGCAGCAATGCATTCTCAAGGCTTGTCAGCAACCTGCAAGACAAAGCAGAAGATGGCTTAACATAGGGCCAAATAATAGAAATCAATCATACCGAAAGCCAGAAATCGAAAAGCAGCAAGTGATTACCCTCAGACGTTGATTTAGTTCAGCATCAAACACCACAAACGACATTTCCTACTTTTACCTAATTTAAGTAGATCATTCCACTTGTACCTTATCCCATTTTGTTGTTTATGGACAATTACATTACTAACCAACTAAAGGCATCATAAATACATAACTACCACTATGATCAAATTAAAGAAATTGAGAAAATTCTAGAAGAAATGCGCAAACTTTTGAATAAGAAACTGAAAAAGGAATTTCCAGAAACACCACCAACTTACAAAAACAAATTGAAGCCCAACCTAGCAAAATCATTAAAGCATTGCATCACAACTAGAAGCAGATGTAGAAACATAAAACTTCCTCCAAATGCCATCCACCTATTGGAACCAATAGGTCAACTTTTTCAATTGAAGAAAGGGGAGAAGTCAACCTAAATCTTAACCACATTGTCAACCAAAACTAATCCAAACAGCTTTACTTTAGAGTTGTAGGAAACGAGTTCACAAAGTAAAAGCGAAGCCTAGCATTCCAGGTATAAAGTTGAAGATCCAGATATGTTCTGCCAAGCATTGCACCCTAAGAGGGAAATGGAACATGGTACAGTTATTGATTCAATAAACAATTTCAGGCCTCGTGAGCTCTTAACAAGCCAAAGCAGTTTAAATTAACTTCGTCCTTGTTGCAAGGTCGTTCTATTAATTAATCATTACTGCAATTCCTGATATCTAATCCCTCTTTCATCCTATTTCCCAATTACACACATGCCCTAAGATACACTCAATATAAGCACATCAGACCAGTTCAAAGTGCTCGAAGTTTCCCCCCCAACATGAGAATATGAGCTCAATCTAACATGGAAGCCTCCTTGAGAGGGTCATACTTCCTAAAGAATAGCATGTATGCCTTAACTTCAACATAAATAGATTCAGGGGCCTACAATATCATGATCTACAACAAAATTTGCACTTCTCAAAGCCATTGAGAACAACTTGTATGGGGTTGAATGATCCTGGAAAACCTAAATTTTCTACCAATCTCTTCAAAGAGCTGCATCAAAGGCTTTAGTACAACATATACTGGATAGAGGGAAAAAATGGCAAACCACTAAAAGGATGATCTACTCCTAGTGAATTCTGCTATTAAGTGACCCATTCCAATTCTGGAATAACTAGAGCACCAAATAATGACCAGCATATAAAGCATATTTCCCAAAATCCTCAAAAACATTACACATTTGTCTATGCCCATCACCCCTACTGTACCTAGAACTAAAATAGAACGAAACTTACTGGACATCAATATCCAGGAACAGGTTTGTGTAAATACCATCAACTCAAAAAGTACCAATGAACAGTAGCTTCATCTCACAAACACATAGATTTAAGGGGGAGAAAAAGCCCAAAATCTCAACTCCCATTGATCTTTCAATCCAATAATTTCTCACATTTCAGAGTTTATGAATCTAATCACCCTTTCTGGCAACAAATCCCACTACAGAACAACTTATTTCTGATCAACTATATCCTTCTTCAGCTACTTGGGCAGTCTATGACTTAGAACCCACTTTATCAATTTTCATATCACAGAGCTTCATTTTTAGGTCAAAGCTGAAAAAATCACCCAACTATTGAAAATCTTAAACATATTCCTTGGTTAGCAGTACATTATGAGTTCCAATATACTTAGCAATGGTACCAATAATATTGCAAATGTCATTCACCATTAGTCTATTGTTTCAATTTGTAAGTCCATTTACAGCTTTGGTTATTTGTTAATTTGATTTTCCATTTTTTGAAAATTTAAACTTAGGCATAAGAACTGCCAAGCAACTCCACATTAAAATAGCTACTGACCCCACATAAACAAGCAGAAAGAAAGGGCCCACCAAAGCAAAACATCCCATGTCCTGGAACATTTTACTCTCGGTTTCCTTACTCAATATGAGTATGAAACAGACAAATCAGGAAACTAAATGCTTCTGTATCAGCAGAAGAAGACTGGACAACACCAACCAAATTAATCGCATGATACATTCAACAAAAAGGAATACCCAAAAACTACCTGGTTAAGAGGGTTGTCAGGAGATTTCTTCCAAAGTTTCCAGATCATGTCTTTGTACTGCGTGTGTGTAAGACCTGGTTTATCTTCCTTCAGCCTAGGAAGCTCAGCTTCTTCAAAAGCCTGCAAATTCATTGAAATGGACCAAAAAGAACGAGTAATGTCATAGTGCTTAAAATGGTAAACTGGGCCAATTCAGATATTAGGCCTACAAAGTACAAAGTCAAGTGAATATAAAGGAAAGAGAACTCTGAAATTGAGAAACACCAAATTTCTCTCCACTGAGGAAAGAATAAAATGATGAGCATTGATATCACCTTTGTGCAGACATATTCACTAATACTAGTAGAATTGAGCGAAAAGCTGGAAAAAATACAGAAGTTTGATACGGATTAAAAGTTTAAGACACAGTTAGTGGATAAACGAAGTGTAGGCTGCCACTTCCTTAAAGATAAGCAATTTACCATCAAAACAGCATCTATTTGCATTATAGTTGAAAAGCGTGCCAATTTCATTCATGTCCTACAGCTACGTAATCACATCTTCCGGGTCACTTGCTCAACATACTCACGATGGATCAATATATTTCCACAATCCTACCATGTCAATACTCAAACAGCAGCAAAGCAAGTACTTTTAACGAGAAAGAATAAACTTTTTCCTTTCCAGGGATTGCCTGTATTTCAATTTTCCACGGTTAAAATCATAATAATTTTTTTTTCGTTTTTGTTTTGTGTTGGGGGGGAGAGGGGGGTGGTGGTGGTGGTGGTTTGGGGGGAAGGGAAAGAAAAGCCAACCTTAAATGAAGCCTTGAGCCTCCTTTCTGGATGCTTATCAACTGGCAAATTATCGGCAACGGTCATCTGAGCAATGGCTTCCTCAATTGTGCTCGCCTCAATGATGGAATCGTCACGATTGGTGTTCTCCACAAGAACCATCCTCTCGTACTCCTCCTCGGCCGCTGTACGGCTATTCTTCCGCTTCTCCTCCTCAGCTCTCTTCTCAATGGCAGCCTGCTCCTCCTCCCTCCGCCGCCGTAGCTCGACCTCGGTGACCTTGGGGACGGGAACGGAGACGCGATTGGCCTTCTTATCTGGCTTCTTCAAAGCCTTCTCGAGATCCTTCTCCTCCTCCTCGGCCAACCGGCGGGCCTCGGCTTTGCGAGCTGCAACCTCGGCCCGTTTCTCGGCCTCCTCCTCGCGCTTCTTGGCAGCGCGAGACTTGGCGCCTTCGGCATCTCGCCAGTACTGCTCTTCCTTCTCATGAGCCTCGCGATCTTTGCGATCGGCCTCCACGGCGCTCTTTCGAGCCCTAGCGGCTTCGGCTTTGCTATTAACTCCCATTTTTTTCGGCATATTTCCTGAATATCTTCCTTAACTCTGTCCCAATTTTTTCTTTTCCTCTCTTTTTCGAGCTCAAGGGATACTTGAACACCGAATTTTGGTCACTGAGTCTCCAGCCTCCACAGCAGCAGCAGCGTATCTATCTTTTTGTTCGGAGTTCTCTTTATGCTTCTGGAACTCTCGCAAATCACCAGCAACCGCCCTTTAAGATTTTATTCATTTCTCATTTTTGACCCCCATAAACTTAGTTTATTACAACAGGACCCACAATACTATCTTGATTCCTCCATTTCGTCTGCTTAGTCAAACCCGTCCCCTAAAAATGCACAATGTGGCAACAATTCTTTCCACAAAATTATTCACTAATCCTTTATATTTGGTCCACGGATGCTCAAATTTTACGTCATCCTCTCCCATCTGCCTTCTACCCTTAATCATATCTGAAAAAATAACTCGTCACTTTTTAATTTTGTCCTCTGTTTAATACAATCGAATTATTTTTCAACATAGCCTCTCTCTCATCTTACATATAACTTTCGACCGCTCAAAAATGTACATCGTTAAACTTTCTTCACTGCCTCCTTTCTCATCATTCCCATCCCCCTCTATATCATTTGCATCATTAATCATCTATGAGGCTCAATTGATTGTGTTTACTGACTGGGTATAAGCTTCAAAATTATGAAATGAAAGAATATTTATTGTCATTTTTGCAATTTCTATTGGTGCATTACAACTTTGATGCTTGTGGAATTTATTGTGAAGTCCTTTTTAGGGGAACTAGCCTAGGTTCAATGTTTGTATGTGATTCTTGTGAGTCTGAATTTTATCAATATTTACAAGTCACTATATTTAGCGGTGTTTTTTTTTCTTTTCTGCCTTCCTCCTTAAAAGAATATTCTAAACTTTACAAATACGAGAACCGTCTTCACTTTTGAAGAAAGCGAAAACTTGGGTGAACCCGATCCATGAATCCACTTATAAACCATTTGGTTCTTAAAACACCACATCACATACTTAACTTTGTTGTGTAGAAAATAAGTTTTTTCTCATGTCAACTAATAGTTTAGTTAACTTCTCAACGGTCGAAAATTCAGTACAATCTCTATCTTCTTCTTTCACCAAACATCAGTTCTTCCACCATCTCGTTCTTTTTTCTTTTCTTTTTTTTTCATCAAAAAATGAGTTAATATTTCCAAAGCAAAAATTGAGCCATTCTATATGACCCCCGACAAGAAAGGGTCTCTATGGTTTTCTTTTTTGTGGCAAAAAAATTGTTATTTCAAATTCTGCTATGAATCTGGCTCCTAAACTCCCAAACTAGGCCTAAATAAAACTCATAAAAATAGCCTAGTAGAGGGCAACAAGTTATAATGCCACAGCCCAAATCTTAATGCCACAGCTATTTTTGTTAAATTACCAATATTACTCTTAGAAGTCACCCTAAAATTTCTCTTTATCCCTGCTCAAGTAGTCAAGTTCACCAAACCCCCGACTTTTCCACTGATGTTTTATCACAATATTTGTTGTCCTTTTCTTAAAAGCTCCTTTATCTTCGTCAATCCCTCATTTGTCCACAGGCTCAAATTCCAAACAGTAAACTCTACCATTTCCACCATGATCAATACGAATAAATGCTAATCCTAGTCGGACCCCTTACGGATTGACCTGGACACCCTCTGTGTTGACCCAAAAAAAAAAATACGAATAAATACTAGGGTTGTCCACACCGTCCAGTCACTTGTTTGCCATTGCATGTATATTGTAAAAACAGAAAAAGCAAGGCTAAACTAATATAGGTAGTTTAGCCAAATAAGCTGGGATGTTAAGATGAATTATGAACAATACTTACCAAAATCGACCTAAGTGCTTGATCAGGCTCACCTATGTGATCTGCGTCTCACAAGCTAGCCTTATGATGGTCTGGTTACTTGTTTTCCATTGCATGCATACTGTAAAAATAGGAAAAAAAAAAAAAAGGCAAGGCTGAACTAATCTAGGTAGTTCAGCCAAATGAGCTAAGATATTAATCTAATTTCAGAAACCTCCCCTGGGGTTTCTGACGATAGCATTGGCCTCCCTTAAAGTTTACAAAATTATGTAAACCTTCCCTGAAATTAAGGTTTTGATAACAAATTAGTTCATTTAGAAAAAGTAACATTGAAAAAGTACTTTAAGGAGATAGATGAAACTTTGATTCCATAAATACCCCTTATGCAAGTATATAAGTTGTATTAGTAAAAAAATAAAAATAATTAAAAGGTAGAAATAATTAATATACATATTTTATCACTCAAAAAGTTCACATTTAATAAATTAGATAATACAAATAAATAACAAAACTACACCAATAATCACAAGATTTAACAAAATAGACTAGTCATCTTTTTTAAATGATGTTTATTATGATTTTTATGATTTTGAGCGGAAAAAATTTTGCATTTATTTTTCCTCTATTCTCCTTTACTAATATCTAACGATTAAGTAATTAGAGCAATAATTGACAAAATAACTGTTAAAAATTTTTTTAATGATGAATGATGACTTGTATTTACAAAAAAACATTAATTGATATATCTAATAAAGGAAGGAGGGAAAAAAAGGCAAATTTTTTAAAAAAATATATTCAAAATCACAAGAATCATAACCAAAATCATGTTAAAAGAAATGACTAGTCCATTTTGTTGAATCTTGTGATCATTAATGTTGTTTTGTTTCTTATTTGTATTATCTAATTTATTAAATGTGAATTTTTTGAGTGATGAAATGTGTGTATTAATTATTTTTAAATTTTATATATATTTATTTTTTTACTAATACAAATTATGTACATGCATAAGGGTATTTATAGAATCAAAGTTTCATCTCTCTCCATAAAGTATTTTTTTAATATTACTTTTTCTAATTGGACTAATTTATTATCAAAATCTTAACTTCAAAGGAGATTTGTATAATTTTATAAACTTCAAAAGAGGCTAGTGATATTGTAAGAAAATTTAGGGAAGGTTTTTGAAATTATCCCTAAAACGAATTACGAACTACACTTGCCAAAATCGACATAGGTGCCTAATCAGGCTCCTGGGTGGATACGCGTCTGAAAAGCTAGCCTCGTATCATTGTAGAATGTTGCCACTACCTACCTGACCGATTGTTATAGAATATTGCCACTACTTACCAGCGTGAAATGTGAATTGATGCTAGAAGCCCCCGGCAGCTCAAAAGGTTTCATAGTCTCTTCTTTAGGAGCAGGTCTCAGGTTCAACTCTCGGGAGTTATCGTGCTGTGATCTTTGGGGCGAACTCTCACGGTTTGAGAGAAGTAGTCTGGCCCCAAGAGATGGGAAAAGAAATGTCATTTTGACATAGGGTTTGGAAGGGATTGATAGTCAGTAGACAGAAGGAAGATATTAGAAGCCCCCGGCAGCTCAAACGGTTTCCATAGTCTCTTCTTTAGGAGCAGGTCTCAGGTTCAACTCTCGGGAGTTATCGTGCTGTGATCTTTGGGGCGAACTCTCACGGTTTGAGAGAAGTAGTCTGGCCCCAAGAGATGGGAAAAGAAATGTCATTTTGACATAGGGTTTGGAAGGGATTGATAGTCAGTAGACAGAAGGAAGAAATTAGAAATAAGGGAAACAAGACAAACAAACGTGAGGAAAAAAAAAGGGGCGACTTCTAAGTTCTAACTTCAAGGAGAATAACATCGATAATTTAGCAAAAATAGCTATGGGATTAAAATTTATGCTATTGCATTATAACTTGCCCTGGTATAGTAGGGATGATTTGGTTATATTAGATTACTAGTTCTAAACCCGTTACTTAAATGGGAATACTCAATTTATGCTTATTTTTGATAATTTGAAATAAAATATAACAAAGCACAGCCTTATTATTATGCATATAATCAAAACAATTCAACCTTATTTATATAACAATATATTTTGTTTATACAATCTTATAACACGTCAATTTTCAATAAAAAAAAATAAAACAACCATTCATATAAACAACAGGTTAATATCTAATTAATTTGAACTTTTTTTAAGGATATAGTAAATAACATTTGAGAATATTCTATTGTTCGAGAACTTTGTTTTATTCTTCTTTTTTATTGAAGTTCATTTTCCACATGTAATTGCAAATTAGCAAGCACTGATTTTTCATTATCATTATATACCAGTAAATGTGAAAAATTAAGTAAAGTATAAACATATATGCGCTTGATATTGAAAAATATTTATATGTAATCTACCTACTCTCGCAAATCTTTTTATTAGAATTTTGCTCGTCTCGAGTTTCACTTGAAATTAAATTAAGAGTAATCATTTAGTATTATAAAGAAAGCCAATTGAAGGTCTAGTGAAATTATCGTGAAAATAAAATTAAGATTAATCATGTAGTTTTGTTTTGAAGATAATTAAAATATGAAGCCATGAGTTGATTGCGGAAAAAATGAAGTAAAAAAATAATGGCATAATTGATTCAAATGTGTGTGAGGCATGTTTATTAATAGATTGATAAAAATTTATCATGAATAAAGATAAAAAGAGTTGTAATTAATTAATTAATTAATAATAATAATAATATTATTATTATTATTATTATCATCATCATTATAGTAAAAAAAGAACATTGGTAATAAATGATCAAATCAATGGTGCCAAAACATGATTAAAAATAGTTAAAAAAATGAAAGCTATAAGTTGATTTAGAAAAAAATATAATGACTTAAATAATACAAACATATAGATGCAAGTCATTAATAAATTAGTTACAATGTACTAAATAAATGTGCAAAAAAAAATTTGTAATTAATTGTTTAAAATAATAAAAAAAAATTCATGAAGCACTTGTTGAATGTCCACTCGACAAATACTCCTGGAGGAGCAAAAAAAAAACACCGCTGAGTCAGCCCCCATTCCGTTTCCGTTTCTGTCTTCAACCTCAGTTCATCATCCACCCACCCAAGCCTTTTCCACTTGTGTGCTGCTGTACTAGTAAAATTTGAAGCTTTTCTAGGCTAGAAAAGCAAATCTACAAGAGCAGAGCAAAAATGGGGAGTGTGTCGTCGGAGGAAGGCTCTGATCAGCACCGCCGGAGGTGCTGTGGCAGCTACAGTTTGAGTGCCGATGTCAGTGAGTCAGAGAGTTCCGGCTGCTTCCCCTACCACGACGACACTGCCTCCACTACTTCCTTACGTTCCTCTCCGGTTCCTAATTACCGCATTCCTCACAATAATGCCCTCCCCAACCCCGGATTCCTCCCTCCGACTCTTATCTTTCCGGGCATTCACGCCAAGGATATGATGCTTCACCCTCACAAGCGCGATGCCCCTTTGTCCGGTTCGTTTATTTTTTTTTTCTTTTCTTTTTCCGCCAATTTAATGCGAATAATGTCGTGATCTTTTCAATTTGCTTCTCAGGTTTTTGCTCATTCTTTCTTAGATCGTGCATTGCTTTTGCGTTTCTCACCTTTAATCAGTAATTCATTTCCTCACAAATAAATATTTTGTTTGCGCTTTTTTTTTTTTTAACTCCAATAGCATTATAGAATATTTTCCACACCGTTTGACTTCCCCTCCACCCCCTCCCATTTTTGCACAATGTATTTAGAAATCGAGATGATGAAGGAAAGATTTGCTAAATTGTTACTTGGTGAAGACATGTCCGGGGGTGGCAAAGGAGTTTGTACGGCTCTGGCTATCTCAAATGCCATCACCAATCTCTCTGGTTAGTCAAATGTCTATCCCATTGTATCTAAAGTATATAGCATATGTACATATTTATGTACTCCGTGCATCTTTCTTTCCTTTAAAAAAAATTAATAAAAGATCAAAAAAGAATGCATATGCACGTATTAATTGTTATTGAAATCAGCATATTCATTTTGGTCATGTAGCAACGGTATTTGGGGAACTATGGAGATTGGAACCAATGGCACCTCAGAAGATGGCAATGTGGTGTAGAGAGATGGAGTGGATTCTGTGTGTGAGTGATTCAATTGTGGAGTTTGTTCCCTCGAAACAGCAGCTTCCTGGTGGCGGGATTTACGAAGTAATGGAAACTAGGCCCCGGTCTGATTTGTACATGAATCTCCCTGCTCTCAAGAAACTTGATGCCATGTTGATTAGCATTCTTGAAGGGTTTCAGGATACAGAGTTTTGGTACGAAGACCCAGGGATAATTGTGGCCGACCCAAATGAATGCGGTGGTGCCTTTTCATCATCTGTATCCAGTGGGAGGCCTTCAATTAGGCAGGAAGACAAATGGTGGCTTCCATGCCCGAAAGTCCATCCTAAGGGGCTATCTGAAGATGCAAGGAAGAGGTTGCAGCAGTGCAGAGGTTGCACGAATCAGATACTCAAGGCAGCCTTAGCAATAAACAGCAATGTACTTTCTGAAATGGAGATTCCTAGTGCCTATTTAGACTCACTGCCCAAGGTTCCTTTTCTACCATTTCTTTTGTTCTGTCTTCTTTTACCTTTTTGGCTATTATTGTTATAAGGTCGACCTATTTGTCTTTTACATTTGTTTTAAATGTATGAAAGGGAGTTTCTATCTTGATGAATGTGTGTTGGCTTTTGTTTAAGAAATTTTTGTCTAGATAATAGCGAAGCATGCAGAAATTTTATTGTATGTGTATTATTTTTTTTCATGTTAGTCTTATCTTCCAATTATCCATAATTTATGGCATGTAGGCGCTAGTATGTTATTTTAATTTTGGATTGATTTATTCTGCCTGAGCTGAATTTTATTTCTATTTCTGTTGTTGTCATCATATGCTTACTGCATAACCAAATCGACTCAACTAGAACTGAATTGCTTTTGTTGCAGGACATCTTATCTGATAAAAAACAAGATGTGCCTAGATCAATCGTTGAATGATTTACTTATCTCTTGATATGGAAAGTAAAGAAAATCTTGAAATAAGCGGAGGCCTTAAGTTGGATCCCATTTAGACTTGTTCAATACATTACTATCAACTACAAGTCCAGTCTACTTATAATGTTTCGTTGCTCTTGGGGATGTATTCTTGGCAGCATTTGATGTACAATGTAACTTGTACTTCCAATGGCAGGATGAATGTCTGATTTGCTTCAGATGACTGGATGAGTGATGGCAAATTCTCAAACTGGTTTGATGATTCTTAGTATAAAAAAAATAATATGTGGAATTAAAATTATTCCAGACTAGCTGCATACCGCCTAGTAGCTCTGTTTGGTTCTGATCTTTTTGTCCAATGTACATAAAGGAGGATTTTTTGCCTAGTACGACAAAAAGAAACTTTGCCAGTCATTATTATGTGCTGTGTTATCTATGGCAAGGATAAGTATAACAGAGTATGTTAATAACAAGGGTTGTCTGAAAGATATGCGAATAAGAAATGTTTTATCCACATTTACTTTTTTCGTCTTATATCTGAAACCTCGTGGAGTAACTTTGACTATTATTTGTTTAATTTACTGCCACTGCAGAATGGGAAAGCTTGTCTGGGTGATATGATCTACCGTCATATAGCTGCTGATCAATTCTCGCCTGAAAGTCTTCTGGATTGTCTAGACTTGTCATCTGAGCATCACACATTGGAAATAGCAAACAGAATTGAAGCAGCTGTGCATGTTTGGAGCCTGAAAGATAGGAAAAAGCATCCGAATCGTCAGAAATCAAAGCGTAAATCTTGGGGTGGTAAGGTCAAGGGCCTGGCTGCAGATGCTGAGAAGAATCAATTTCTGGCACAACGGGCTGAACTGCTCTTGCATAGCCTGAGGCTTCATTTCCCTGGTCTACCACAAACCACATTAGATATGAACAAAATTCAGTACAACAAGGTAGTTTAGACCCAACCGCTATTTTTTTTTTTTTAACTGTTTAGTAAATTCAGATCGGCAGAACATAGCATAGAGCAAAGGGCATGGAATTCGTGGAGGCATGTAAGTTGATGCAGTTGTCTACATATTTTTTACTTGTCTATGCATGACCCAAATGATTGTGCTAATGATGTCCATATAAATGCCACATTACATGTATCATCAAGATTATTTGTTGAGCTAATAAAATGCACAAATTATAATTTTGACATCTAAAAATTATGATTAGGACTCCTTGAGTTGATTCACAAAAAGATTTTTGGCATAGCGATTCTCAATTTCCCTAGGCATTATGTGAATAGCTGTATTCGATTACACTAAAAGGACCAGATTTTTAGGAATCACTTGGAACTTGGAAGAGAGATGCACACACTAATTACTGTATTACATGATGCACCTATGTAAAGATAAGTATGTATTGTTGGAGTTCACCACCACAAGTATCTCTTAATTTCTCATGTGTTGTCTAGGATGTCGGGCAGTCAATCCTGGAAAGCTACTCAAGGGTAATGGAGAGCTTGGCATTCAATGTGATGGCAAGGATTGATGATCTCTTGTATGTAGATGATGCCACCAAGAACTGCAATGCAATAGGATCTGTGTCCTTTTTCAACAGGGGAGGTTTGGGTGGTCTTCCTGTCCAAATGCAAATCTCACCGAGTCCATTCTCCGTTCAGTGCACCCCTTATACTTCTTCCTTTGCAACGCCATCATTCTGTTTATCCCCTCTGGTCAGTGGTAGCCCCGGAAGAGCTGTTTCGCCACTGCATAAGAATAGCTATAGGGATCCACGAACCGTAAGTAAGACAAAGTGATACATGCTAACTTGGGTAACTTGTGGTCTTATGCTGGAAGCCTCAGGACTATAGAAATGCTGTCACTCTATAAAGAAAGAAACTTGCTGCCCTATTTATGCTGTTAGTGGCAGAGCAGGGAGATTGATGAGAGCCAATTAGCAGATGGAAGGATTGATTGGACTTGGATACAGTGATGCAGCCAAGGAATTCTCTAAAACCTTACATAGCTGAGGCAGAGTAAGTTTAGGCCTGATAGAGTTGCCTACTAAATTGTACAATTAAATCTGAGGAAAAGACAAGATCTAACTTTGTACTTGTTTTGGTGTCGAGGACCAAATTCCTCTCAGAGGAGGTAGATTATTGCGTGACATGAGAGTTTAACATAGGATTACTAAAGATAACAGAGGTTTTGAGATAATTAAATGAATTTTGTCAAAGATCTTAGAGGACAAATCGGATGCAAATGTTACAGCATCTAAATGAATTTAGCTCCAGCAGAATTTTGACTATAGGAAGTGCCACAACCAAAAAGAAAAAGGATAATAGAGCCGAATCAAACTAGCCATACTCTTAAGCACAGGTTAAACTTCGATCACAAATTAAGCATGAAGAAGGGAGCTTCATGAAAAAAAAATTACGTTGCTAAGTTCTACCATATATCATGAACCGAAACAAGAAAGCGACTTTATAAATTATGAAGCAAAATAAGAAAGCAAATCATGATGCAATGAAACAACCACCCTCTAACTATAGTATTTTCTTTCTTTTTGGGAAATAAACCACCATCAACCTTTTTAGGATGTGAGTGTATCATAATTTGTCTGTTCTCTCTCTACTTTTTTCCTTTTCTGATTGTCTATTTGGGATTAACCTCCCATCTGGCCGATAACCTCACATCTAAAACACAGTTCTTAACTTTTTCACCGGACACCGGTATTACTTTATGTCTGCCAAAGCCAATCCATATCCTTGGGAGAAAACGAGGATAATATATGAGAATGACAAAGGAACTGTCATAAAATTGCCCATACTAACTCGGACAGGGGCAGGCAACCATTCCCGAAGGTTTTGTGCACAATGCACAGCGTGTAACTCTGTATGCACCTAGTGTAACTCACATTCAACAGCGTGTAATTATAGAACAAAATTTTGTGAACCCCACATATGATGTGAAAAACGATGTACAAGATGCAATCTGGATCTTACATTTTTTTTTTTACCAAATCTTGGCCATGATCCTTCAGGAACAGTTACCGCTCCTCCCCCTCCTCCTACTAACTCCATGGGTTTCACTCAACCAGGTCTAATGGTGCTCACAGTCACAGGTAAGACCGACATGTAGAAAGTTAAATTGGACCAAAATGGTTTCCATCTGGCAATTCAGTACATCATCAATAAGATGAATAACAATCTTGAATAGCCGCCTGTATTAATGAAATAAATCCCTTGAACCATAAATGGTACAGGATTTAATATGAAAAATCATGAAACTAGAAGTAGAAAAAAATGCTAAAAGCCATCAACCCCGTTATTGTATGTACAAGAAAATGAAGAACCCGGTCTCTAGTACCCCTTCAAGTGGTTAGCTGATCCCCCTCTCAAGATCACTAACAAATTAGATGCTGAGTTCTTCCAACCAATCCTGCAAAAGAAATAATTGGATACGCCAACGAAGTCAGATTGGTTTGCTTCAGCAACAAATGAGAACAGAATGCAAAACCTCAGTGAGGAGGTTAAACATTTATCCACACTATTAATCTAGCTGCAGTCCCGCTATATGGAGATTCAAGGTTTTAAAGTCCAGGAAAGCCAGATATCAACTCCTACAGATGGGTCTACGTAAATCATACACGAAAAGTCCTAGGAAGACACTACTGATAATTTAGCACCGCCATTAACCAAAAACATCGTACATGAGTCAGAACAGCTAGTGTAGAAAGGAAGCACTTACTTCAACCGCCGAAGGGGGATAAACCCAAGCAGGTGGTGGCCAAAACAACTCAGAATAGCCCTCATAAGAGGTTATGGGCCCAATACTACCACTCTCCAAATCGAAAACCCCAATTCCACTACCCTTCGAACCCCCATCATCTTCCCTATCATGGAAGAACTGATCGGTAAATAATATACAATTCCCTTTGCCAGGGAAATTAAGCTCGGATGCCGAAGCCGCAAATGTGCAGTTATCTCCCAAACACAAAATGGTATCCCCCAAATGACTCACCTCAACCCACCTCTCCCGACCCCTATCAAGCCTAAAAACCTTAAATTTCACCGTCCTTTCGCTCATGAAACAATCAAATTCCTCGTAAAACTCGAGGGCTTCGTTGTATCCAAGATCATCCTCGGGCCCAACACTCAAATACATGTCAACCAACACCAAATCCCCACAAGACTCCACTAGAAACTTCTTATCCCCACCGAAAATGGAGCCGGCGACAGCACTCACACCAGGAATCGATCCGGGATTCAAATCCACCATTACAAGTCTGCCAGTGTTATCGACGGCATAAAAGTTCCCCTGATGAAAGATGACGTCGTCGTAGGGAGAAGGCAAATCGGGAATGACGGTCCATTTGGTATCACCGGATTTGTGGAGGACCAATTTCCCAGAAACATGAATTGTCAGGAGCACAAATCCCTCACCATGTCGATTGGCAGAGAGAGCAACTTTCTCCATGTAGAGATTGCCAGCATCGCCAAGGAGGGAACTAGCGGAGGGCCGATAATTGATGTACTGCAGAGTGAACTCACAGCCCAATTCACGAACGCGCAAATTGGAGAAATCAAATCTTCTGGGGAAGTTGTGTGGGAGGGGTCGAAACTGGGATCGAGTGAGGGGATTGAGCAAGTGGGTCCGATCAGGGTGGTCGCGTTCTAGCTTGATAATCCAGGCTTTAGTGAGGGGGGTTTCGGGGTTTTGCAGGCAATAGATGGTGCGCTTGGATAGGTAGAAGCCCCAGGTGGTATCGGAGATGCCGGCGTTTGGGAGGATTGGGAAACGAGAGGGAGAGGGTGAGGGGCGAGGGACGGAGGATCGCCAGGTGGCGCAAACGGAACGGAAGCGGAGGAGGTCTACCTCCGATGGGAGGTGTTTGGAGATGAGGTCCAGGAGTTCTCCGGGAAGCTGGGACCAATCTGTTTCGGCAGCGGCCATATGGATTGGATTTTAACCTTGATTCCCAGAAATGGGTTTTGGTTGATCAGATTAAATACTACTGTAAATGCTATTCACCAAAAATGCGGTGACGCTGGTCGAAATTGGATTTTGGGGGGAATTTTACGCAGCTTTATAATCATTTCATAATCACCGGCAGAGTGAAGCAAAACTTCAGTTGAGAGTCTTTTTGCCCCTACGTGGATGTTTGTGGAACGTGCGGGCCTTCTGGCTGGGCATTTTGTTTTCCAGTCTTTTCTCCCACTGCACCTTTGTATTCACGAGTAGTTTAGACTTGTAAGCAGTGTTTTAAAAACCGGACCGTTCATTGAATCGGTGAAGTGAAAGGGTCGAGGTTCAATCGGTCGGATCGGTTCAACCTCGGTTCAATGAATTTTTTAAAAAATTATTTATATAAAAATATATATATGTACAAAATAAGACATGTAATGAATTAATTTAATACTTTATATGATGAAAGGTTTACTATTTTTTAATAACTTGGATTTTTAAAAATAAATTTTTTAAATTATAAGTTAAAAAAAATAAATTTCATCTCAATTTCAATTATATCTAAATCCAACCCAAAAATATCACAATATTTTGAAATTATACAAAATTCACGTCTATGAGAAATTAGATATTGTGAACTTAAATTTTAATTTACGTTTTAGAGATTGCAATTTAAAAAAGAAAGTTTGGAGTTCGAAGGAAGTCAAGAAAATCGAAAATAGAAATGTAAACTTGATAAGAAACAAAAAATGAGATAAAAGTGAGTGGTTGTAGCATTAAATAATTTGAGTTAAAAAAATAATTCTTTTTGAACTTTTTTCAATTTAATGGACAAAAACAAAATTAAAAGATGGAAGAAAACATCAATAAATTAAAAATAAAGAGGTTTGATTAAAAAGGGAGTGACAAAAAAAAAGAGGATAGAGAAAGAGAGAGAGTTGAAAATTAAAAAGAAAGAGCCATGAGAGGATGAGATTTTGTAAGAAAAATGGAAAAAAGAAATATGAGTGTTTGCTTTATATAAATAAGTTATCAAAAAAAACTAATAGGATGTGATAGTGCAACGGTTAATACATTGGTCTTCTATTACAAAGGTCTTGAGTTCGAATCTTGATAGCTGCATTTTGCAAAAAAAAAAAAAAAAAAAAAAAAGGAAAGGTTGAAAACCGGTTCAATAGCGGTTCGATCGCGGTTTTTACGGTTCGACCGGTTCTTGACCGGTTTTCTGACAAAGTCAACTATGGCATTGAACCGGACCGGTGCCATAGCCGGTTCGCGGTTCAACCGGTCGAACCGTCCGGTCCGGTCCGATTTTCAAAACATTGCTTGTAAGACGTTGGTTTGCAAATTTTTAGAATAACTAAATATTTATTATGATTAATCTTTTCTACACTGTCAGCGTTGGATGAACGGTAACTATATATGATTTAAATTTGAAATTTATCTTTTATACACGTGTCATGAATCAAACGGTAATAATATATACACTATCAGTAGTGTATATAAGATTTACTCTATTTATTATACTAAACCTGCAACTTGATATTCATTATTATTCGGTCATCAAATATTATGAAATATTGCATAAGAATACAATATGTGTATTCTAATAATTATATACAATTGACAGATAATTTATACACAATCAAATTGTCAAATAAATGTTTGGTTGACTTGTAATTCATATGAAATGGAGATATATAAAAAGTTAAATATTGAATAAATAGGATTTGCTTACCCAAAAAAATTACATTTTAATTGAAAGAGAACTCGTGTAATATAGTTTAGTTCAAGATTCACCGTTGTAGAAATGGAGAGGATAGTTGTAAAAGATTTCGACAAATTTGGGAGGCAATTGTGTGATCCGGGGCTGGAATGGTTGTCAGAACAACCGTTCCGGAAGGTGTAACACCATTTGCACACGGTGTAATATCATCTGTACAAGGTGTAACAATAGAACAACAGTGTGTAATACTAGAACAACATTTTTGTGGGTCCCACACGGCGTGAAAATCGAGTTACAAGGAGTGATCTAAGCCGCACAAATTTTTTTGGCCTAATCATGGCCGTGAACCTTCCAGAACGGTTGTCTCTGACAACCATTCCAGCCCCTCCTCCGCAATTGTGAGGCTAAAGGGAATATTATCAGAATTCAGGGAATGGGGTAAAAAGTGGGGGCAATACCATATAATTTCTAAAATTTTTATAGACCATTTTAGAATTGTTTGAAAAAATTGCAGCCCCTCAAGTCTCAACACAATGTAGCTCCGCCACTGCCATTACTCATGGAAAAGCTTCTTATCATCCATGATAAAGTTGAGGTAATGCTATGCCTTTTTTTTTTTGGGAAGGTTACAATCTCTCAATGGTTGGTGACCGCTTTTTTTTTTTTTTTTTTGTCAGCAACGATACATTTATATAACATATTCTATCATAATCTAGGGAGGATGGGAAGCTTAAGGAGGCTGTGGTAGGAGCTAGTGGGCATATAGACCCAACTAAATAAAAAAAATGCTATAACAAAACCCTTAAATTTTTTTGGCTGCAGCTGAGGTTTGAACCTTCACCTACATTGGATTCACTGGTGACCGCATTGGATTCTGAATAATTCAGAAAGAATCAAGGCATTGTCAGATCCCCTTCAGATGATATAGCTTTTCCAATGCTATTCTTTCCACCCACACGACTCGAATTCGAATCCCTGCTTAAAGAGAGGGATGTCAAACTCCTTGTCACTTGACTCAATAACAGTCGGTTGCATCTCTTTGCATGATTGTATAGGGGAATCGTTTGATGTACGGAGACTGACTTTTTTTTTTTTTTTGTCGTTTGCTTTGTGGGCTTTGAATAATTTTTCTCGTTTGATATATTCCAATTTTGGAGGGGCTCACCCAACACTTGAGTGACCCTTAGCTTAGCAGGTGATTCTTGATGAGCCTCGCCCAACCCAACTCTTAGCTGGTTGTTCGTGTAGTTTGCACTCAGACAGATTGCTTCCACCCAATTAGGGGTGCAAATGAATTGAGTAGTTTGTGAGCTACTTCCGGGCCGATCAAACAATCGGCTTGACTGGATATTGATCGAGTTATCGAGCGGTACGTATTATATAATATATATATATATGTGTATAGTAAATTATATATATAGGAACTAAGTTCTTGTAAATTTGCAAAACATTATTTTTTCTAATCGAGTTCAAACTAGTCGAACTCAAGCATCTTAAAAACCTTAATGAATCGAACTCGATCTATGGAATTTCAAACTCAATCGAGTTGAGTTCGATCTCGAATAGTGTTATATCAAGTTGAGCTCGAGTTCCAATATAACACTGTTTTATTTGTTGTTTTTATGTTAATGTTGGTTATGTAGTTAATGAATAATGGAATTTAGTCACTTAGTGCTTTAATTATTTTTGAGGATGATTAATGATTTGTATGACATATTTAAAACTTAAAATAATTTGGATTCAAACTTTTGAACATGTTCGCGAACGGCTCTCGTTTATGTTAAACGAGCCGAACACGAACACAAATTTGGAGTTCAAAAGTTATCGAACGAACACGAACCTTGTTCGAATCGTTTAACGAATAGAGTTGAAATATGACATACTTGATTCGATTCATCTCATTTACAGCTCTACCTAAATGACAAGTGAATAGTGCAAATAAACGTCACCTTGAAGGTTAAAAGCCCATCCCACATCACACACTACTAGAATGTTGGAAACTGTTTAGATCACTAAACTATTTTCTTTAAAATATTCACATGTAAATGTGACAGCAAAAACCAAAGATGTCTTAGAAAGAGCGATTTTCCTTCAGTTCTTGATTTTTATTTGCGACATTTTTTGCTTCTGACATACATACATATATATATATATATATATATATATATATATATTGGTAGACATTTATTTGACATGTTTGATTATCAAAGCTTCGTGCAATAGGTAAATTTTGTGTTGAGTGCTTGGTTTATGAATAGTAGTTGTTTCCTTGTGGCTATTGGCATCAAAGAAGCATCATAAATGATGTTGGCCTTAAAAAAAGGGGCTGTTTATGAAGGCAAACTTCAATTAAAAAGCTGAACCACCGATTTTGCACGCGATAGCTATTCCATTTGTCTTGACGATCAAATTTAGAGGTGTCAAATAAAACCATTTAACTAATTTTACCCATACCCGCCCATTAATAATTGAATATGGGTATATTAAATTTTTATATATGGATATAAATGGGTTACCCAATTATACCCATTTAATAAATGGGTATAATTGGGTAACCCATCTAACCCATTTAACCCATTTAACTTACATTCCCAAACCTTTTGTATTTCTCGGGGTGAAAAAGAGCTGGCACCACCTCACCCAACCCCAACTTCCAGACTTTTTCTTTGACCGACAATTAACCCCGTCAAATCACCCATTTCCTTCCCTTCATTTCGTCTTTTCTACTTAACCAAATGCTTCTTAACTTTGACAAAAAAAAAAAAAAAAAAAAAGCTTCTTAACCATGGGAAAAAAAAAAGGCTGTCAAAAATTATTTAATTTTTTTCTTTTTTTTATAAAGAAAAGGTATTGAATTTAAAACTTCCTACTCATAATCTCTTCCTATGTTCCAATCAAATCCTCCCTGCCCTGTTCAAAATTATTTGCATTTGGAGTTGGATTGCATGTTTGTTGCTAGTCTAGCATAGATCATTGCGGACTGTTTTTCCTTTGAATTTCGGGGATCAGGTTAGAAACTTGCACCACTTACATTATATGTCCACTTCAACTTTCATCGAAAACAAGTAAGTAATATTATTGAAAGTGTGTCCAAAAAATAAAAATCACAAATACTAGGGGTTCAAAGTTTTGGATTAAATTTTTTTGTTAACTTTCATATTATTTAGTCCAAAATTTTAGATTCTCATTGTTCAATTATTAAATAATATGTAATTTTGCGACATGGCATGCGGATGGAAAAAAAATTGATAATTAGACTTATTTGGCATAATAAGTAAATATTTAAAATTAATGATGGGTGTAAAATGGTATAAATTGATAATTTAGTTTAAAAATGAATTTATATGAGCTTGTAAAAATTTAGAATAAATGGGTTATAAATGGATAATTGGGTTACCCAACTCATTTTTTGACTTACCCATTTATACCCATCTAATTAAATGGATATAAATGGGTTGACTCACTTATACCCATTACCCATTTTACCCAACCCAAACCCGCCCAAATCACCCATATTGCCACCTCTAATCAAATTAGACATAATGGCATAAAACATGCAATTTAGTAAGTTTAGTGATATTTTTGTTTAAGAAAATAGTTTAGTGATCTGAACTAGTATAAGTGTATAGTTTGGTGACAATTGGCGCCATTTGCTCTATACCTAAATGACTGGAGGGGACATTTGTGCCAGAGCAAATTATTCTTCGCTTTATTTATTGTTTTTCTTCTCTATCAAGAAATTCCAAATCTTATTACGAATAAGAAAGAAGCAAGAAATGAGAGAGTTTGAAAATTGGAACCGAAGACCTTATGACCATCCCGCTGTCGTCCCGGTTGGGCAACTAGCTAAACTCAGAATTTTAGAGACATTCTTTCGCCTCTTTCTACAGACGACCGTGGGCTCGCAGAAATTAGCAGCATTTTCCAATTTTTGGAGGGCCTCACCCAACGCTTGAGTGACCCTTAGCTTAGTTGATGGTCCTTGATCAGCCTCACCCAACCCAACTCTTAGGTGGTTCTTCATGTAGTTTGCACTTGACAGATTGCTTCCACCCAATTAGGATGCAAACAAATCGAGTAGTTCACGAGTTGATTGGTCAAACAATCAACTCAACTCAGTGTTGATCGAGTTTGAGTCGATCTTGAGCAGTTCACTTATCCAAATGAGTCAAGTATCGATCATTTCTAGTTAAGGTTGATAGCTCTTCAAACCTTATCGACCAATATGTATTTTATATATATATATATATATATATATATATATATATATATATATATATATATATATATATATATATATATATATATCAGTGTATAGTAAATTATATATATATGTACTAAGTTCTTGTAAATTTTCAAAATACTTCCTTTTGTAATCGAGCTCAATTAGGCTGGATGTTGGTCACGTCCAAATGAATCGAATTCGAGCGTCTCAAAACCCTTAATGGATCGAACTCGATCTATAGAATTCCAAATTGTATCGAGTCGAACTCGATCTCATAGAGTGCTATATCAAGTCAAGCTTGAGTTTGAGTATAGCACTGCTCGAAATCTACTCGACTCGTTTATATTCCTATACTCAATGATCCAGAACTTGGGGCTTAGGTCACATTTAGGATGCACATGCTAGAGTACATTTCCATTAATCTATCTAACATGCTCGATGTATTTTCCATTACTATTTCAGATTTTATGGAATGAAATCGAATCTTTTTATATTTAAAATTTTTTTTAAAAAAAAAAAAAGCCATGCTCGATGTGGAAATCCTCAAAGTTAGTCATCTCGTTACAAGTAGAAATAAGAGAATATCGAGGTTTACCATTCCAATCAGGTAATACAAACAGGAGACGGGTGCGCAACATATACTCGGCTGTTAAATCCTTACCTTCCCATTGAAGACCTCTATATTCTATTGCGGGAGGGAAGTGGGAACCTCCTAGCGCTGGAGGAAATGAAGAGTCTGCTGGCTGCATCTATGCTTTGCCTTGACGATTGATAGGGACAAATAAATGTTGTGAAACACAACTCGAACGGTTCATCAATCTGACAGAGAACCTTAGCTAGCGTCGGAGAAAATGGAGAGGCTACAACTATTCTTGACCTTTGATAATTGATGGGGACGAATGAATTGAATGAATGTTGTGAAACACAACCTCAGTTCATAAATCAGCAAAGACAAGACAACGTTGTTATATGACTAGAATTGAGAGCCACAGCTGAATGTAAACATCGATTTTGGCATTCTTTGATTCATTGGAAGTCAGCCTTAGAAATCGAAGGACCGGCAGAGACAAACGTGTTGTGCGCCGCAGCCTCGAATTTGGAAGCTGTAGTTCGAATTGGTGAGTCGCGACTTTTCCTTCTTGAAAATGAAAGAGATAATGAGACGATCAAAGTCGAACCATTTTATTTGTTATTATTATTGTTTTCTTTCAGGGGAAAAAGGAGGAAAAAAAAAGATACAAAGAAGACGTAGTCGACCACTAACGCTGGATTCTCAATTCATGGCCCTTTGTAAGCATTTATTAAAAGGCAGGCATTCATTAAATTTTTTTGGTCAACCACAATTTTTTTTTTCTACGATATCCTACATTATCCTAATCTAAAGGGGAGACCCAACTGGATCTAGGGGGCTGGTGGATTTAGCCCGTCCCTCTTACATACTGTTATCTTTATTAAAAAATATTCCAAATGAACAGAAGGAAAAGGAAAAAGATTTTGTCGTGAGTTTTTTTTTGGAGGGTAATTAATTTTACGATAATGACGGTATAAAGGAAGGAAAGTTAAGCAACTTTGAGAATGGTAAGTGAATCTCCAAAAAGAAAAATAAAAAAAAAATGAAAGAGAGTGGAATCACTTCATTGAAAAAAGTGTTAGAATACTTTTTTTTTTTGCCCTTTTGAAATTAAAAGCAAAAGATTAAGGAGCATTTGAGCAATTTCCCACACTATACTTGAAAAGAACGATTTCTTAATTCTTTTTTTTTTAAATAAATGAACACTGCAAATACTCATTGGCCCAAAAGTAGCCAATATGGTCTTGCTCTATTCCGCAACCGTTATGGACACGATGTTTGGCGGGCCACGTATTATTTTCTTTAATTAGGCATAAAATATGTATTTAGGTATATTTTCTTAATTAGGTATAAAATATATACTCATATACTTTTGGTTTTAATTTCAATTGCAGTTAGGGCAGCTCCAATGGGGGTGTAATGGGGAGCCATTACACCCCTCCATGACACGGCTCCCCATTGGAGCCGTGTCATGGATATTACACGCATCACACAGGTGATGCGTGTAATCCATTGAATTTTCTTCCTATGACAACGGTAAAATTTCAGCGAGAATTTCCAACGGCAACATTATTTCCTATGGCAACGGTAACATTTCCAACGGCACTATTATTTCCAATGGCACTATTTTTTTAGAATTCTATATAAACACACAACACTTTTTACTAAAATATATCCCAATATTCTACTCTATTATTTCTTTTATTCTCTCACACACTTCTACTCTCTCACTCATTTAATTCATTTTTTGTGATTATGGATGAAAATTGGAGTAGTTTTACAAATATGTTAAATGCTCCAAATATAGAAAATTCATCATCCTCACAAAATCAAAACCCCCAAAATTTTCCAAATTACCCATTTTCTGGTATTCCTACAAATGTGCAAAATTATGCATTTCCCCCAAATTTATCCACTTCCAATCATCCATCAAATTTTCAAAATCTGCCAAATTTAACGAAAGTTAGTACTTTATTTTTTAAAAATAACAAAATTAGTTTTAAAAATTAGTTTATTTATTTATGGGATATGAGTTATGCATTATTAAAATAAATATTTGATTAATTGTGGACCCATGCTATTACACCTTGTGGAGTGTAATCCATTGTGAGTGAAAGTGTAATAAAAGAGGAGAAAGTGGAATGCTGACGTGGCATGTGGATTACACTCCACACATGTAAATTTATGTTTTATCATTTTCAAACGATTAGAAAAATACTATTAACGAAACTCGTGGTCACAGCCAATTTCATTCGTCTTCTGTAAATAATACATTTTTTTTTTCTTTTCATATTGAGAGCGACACGAGTCGAATTCTGTCTAACATTCTTATAGTACTTCGATGCAAACTTTTATAATTCTAATATAATTATGAATTTTTCATCAACTTAATTACAACGATCGATCGACCAATTTAAATTTACATCCAAATTATATGAATTATAACAAAAATTGTAAAAATTACAGCAATCGGACAAAACTCAGATGGCGTTCTCTATTTATTTGAGCTCACACACACACACTCTCCCTCATCCATTATCATCCCACTCCCAGAGCTCCTCCACAACACAGTGCCATTGATGCACTTTCGCCAATTTTGCTCCACCACTGCTAACTTACTAGTGCCTACCTGCCCGCCCTTGATTGCTTCCGTCTTTGTCTAAATTAGCAGACAGGAAACCCCCCCCCAAAAAAAAAAAAAAGAAAGAAAGAAGTCGAAGAATTTGAGAATTACAGATACGTTAACATAATAATACTATAGTATTTTCATAGAGTGTGTGTGTATATATATATATATATAGATATAGATAAAAAAACATGCTTTCCGCTGGAATCTATTCTTCTTCGCATATGTTGATGTACCAGAACCACCAGCTCCTCCCAAAACCAAAAGCCGGTCGTCCCATTTTCTCAAGAACCATATCAGCAATTCGGTGCTCTGCCTTCGCCTCATCATCATCAACGGTGGCGACCCAATTCGACCTTAAAACTTATTGGACCGGTCTCATCGAAGAAATCAACCAGAAGCTGGATGAGGCCATTCCGGTCAAATACCCCCATCAGATTTATGAGGCCATGCGTTACTCCGTTCTTGCCATGGGTGCCAAGAGGGCCCCACCTGTCATGTGCGTCGCCACCTGCGAGCTCTTCGGCGGTAACCGTCTCGCCGCCTTCCCCACCGCCTGTGCTCTTGAAATGGTATTTGATTCCTTCTCCCTCCCTCCGTTTCCCGCCTGCGTGTATTTGATATGATCTATTTCAACCCACCTGAAGACATTTGGGTCCATACTGAAAAGGAATATATATGATTTCCCCATCTATCGATTCCGAATCTGGGTAGCATCCAGGATTCGTATTTGAATGATGGACTCTTTTCGTCTTGTTTGTGGATAAGTACATTGAACCAACAAATTCAAGTTTGCTGCTTTTTTTTCCCCTGTATTTTTTGGTCTTGCTCAATTTGCTTTAAAGGTTTAGGTTTGATGATTTATTAGAATATCAACACATGACTGCAGGAATATTATTACAGAATTTGAGTTGTTTAAACAACTTCTGTTGGACTCTGATGCCTTAAATTAGTAGCTCAAATGCTTGTTTGATTCTATCATTGATGTGAGACATTGGCCAAGGTTATTTCATGAGTTTTTGGTTGCTGGTTGAAAGTATGAAAGAATAATTGGTTTGCTGCAAATTACATGGAACCAGATGCTAGGCAAATCACTAAATTATTTTGGTTCAGTACCTGTAGTTGAGCCAAGCAGTTGATTAAACGGACCACAATGACGTATTTGGACCTTTGCTGGTGGGTTTTGAGCTCATTTCTGCAAAGCATTTGGTGAAATCTATGCTCTGCAAGTGTGGGGGTATAACATCAACTGCGGAGCCACTGGGGCTCCTGAAGTCACCCATGATTCATGACTTGAATGTTAGCAGTGCTAGTTAACATTGATTTTTCTCTCAGGTTGTTCGCGATAGATCTTGTGCATTTGGATAATACATTATCTCTTGCAAATTTAACGCCACTTAATCACCAAATTCTGTGCTTCTGATCGTAAACCAATCTCCCTTAAGAAAATCAAAAAAATAGAAATGAGAATGAGCTGTCAAATCTGCATTGTTAAGGCCATTTAGGTAGCAAAATGATAGAATGCATGTGAGTTTGTCTTCTCGTCAGTAGCACATTTGGTTTCACGAATTGTTTGTCAATAATCTCTGATATTTATTTCTCATTCCGTATTGTCTGGGGCAACCACTACCAGGTCCATGCTGCTTCCTTGATTCATGATGATTTGCCCTGCATGGATGATGATCCATCCCGGCGAGGTCAGCCCTCAAGCCACACTGTATTCGGTGTTGACATGGCAATTTTAGCTGGTGATGCTTTATTCCCTCTTGGCTTCCGCCACATAGTCTCCCATACGCCGACTGATCTCGTTCCTGAGACTCGCCTCCTCCAGGTTATCGCGGAGATTGCAAGATCCGTGGGATCAACTGGGATGGCTGCCGGTCAGTTCCTTGACTTGGAAGGGGGACCCAATGCAGTTGATTTTGTGCAAGAAAAGAAATATGGTGAAATGGCCGAGTCCTCTGCTGTCTGCGGTGGCCTGTTGGGCGGCGCTTCGGATGAGGAACTCCAACTGCTGAGAAAGTTTGGTCGAGCTGTTGGCGTGCTATATCAGGTCAGAAGCGATGTGTTGAAGGCGAAAATAGAAACTCGAGACAAAGACGAGGACAAGAGGAGTAAGAGTTATGTAGGAGTATACGGCGTGGAGAAGGCTATGGAAGTGGCTGAGGATCTCAAAGCCGAGGCCAAGAAAGCATTAGAGGGCTTAGAGAAATATGGTGAGAGATTGCTTCCGCTCTACAGCTTTGTGGATTATGCGGACGATAGAGGTTTTAGTCTTGATGCGGGGATTTAGAGGGAAAAACAAGAATGCCAAACTTAGTTCCAATAATGTGTGTATGCGATGGTGTAGGAGGAAACCTTTGCGGTACCCGTTTATTTGCCCCCAGTAGTTAATGTGGTAAAATGTTGTCTAGTTCAATGCAGTTTCAGACTCAATTGGGCTGACCGTTGGATTTATTATTCCTTGTTATTGTATATTTGTACTGCTAGTCGTGGCCACAAAAGGCAAAAACAACGGAAATTGAACTAAAAAAAAAAAAAGGGAAAAGGCTGCCTTGGCTTGTTTGAGTGACTAATAAATGCTTCCTTCTTCACTCACCCAAGTCGGACCAAAACGAGGTACTCCCTCCTTCGTCCCAATTATTTGGTTTTGTTTTGAGAATTTAACTTTTTAAAAATAGTAGTGATTTGATTGCGACGTTTGTGTTTTTCTTTTTAATTTTATTTTCATAACTTCAAAATTTGACTTTGAATGAAAACATGCATATGATTAGAGAGAAGTGCTATATTTAACAAAAAATACTAAAAGGTGCCTTGATTTTCTCAAGACAAATATTTTGAAACATTCTAAAATGCAAAACAGAACACTTTCAATGGAACGAAAAAAAGTACTGTACATCAGTATTGTGCACTACTCTTTTTTTTTTTCGGAGACGATAAATCTAATTTATTCTACACTAAGGGAAAGGGGACGGACCTAAGAAGGCCCAGGGATAACCCGAAGGAGATTGAACCACCACCGGACTACACGGATGCACAGCACACCCGCCTGAATTTTTTTTGGAAACAAGTCATTTAAATATGGTGGTGGAAACAAACCTTGCCTCCCACCCCACCAACTAGGTGGTGGCCACTGAGCCAATGGCCCAGCTGTTGTGCACTACTCACTGTACTACAAACACATAGCCGCCCCCAAAACCCGGCAAATTCTTCAAAATATTCAAGATTTTTTTAAAAAAATTCCAGTTAATTATGACTCGAGCACTGAACAATTTTTTCATTTTACGCGTGACTCGCGAAAAAGGCCCGGCAGCGAACAGAATTTTTATTTTTATATTTCTCAAATGAGAGGCCATCGTGTTCGAGTCATGACGGCGACTGCATCATTCTTTCGCTCATGCACAACAGCACAAAGATTTTCATTTTCCCTAGGCCTAGACTCTAGAGTATTGGATCGCAGCCGGATTTTCTGTCCAATTCCCCGCATCACTTTCCGTCCCATTTATTATTATATTAATAATTCTTATTTATAAACATTATATTTTAATTTTTTCATTTATTTAAAATCTAATAACTATTAATTAAATAAAAAATAAATACAATTGTATCAAAAAAAGTAATATATAATAGAAAATTAAAAATATAGCCTAAAATTCATAAAAAATCTTATTTTTTTTATGTATTTTAATTTTTTAATTTATAATTATTAAATTTTAAAAATATAAAAAATTAAAATATATATTAATATAATAAAAAGAGAAACCGAGACACTAAGGTTCCGTTTGATAAAACTGAATCTGAATTCTGAAGTTTGAATTCTGAAATCTGAATAGTGAAACAATTAATTTGCTGAATTTTAAGCACTAAAAAGAAATATATGAATGTCTGAATTTTAATGCTAAACCTATTTATATTGTTTGATAAATATTTATAACTGAATGCTTAATAAGTTAAATTTGACAATTTTGTTCTTATATCTTTTCATCCCAAAAAGAAATAGAACCTATGATTTAATTAGCTAAAAATGTTAGGTATGAAAATGACAATATTTATTTTTAAATCAAATTAATATAAAAGATGAATTTTATTATATGAGTAGTACGGAGAAGAAGTAAAAGTCATTCAAAAGGGAGGAAAAGAGAAATAGAAAATCATTAGATAGAGAATATTAGGTTGTTTAATTATATTAGAATTTTGAACATAATTAATAAACAAGGGTAGATTTAGTAGATAAGATAAGGTAATTGAAGTAATTCTATTGGTTCTTATCAAAATTAAGCATTCAGTTAGGATTCTTGTGTTGAAAAAAATACACACAAGTTCAGTACTACTTAACAAGTTCAACAAATGAATTTTCATTTATCAAACATTCAAAACATTTGAATATCTGAAAAAGTTCAGACTCATCAATTTTTTATGTTATCAAACAGACCCCAAGACATAAGATTCGTTTCATCTCGTTGGGATCGCTAGCAGTAGTTTTTTTGTAGCACAAAGTATTAGTGTGGGCCGTGCAAAATGCGCACTCTAGTAAAGAAAAGAATATTCCTCTGCTTCTTCCTCCTGCTTCCTACGGTAAGACACTTAGCTAAAACACGAGTAGATTTACAAACCAAGGCAAAAAAAGAAAGAAGGGAAGAGGAAAATGGCTAACCCGCATGAGCCCCACTCGGATCCATCGCAGAGCCTCATGATCCTCCCGTCGGCACTCATCGCCACCATCCTGGCAAAGCTGGACGTGGCCTCCATTTGCTCGGCCGCGTCCACTTGCCGGGCCTTCCACTCCTGCGCCTCCCATATCCTCTCCTTCATCCCCAACTTTCACCTCCTCGTAAGTCGCGCCTGACGTGCTTTTTTTTTCTGCCTTTGCGAAGATTTTATCTTTGTGATTTGCTGATTACGGTTTTCTAAAATTGAAAGGATATTGGGCTTTCAATTGATTTGTTGAGGCCGTTGCTGATGCCTACCAATCCCTATCTCCGGACCCTGCAAGTTGACTGCACTCGACTTGACGATTCCTCCTTCGATTATCTTCTTCGCCCCTCCCTGCAAGAGCTTTCCCTTCACAATTGTGCCGATTTCACCGGCAAGCTTCTCTCTCATATTGGCCAACGATGCAAGGGCCTCAGGTGGGGTTTCCTTTCTTTCCTTTTGGTTCCAAATTTTTTAAACTGAAACTGAAGTGCGTTTTTATTAAATTCTCTATCTGGAGGTAAAATTTTTTTTCTTCATTATTGTAAAGTTTTGGCCTTTTTGAGTGTCATTTGTAAAGAGATGTATTTCGTGAATTTTGTTGGGATTTTGTTATTAGCTTTGCTGTTTTTCGCTTTTCTATTCAGGTTTTTGTACTTGAGTTCATTGGCTGAGAAAAGAGGGAGGTCAATTGACGTGTCTGATCTTGAGGAATTACTCCTTGGTTGCACTGAGTTGGAAGTAAGGTTTCATTTGCCCGAGTGGCTTTCTGTAAGATGTGAAATCTACCATCATAAGCAGAATTAAAAGGATGTGGGGGCTTATCTATAGTGATGGCGATTTTATTACTTTTCACGTACTACTTTTCCTCAATTTTGATCTCTATAGACACATTCAGGAAAATGCAGTTGCAGATGTATATCCTAGAGAAATAAAGTGAAAAGTTTTCTACTATGTTAAAACTAATTTTTTTCAGTAAATGAGTGCAAACTGCTGGGGAATTTCATCATGAAATGGGTGAAATCATTTACCATTTATGTAGACTCACATGGCTGTTTCAGTGCTTATTTGCTTCTAGTCCAGTTAAAAGTTCTGAACCCCCTAGAACAATTCCTAGTGTTGTAGTTCTACATGAACTTGTATCATTTGATCACTTGGTTGATGATATTTTGACTACTTATCCAAAATCATAAGCCTCCTTGTTCATTTTGATTCATGGGAAATCTGGATTAAATTCACCTCTTATGGTTCGTGGTTTTTGATGCTCACTAAAATGTCAGAAGTAGAATCAATGTGGACCATTAAGGCATCTAAGGCCTATAACTTGGTGCAAAATTACCCTTTCCTTGTGGGATCGTAGAAAATTATCAATCCAGGCATTGGCGCATTGCCATGCAAGGAAAGGGGCTGATCTTGTTTGAGAACTTACGACCTCCTTGGCTAAAATTTCAACAACCTTCACAGTGAGCCAAGTCTTATGCTCATATTGGAGACTTTGAATGTTGCTAATTGCATTGTCAACTTAATATTAGAATTACTAATTTTATGTTTACCGTGTTAAATGACTGACATAATATTTCTGAAATTTGAGCCTTATTGTTGAGATAAATCTGAATTAGTAGCTTCAAGTTGTAATATTACAAGCTTTATGACGGTTGAGTGTTAAACATGATTTGCTTAAAACTGTCATGACTAATTGAGTAAGTAATTTTTGGGATTCAAATATTTCGTTAATCTGATGGTCTTTATGTAAAAGTAGGGATCACTTTTAAAGTTCATATGTTGTTAATTTTATTGTGTGCTCTATATTCTCCTTTTTAATATAATTGTATCAAAGAAAGGACAGGACTGGGTGCTATATAATTTGACTGCTTAGCTTATTCCTATCAGTTCACCATCAGTAATGAGGTTGCGTTTTTTTTTTTTTTATAGACTCTGATCCTGATGTTTGACGTATCAATGTTTGTGCGGCATAATTTTGCTCGTGTGTGGGCTTTGGCAACTTCAAAACTCGTTTCACTGGAAATAGGATTCATTTCTTCAATAATGGTGACTGAACTGCTTAGCCCTCCTATTGGCCCAAATCAATCATCACATCATTTACGAACATGCATTTTCCCCGGCATACAGAAATTGAGCCTGTCTGTGGACTATATCACGGACACCATGGTCAGTATGATATCTGAAAGTCTTCCCTCATTGACCCATTTAGACCTTCGGGATTCACCAATTATGGAACCAAGGGTTTCGTTTGATCTCACCAACATCGGTCTTCAACAAATTAATCTGCATGGAAAACTGAAGCACCTTTCTTTAGTACGAAGCCAAGAGATTTTCCCTACATTTTTCAAGCGAGTAAATGATCTGGGGATCCTTCTTATGGCTGACAAGTGCTCGAGCATGGAAAGCATTTATCTTGGTGGTTTCTGTCAGGTTACAGAAACAGGTTTTAAAACTCTTCTGCATTCATGTGCTAAGCTGTACAAGCTTAGGGTGTCTCATGGGAACCATCTTACTGATCTCATATTTCATGACATTACTGCAACTTCCCTTTCTTTGACGCATGTCAGCTTGAGATGGTGTAACCTTTTAACCAACTTTGCTGTTACTCGACTGGCTTCCAACAGGGGTTTGGTTGTCCTTGACCTGAGGGACTGCAGAAACCTCGGGGATGATGCCCTTCAAGCAATCAGCACCCTCCCTAAGTTAAAGACATTACTACTAGATGGTTCTGATATTAGTGATATGGGATTGTGTCACTTGAGCAAGGGTATGTCAAGTTCCCTTGTTTCATTGTCTCTACGAGGATGCAAGAGGCTTACAGATAAGTGCATCTCTTTTTTGTTTGATGATTATTCAAACCGGGAATTGAGAGAATTGGATCTGTCAAATGTACCTAACCTCTCAGATGCTGGGATGCTGTTGCTTGCAAAAAGTCGTATCCCGATTTTTGAGCTGCGAATGCGTCAGTGTCCTCTTATAAGTGATACTTCAGTAATTGCACTGGCCTCAATGAAGGTTGACGAAAATGGTTGGCAGGGCAGCAGCTTGAGGTTGTTGGATCTTTATAACTGTGGTGGGATTACACAACTCGCGTTCCGGTGGTTGAAGAAGCCTTACTTCCCAAGATTGAGATGGTTAGGGGTTACTGGAAGTGTCAACAGGGATCTCGTGGATGCCTTGACCAGGAATAGGCCATTCTTGCATGTTGGTTGCCGTGGCGAGGAACTAGGCGCGGACCAGTGGGATAAGTTAGATGATCTTTACATTCATGACTACGAGGAAGTTGATGAATTTGAACAGTGGCTTCTGGAAGGCGAGAACGGGAGTGATGAAGAGATGGAAGAAGCTGAAAATGTTGAAGTGCTTCCAGATTGATCATGCATCTGTGGGCTTATCAGCTTTCAAGTTCTGTTATATTATATGTGAAGAAAGTAGATGACTTGAAGTCTGATTGTGGTTTCTCGAGGGAAAATGAGGAGGAGTGGTCGAGAGATGGAAGAAGACCTTGAAATCAAGGTGGGGTGGGGATGTTTTCTTCGGCCATCTCATGTTTACATTAGTTGTACAGATTTCAAAACCAATCCAGCAATGATGCTTGGAATGTTGTCCCTATGTAACTTTTGGCTTCTGTGTGTATCCCACATGCTTTTGTGCATATGTTTGTAGATAGTACTAACAGACGCATTTCACTGATTCATGTTTGGGAATCCAGTGTGCGCATTGTATTTTAGAGTGGCTATTTTCCTCAAGTACAAAAACCTATTTCTATTTGGATTTTGGAGTGGCGTGCGAAATTTGTTTTTAAAGCATTCAATGAAACAAAGAATGGTCTAGGGGGTAGCCTCATGAGGTCCCGAGGTTAAGTGTTCGAGTCACCTCTTTATCGCTTGTGTATTCTTGGGGACGGAGTGTACAAGCATAAGGAGATTATTCCGGTAAAAATTGAAATACTCCCTGTGTTGAATCGCTTGTGTATTCTTGGGGACGGAGTGTACAAGCATAAGGAGATTATTCCGGTAAAAATTGAAATACTCCCTGTGTTGAAAAAAAAAAATTCAACGAAACAAAGAAGGCGTAATAAGATCTATCTACATGGTCAAAACTGGTACTGACTCCTTTTTACTGACCCCATTTCTGGTAGCATCACCAAGTCACGGACGCGCATATAAATGGTTCTCCATTGTTACCTTTTATAGTCGCAGCGACTAAGATTAATCTGTAACTTATAAAGGGGTGGTCACAATATTGCTGCAAATGAGCATTCGTATTTTCTCTATTAAAATCAGACTATTTATAACATTGCTATTTTCTTTTTTTTAATTATTTTCCTATAATAATCTTTTGGGAGTGATGAAACAGTAGTAATGTAAACTGTTCAGTTTTTTAGTTGGGCTTTGGCGGACACTGATGGACTCAGTGAGATACTTAAAGACAAATTTGTAAGCTCGTCCACGGGCCAACTTGAGAATTTGCCTTCCCTCGTGTGTCGTATTGAACCAACCCCACCCCCACCCACCTTCTACTATTCCTCCGTCAAAAAAAAAAAAAAAAAGGAAAGAAGAGTATAAATATGATACTCCCTCCGTCCCACTTTTATAGTTCTATTTCTTTTTTCACACAGTTTAAGAAAAAATAGTTAACTTTGTTGGAAAAGTAAATTTAGATTACTATTTTCCTAAAATACCCTCACATTAAATATGATACAACTTTATGGGAATTTGAATTGATGGTAAAAAAAGAATCAACTCTCATTAAATGGGGTAGGTTTATAGTAACAACTACTTACATTGAATAAGGGTATTTTAGAAAAATTAAAATACAACTACATTCTTCAATTAGAAAGTGGACTACAATTTGGGACAGATGAAAAAGGAATACAGGATTATCAAGGTGGGACGGAGGGAGTATATGGTTTGTCTCTATAGGCCTTGTTTGGCAAGTAAGTTTTTGAGCAAATTTGTCTGTTACAAGTTTTTTAACATCTTCAACTACAGTAATCTTAAAAAACTTTTCAAAATTTTTAAACTATACACTTCAAAATATCCAAAAATTTACACACTTTAAAATATTTTTCTACAACTTCTACAGTAAGTTATAGTAAAACTTTAGACAAATACCAAAAAAACTCATATGCCAAACGGAGCTATATATATAAGAAGTTCTTGCTTAGTGTGAGATTTTTAGATTTTCGTACTAAAAAAAAAAAAGAATCAATGGCTCTTGTCCAAATTCCCCGATTCTTTTTGTACATTTCATGATCGTGAACTACGGATCATGATGAAACTATTTTTTGATAATAAATTATTTAAAATAATTTTATAAAAAAAAATATTACAACGCTTTTTTAACATAATATATATATAAAATAAAAAGATGATGCAAGCAAAAAGCCTTGCTTTCAAATAATTGTTATTTTTATTATTATTATTATTATACTAGTAGTTCTTAAACGTGGGGGCGTTAAGTATCTGGCTTTGACATATGGGAATGCGTCACTCAATATATTGGCATGATTATTGTTTTTGGTCTTCATTCTTATCGGAACATTGCAGTTCATACATCAACATTAACGTTACTTAACGACGACGACGAATGTGGAGAGCGGAGACTGAATTACAAGTCAACGCTATATTCCCCTTCACCGATATCCATCCACCGCACGTCGTTTTTTGGTATAAATATCATATCCATCCATAAATATGTATATATCCATTATCCATTATCCACCCACCATGTAATGGATCGGAGGTAAGCTGATTACTACTTCCTCGTCTTACTTGATAGTCCTATTTTTCTTTTTAGTCTGTCTCAAATTATAGTCCACTTTCTAATTGAAAAATGTAATTATATTTTAATTTTTCTAAAATACCCTTATTCAATGTAAGTTGTTGTTACTATAAACCTATCCCATTTAATGAGAGTTGATTCTTTTTTTACCATCAATTCAAGTTTTCATAAAGTTGTACTCTAATTAATGTGAGGGTATTTTAGGAAAATAACTACCTAAATTGATTGTTTCAACAAAGTTAACTATTTTTTCTTAAACTGTGTGAAAAAAAAAATCAGGACCATCAAAGTGGGACGAAGGGAGTATTTTGTTTCTGTAAAAAAGAAAAAAAAAACAATTGAAAAAAATTAACCAGTTGTACGTTCCAACTTTTATATTGAGAATCACAACGCACGCAAAATCGTACTACAATGCCCATGATAAAAGTAGTACTAATGAATACGATCGGTACTTCCAACGCGGCACATTTCTCAATCTATGCTGGACAGCCATTTTCCTTTCAATAAAACCACCCAACAGAAAAAACTTTTTTAGTATACACAATTTTTTTTTGTCGCAGCGATAGCATTAATAAAATCTATTCTAATTTAATATATTTTTTTGTGGCAACGATAACATTAGTATAATCTAATATAGGAGAAGGGAGGGGATCTAACCGACGGAGAATTCCGTCGAAGGTAGCCACAATTAAGTGATCAGATGGAAAGCATGGATTCAAAGTCTTCGGGACGACCAACAGCCCAATAATAGCATTAATACACAATTTATTAGATCGATAATAATCTAAATATCAAAGCATCTACATACGAGTTATCTTTTTGGGTGACTGAGGTTTGAGCTAACAGTTTTCAGAATTATTAGTAATTATGGTAGTGATATTTATGGCGCATATTTCCTTGCTCTACTGCAAGAAACGGAAACGATGATATACAAGTACGAACAACGGCTGGATCACATCACAGACGTTTTGTAAGTTTTGAACTTACAGATGCTGTACCTATCGGTTGTTTAGCTCAAGTTTTGCTCTTTTTTTTTTTTTTTTGATTCTTTTTTGGTGCTAAAATTTCTTTGCTTTTCCTGGCTTGAACAAGAACAATGCCATGCTCGGGAGACTAGTTATGATGATTTGCCATTCGTTGAAATAATCACAAATTGATGGACCTTGAAAAATGGATAATTCGATTGGAAATTTGTTCATACCATTAAATACGATTCTACAGTCAAATTTATAAAAGTTTCAACACACAAATCACGAACCAAAGGCCAAATAACTCCACGTCACACAAAAACTATCGATGCTCGATTTAGTCTTCTCTATCTAGAAAACTTTCAATTCCTTCTAATTGATCATTGGTTGCAGAGCAGAGCAACTTAGTTTGAAGTTGGATGCAAATTAAGGCCCCGTTTAACAAGTGAATTTTTTGGGTGTTTGTCTAAAACTTTATTGTAACTCACTGTAGAAGCTTTTAAAAAAGATTTTGCAGTGTGTTTTTTTTAAAAAATATTTTGCAGTGTATAGTTTAAAAATTTTGAGAAATTTTTTGAGATTACTGTAGCTAAAGTTTTTAAAAAACTTGTAGCAAACAAACTTAGCAAAAAATTTGTCTACCAAACAAGGCCTAAGATTGAGTCAATGCACTCATATTCCATACTAGTAATTAGCGTATTGTTCCGGTAGAGGTTGTAAATCAAGTCGCTGCATGTTACTCCAGGCCTACCAAACGTTATCGATACGATGGTGGGAACAGAAACAGAACAGGAACAGGAACAGGAACACACCATGTTCAATGCTACTGTCTTTTTTTTTAGGGTTAGGTACAAGAACCGGTTTCCCTTGCCTTTTCCGTTTCGATTATCCCGTCCTTCTAAAAATGTACCGTAAACGAGTTGCATTAACCCAAAACCAGAAGGGGAGGGGAGGCAAATCCCTCCTAAAAAGAAGGCTGGTACGGCTTAAGGAATATGTAGCCCACCGCAATACTGGAAGAATGAGCACCGAGCGAGGCGGGATTTTACCATCTCTTTACCCAACATATAAACTCCTTCCTGTTCTTTGGCTTGGCTCCGCTTTGGATTGATCTTTTTTAAAAACTAAATTTTTCATATATAATGTTATAGTAATACACAGACAAAAATAATTTCAAAAATACAAAAAACAACCTTAAAAATACAAAAAATAGCCTCAAAAAACAAGATCATCTACAGTAAAAGCTTTTCACCTATATTACTACAGTAAAATATTTCAAAAACATCACAAAAAACAGCTAATCTAAAGGGAGCAGCTTTGCTTTAACTTGTAATTTCTTTTTACTGAACTTTTTTTTTTTCAAAAAAAAGGGATGCATGAAAACAAAAAACACGTAGTACTAAAAAGGAAAGACTATCATTATAAACTTATGATTATGTTGGCGCATTGAAAGTGTCACACTTTTTATTTTGAAATATTTTAAAAACGCTTTTCAATCTTTCTTTTCAATATAGTCTTTCCCTTTAATCATATGCATGTTATCACTCAAATTCAAAATTTAAATTTGCGAGGATAAGATTGAAAAAAAAAAAAGTACAAACATCACAATTAAATCACTATTATTAACGAAGCATAACAAAATAATTGGAACCTATCTTCTAATCTAGCATCTAGGTTCAATGAACTTGAAAAGCGTCTAGATTCATTGAATATATGCATATATGCTTTGCTTTTAGAAGAGTTTACCGTGACGATTGCCGTCCATGTGGTTTCTTTTTAATCTAGCGTCCCGTTATGTAATCTTATAAATACAGTCATTCCATTTAAGCTTTAGGACTTCATATTTCCCTTTCATTTTCTCAGTGACATTTTAAATCCGTTCTACGTAAAATTTAGCAAACCTTGTATCCTTTCTGTTTTATAATAAGTCAATTAGAAATAAGCTCCCATAAAACCCATTTTAATACACAGGTTATAATCTTCAATTTCCTTTTTTTTTTTTTTGCATATAAATGAAGAGTAGCAAAGGAAAGATAGACGACGGGCCCTAGCGAAAAGGACCATCCCCGCGAGTTAGGAGTGCCAGGATGAAGATAAAGATAAACTCCAAAATAAAATGCTACTTGTCGGGGAGGGAAAGCAACCGGCGGAGGACCCCATTTGCCCAAACGTCGTATCTGCTCAAGTCCGGGCTTATTACACCGTTTTGCCTCATAAACCCATTAATATCATCGACTCTTTCTAGCCAAGCATAAAGTCCGTTTGGATTGCCTTTTTTTTTTTTGGAGATTTTTCCGAAAAAATCTCCATTTAATGTATGTGAAATAAAAATGGAGATTAAAAAATGAATTCACAGAAAACGTATTGATGGTTATTTGGGATAGTAAATTATTTGGAATAATTTTTTTAAAAAAATACTATAGTACTTTTTTAATGTGATGTATATGACATAAAAATATGTTGATAATGTAAACAAATAAATTTTTTTAAATAATACACAATCCAATAGTATCTGGCGATTAATTTGATAAATTAGGTCAATTCATTTTGAAGCAAAAAAAAAAAAAAGTTGTACTAGTTCACTTTGAATTGTTTAAATTTGATTTTCTAGTTAAATTGAAAACAAGTAACTTTTCAAATTTTGACATGTAATCATATCATACTCGTTCTATTAGAAAATAAGGGTTAGTACTAGTTTATATAGTAAGATTGTTGGGCCTGTTTGGCAAGCAAGTTTTTTGTCAAGTTTGTCTACTACAAGTTTTTTAAATAACTTTAACTACAATAACCTCAAAAAATTTCTTAAAATTTTTAAACTATACACTTCAAAATATCTAAAAATTTATACATTTCAAAAAATTTTCCTACAACTTCTATAGTAAGTTACCGTAAAAGTTTAAACAAACACCCAAAAAATCCATTTATCAAACAGGACCTGTGTTCTTTCCTTCTTTTATTTTTTGGCAACACATGACAGAGGGAGCATAGAATGTACCTATTATTTACTGTTGACAGATTTGGTCTGTTTTGCATTTATATTTATTCGCAACTAAAGAGTTAGAAATAATACTCTAATATCAGTGGCGGAGCCAGAAAAAAATCTTAGTGAGGGCAAAAATAACATTAAAATTTTTTATCTACTATTTTTCTAGTTTTTTAAGCAAAAAAAAAAAAATATTACCAACAAGTACAAATGATACGTATATTCCATAAAAAATCATGAAAAACATAAAAAGACGAACTCAAAATTATTAATGTAATAATTATTTTATTTTAAAAACAAACTAAACTATTTACAATTGCTGACGACGAGTTTTCATATTTTGATAATGGTTTACAACTTTCTCATTTTGAACTTCATGAAGTATATTTTTCTCAATATAAGTAACTAAACTAAATTTTGTGACCCATTCTTTCACATCTTTTCTAAAAAAACTCTGGGGGCACACTTAAAATTATGTTAAAATTGTATAAGTATTATAGAAATTTAAGGGGGGCAGTGGGGGCCCGTGCCCCCACCTTAAATCCGCCCCTGTCTAATACAGTTATGGAAATGCTGTATATACTCATGCACTATTGCTTTTCAAAGTTTAAGATGCTCTTATTTCACGTTTAGGGAAAAAAAAAAAGAATTCAAACGCAAAAAAAAAAAAAAAAAACCAAGAATAATATGACCAAATTAATGATATATCAACACAATACAATTTGTACAGATGAAATCTTAAAAAGAAGTATTTTTTTTTTTGCTATATATATATATTTAGCAATTCTAAAGGACGGTGGATTAGGGTTTTGTGGGAGTGGATGGATTAGGGTTTGTTGGGATAGGGACCGCGGGCAACCTTTGTCCTTGGATAGCATATTATACACACATAATTTTTATGGAATAAAATATTCCTCACATTACATATGAGTAAAATGATTTTTTATTTTGCTTTGGGATTAATAAATAGTAGAAACCCCGGACCGGAGGAGTTGGAAAAATGTACGCGGCATATTCCATCCAATATCCAGCGGCAGCCTGTCGCCGCTCCCGCTGCCACTCACCGTTATCCAATGCAATAATAGTACTAATATACTTCCGCCACGACATTTGCACGCTGGCTGGTTGATACAACGCTATGCTGATTTATTTAATAAAAAAAATGACCTTTGGTTGCATCCAAGAGCCGCTCCAACCACGTCAGCTAAATCTCCAGGCTTTTATCTATCCATTCTAGTGGAGTAGTAAGCTGACTTGTCTTCCCATCTCAGTCCACATTTTTAGGTAGTTTCCTTGAGATTTATTTCCATCTTTGGTCTCCATTGACTTTCTTTCTTTTCTTCTTCTTTTTTTTTTTCAATTATTTGTGTGTTATAGGTATTTGGAGAAAGTGGTGATCTTAAAATAAATAATTTATCGAGTTTGTATTTAGCTAGGTTAGGTGCCTACTTGGCCCTTATTTCTATTATGTGTGTTTTTGTAGTGTATAATTTTATCATTCATGTCTGGATCCGATCGCTCGCGGTGGCTCGTAAGCAAAAGATATGCTTTCAAAGATTAATTCGGAAAACTATTTTTTTTCTCTAAATTTTTTTTATGTTTTTCATAAATATATCAAATCGTTACAGTACATTTTTCTATAAAAATTTCAGAAAATAGCAATCCAAACGAGACCTAAACTTTCCTAGAAAGAGCAGTTTCATATTGGGAAATAAATAGATAAACCATCGATGCAGACCATATATCGCTATTTGTTTGGATTGGCATGATTTCAGATAAAATAATTTGCTTCACAAATTCTAATCACCTTTTTATCTTCCCAATCACCTTTTTATCTCACATACATCACCATCACAAAAAGTGCTACAGTAATTATCTCAAATAAATCATCCAAATAAACTCCTATCCAAACAAACCTACATGTGAATCATATTTTATCAAAAAAAATAGGGAGATTTGCCTTAAGTCATTCAGTAAGATATGACTGTGTCACAGAATAATATATTTCTTTTTACTGCTTAACTTATCCATTATTGCTATTAAAAAAAAAAAGATATCTAGGAATCCACTTTAATTATTGGAGTAATTTGCATCTACTAGAAACATGGATGGTGTGGAATGCTCTCAGCAGCGCGTTCAAACTTCAAACTGCTTTTTATTGCAACAAATACAAGGACAGCGTTCAAACAAGAACAGCTTCAATCTCTTGTTGCTTATCAAAGCCTTTGTTCATATCACACAGGTGGACAATAATACGTAGGAAAATGATAAGAGTTGTCTAAAGCTTGTCATATACAACCGTAACAGGAGGGTGCTTCTCCACGTTAAATGAAAAAGAAAAATAAATATTGTGGTTTAGTGCCCGTTTAGAGTTACGGTGACTTATTAATTAAAAAGTAGAAGTTCACTTCATGCGTGTTGTTTGGATTTATATCTTCCGTCAGTGCTTATTGTATTGAATAATATGTAATTTTAAATTTTTAATGTATTTATCTCTTTATTGAGTTCATAATATGGGATAAAATGATTAAATTTTATGTTTAAAATTTTAAAATACTAAAATTTGAGTTTTTACTAAAAGTCTTTTTAACACTGATAACTTTATTCCTAAATTTAAAGGATGGTGTTTACTAGATACTTTAAAAGTACTTTAATCATCCACAAAATGGTCTAAAAAGGAAAAAAGCTCTTACAAAATAGCAATCCAAACAGGAGGTTTTTGAACACATCCATCCTTGCACGCTTCTCATGTACCAGTGCATTTGGTGTTATAGGGCTTATTTGGCAAACAAGTTTTTGGCCAAGTTTGTCTGCTACAAGTTTTTTAATAACTTTAGTTACAATAATCTCAAAAAAATTCTAAAAAATTTTAAACTATACATTTCAAAATATTTAAAAATTTATACAATTCAAAAATTGTTTCTACAATTTCTACAGTAAAGTTTTAAACAAACATCCAAAAAACTCATTTACCAAACAAGGCCATAATTAAACGCCCGATCTAAAATGATTTGAATGAATAAATTATAAAAATACGAGACCCAATGAGCTTTCCTAGTTCCGGAAGATTAACAAAATGTTTTTTTTAAAAAAATTTTTATGGAGCATAAACAAAAAGGAAGAGGGTTCAGAACCCTCTTTCTTTCTTTTCTTTTTTTTTTGGTGGGTTCCTTCTTGTTTTTCTGGTCATGCATTGAAGAATATGTTTCTTGCTATTCAAAGTAGCAAGTCAATCAAAATGTATTTGGGGCTGCAGATAGAACCAAAGGGGAGTCGGCATTTGCTTCGTCTTCTGTCTGTCTGTCTGTTAATGTTATTATACTCCTACTACTAATCATCACATCACGATCAAACGGAGTTGAGGAGACGCCAAAGTTGTCATCGCAAAAGTACTATTCATTCTGCACCTCAGAAGCCAGCATCAATCAATCCCCTCACACCCCACCACCTATCGGTCCTATCCCCGCTACTACCTCCATCTGCATATTTATCTGCATCTCACATACTTCTCATGAGCTACCTGCCTCTGCCTCTAGCTTTGGTTTCAAAAGTATGTGCCATGTTAGCTCGATAAGTTGCCATCTAGCAGTGAAGACGTGGTGAATTTGCCTCTTAATTAATTGCTTCTATACGTAAAAAAAAAAAAAACAAAAGAGCATTTTCTGGTATATGAATTCAAACCATAGTTAGTAAAATATGATACGGGTATAGCACGAATTATACGTATGTATAGTATATAGATTTTTTTAAAAGTATGATTAAAAATCGGGTGCAAAAATGTGTGTTCTGCAAAATTATTTATATATATATATGAATTCGTACATGAATATTATGAATATATTTGAAAGTTATGGGACTTTAAACACCGTTAAAATTACTATATTTTTAAAAAATTATGCTACATTTGTACTATTTTAAGTTTTATCCTTTTGCATGAGATGTTAAAAAATCACTTTATTTCTTTTATACATATTAATCTGCATAATTATGGTATATATTTCTAAATAGGATTAATTTTTCCTACATTGACAGTGTATACACTATCAACGTTGGATGAATAACAACTACGCAAAATTTAAATTTACAATTCAACTTTTGCACACATGTCATGAATTAATCGGTGATAATATATACACTGTTAGTGTATATAAGATTTACTCTTTTTTTTTTGTATGTGCTGCTGTTATTTTGCATAGAACTAGAAAGATAAGTCACTGTCCTTACCCAAATTTTAAAGATTTTTCAAAAAATTGAAGTATAGTTCACAAAGTTTATTATATTTTTTGTACGGTAAATTGAGAAGTACGAGTATTTTTGAAGTATACGAAAGTTTTTTAAACTATACATACGAACGTGTATTACATAAGTATAGTACGAATATTTACTGACTAAGATTCAATTATTTGATATCAGCATTAGGCTAATGATCATCATACACCGTCTTTAATTGGTTATACACCCTTCAAGTGAAATAATGCGTGTTTATAAAATTGGTTATACACGCTAGAACTAGGGTTATGCTTATTATTGAGTTCAATCCTTAACTCAATCACTGAAAGTGGAAATTATACTACTGTAAAACATGTATATCTTAATTAGCTCTAGACTTGCAATTAAGGGATAAAGTTTGGAGTTTTATCTCCATGGACATTAATGGAAGAAAAGAGTTTAGAGGACTTTTTATTTTAATTATTTTTTAAACAGTAAGTTAGTCCAGGACGAATGAATAAGATGTCTACATTTATGCATAGTTTGGATAGCACAAATATCTCAAATAATATTTCGCTTACATCATAAACACTTTTTCCAACTCGCCTTTTTATATTTTCAATTACCTTTTTATTTCACATACATCACATCACAAAAAGTGCTACAGTAATTATTCCAAATAATATTTCAAATAATACTCTATCCAAGCAATCGAAACTTATAAGATTTGGCAAATAAGAATACAAACAATGCAACTTGTAGTAGTAGTCTAGACAAATGGAGCATAATGAAGTTGGTAAGACACTTCTGATGTAACAACAAAGATGTTACGGGTTTAAGCGATCAAATTCATTCTTCCTTAACTTTTCCTATTATTACTATCTAACAATATTAGGAGCATTAATAAATGGATAAACAATGGACCACCAAAAATGGACCAAAAAAAAAAGAAAAAAGACAAGGGCATGTACACGTAGGGTTGCCGTGTTTTTTGTGTAGGCCTAATAAAAACACATAGTATTTACCTAATCTACCAAATATATACACATACTAATAATTATTGGATTAATCTTTCCTACACCGACAGTGTATACACTATCAGCATTAGATGAATGACAACTATGCAAAATTTGAATTTGAAATTCAATTTTTGCATACATGTCATGAATCCAATGATGATATTTATTATATTCTTTTGCATAATTATTATATAAGATTTACTCATAACTATTATATTATTTTGCATTTATATACTTTTTCTATTTAATCTTGCTTACCATCCCTTATATTTATTTATATTTTATAATTAATTTTATATTTTAAAAAACATAATACCTGAAATATATTTTAACGAGTGTCCTACAGGTACCCGTTAGATAAATCGTAAAGGTAGTTATGGGCTTTGTTCCCCTACAATTACGTGTCTTATTACTAGATGGTTAAATTTTTCCTTTTTTTTGGCAAAGAGAAATAAAACAAAATAAATAAATTAAACTTCAGGGTTGATGCAAGAAGGTTCTTGGTAGAATGAGTAACAAAATTTTACTAATTTGTTTTGGGGGATAAAATGCGTGCAGAATTGAGTAGCATTCTTGTTTGATAACAAGGCACGTAATAGCGGTTGCAAGAGAGACTGTGAAAGAAGGTAATAATGGGAAGCAGCACGCAGTTATGTAAGGTAACCCATTCACAGTCATAGCTCAGTTATTTCACGTATCCTACCATGTATATTTATGCACCCCAGGTGCAGATCGGCTGGCTGTGGGATCACCTCATTAGGCCCCAGGTCGTGTGGTCGAATCTGCCCTCTTTAACAATCTCTGGCTTCTTGGTGGTGCGGGGGTCAGGGCCCAGTGGAGGACTAGTCGGTTGCCAATGCAATTGGATACCCCACTGAAAGAAAAAAAAAAAAAATACCATGTATATTTATATATATTAACAACTATTATCTTCTTTTATATTTATATTCTTTTCTTATTTAATTTTGCTCATTCTTTTTTGTATTTATTTACTTTTTCTGACTAATTTTATATTTACAAAAATATAATACTTGAAATATATCTTAACGAGTGCTCCACGGGTATCCGCTGGACCAACCGTTACTCATATTACCACATTGCCTTATAATAATCTAATCTGGAGTACTACCACAATTACGAGTGTATTGGCTCAAAGATTATTTGAAATAATATTTTGAAAAAACTATTTTAACATTTTTTTGAAAATATATCGATAATACAAGTAAATCAATATGTATAAATAAGGTGTAAATAATGTGTAATCCAAATATAGAGGGTGGATTGAGTCAAGTTAAATAAAATTTATAACATTATATTACATTTTTAAGTTTTTCTAACAGGTGCTCTAACACACTTAACATTCATCTAATTTACCGTATATATATATATATATATATATATATATATATATATATATATATATATATATATATATATATATATATATATATATATATATATATATATATATATATATACATACTAACAATTATTATCCTCTCAGACATTTATATACTTTTTTTATTTAATTTTATATACTCTCATTTGAATTTATTTATTTTTTCTAATTAAACTCATATTTTTAAAAATATAATATTTAAAATATATTTTAACGAGTACCCTATAAACACTTATTAGACATACAATAATATATATATATATATTTTTTTCTCCCTAGTACAAATCATATATCTATTACGGAGTCCGTAGGCAATGCCAACGCCATTTGCCTTCTTGTGCTTCGTGAAAGGAGGAGGCGGAGGGACGTTAGTACTAAATTATTAATTATTTATTAATAAAATCCACGCGAGATAGCGCACTGCCGCCGTTAAATCAAAGCTTCTTCTTCCCTTCCCTTTTTGCCTTTGCCTTTGCCTTTGCCTTTTGCTTGCTTCCTTACGCTCCACTCCCACCCGTCACTGGAGGCCCACCTTGTCCATTACCGCCACCACCTCACAAAACACCCCCCAATCCCCCTTTCTTTTTCTGCTTTTCTGATCTCTCCTCCCCCACTCCCTCCTCCTCCTAAGAAGTAGGAATTCTTTTTTTTTTTTTTTTTTAAAGTATACCTGTCTACTCCATTACCCAGAAACCATACTACAACCCGTTCGCTGTAGCAGAATCATGTTGCTGTTGTTATGAGGTGGGAAGAGCAGGGCAGGCCAAGGCAAGGCGTAATCAGGGCTGCAGATTTAGCTTAGTTTTTATGTGTCCTCTTTATCTTTGAGGAGAGTTGTCGGATCTTTCACATTTTTTTTTTAGTTTTTTTTTTTTGGATTTTGTCATCTTGATAATTTTTGTAAATGGTGATGGAAGATAACGAGAGTTGCAGTAGTAGAGTGGCGGACGATTCCAATATCAATATCAATAATAATAGTAATAGGCAACAGAGGAAGAAGGCGGAGGTCTACAATGAGGTGCTTCGGCGGCTCAGGGAGTCTCGCCACCCGGAGGCCCTAACCCCTGGTTTCGATCATCAACTTTGGTCGCACTTCAATCGTCTCCCCGCCCGGTACTCCACTCCTCTTCCCCTAATTCCTCCTCCTTTCTCTCCTCCCTCCGCATCGCAAAATGCCACACACCTACTCCTATATGCCGTCTTAATTTTGCATGCCATGTTCAGTTTTTTTCATGAATGCATGAACCAGTTGAGTCATGACTTTGCATTCTTGTTTGTTGCTACCTGCTATCATTCTCTCTTGCGGATTTTTAACAATCCCTTTCGAATTTTGTTGCAATTATTTTGATTCCGTTAGTACCTTTCTTTTTCTAATAACAAAAAAAAAAGAGAGAGAGAGAGAGAACAAATTTATCAACAATTTTCTGTTTTATTTGTCTTGACTTGAGGGTGATGGTGGCCTCTTGCATTTTTTATTTTTTATTTTTAATTTTTAAATCAATGCTTTTCTCTCCCTTCCCTCTTCCGCTGTTTACAGCCTCAAATTTGTTAGGATGTGTTGTTTCTACAATGAAGGTATGCTTTGGATGTAAATGTGGAAAGAGCGGAAGATGTTCTCACCCATAAGCGCTTGCTGCATCTGGCTCATGATCCTGTTAATAGGCCTGCTTTTGAGGTGCGCCTGGTGCAGGTAATGCAGCTTACGTTGTACGCCTCTTCGAGACAAATGCATTCTTTGTGATGCTCGGTTCTTCCTTCCTACTCATTTTCTGGTGGCGGGTCGATACTTCCGCTATTAACTGATTAACTTTTGACATCCTAAACATACTTTTCTTGAATTGCATGCTGAAGGTATATGCATATCTTTTATGCCGATTTCATTCCCTGCAGAAAAAAAAATCCGTGTCAAATGAGTTATAGTTGATGACAACTTTATTGTTGACATGAGAAATAAGGTTTAGTTGCTAAATGATAGTATATTTTTTTTCAAGTACCATTGACTTTGTTATTTGTTGCATATATTTGACAAAAATGAACACTATGTTTCTAAACTGTACAACTTCTGTAAATAATTCAAGCCACCAGCATGGATCCTGTGTTTGCATGACAGGGATATTTTATGGGGAACTAATCGCTGATCTTATCCCTGTAGATATTCAAATTTGATCTATGTTCACAATACAATTTTTCACTCAGTAATATGTATTGACATGTTGGCCATCAAAAACAAGAAAGCCTCGCCTAAAATTTTGTGAACTCATCTCATGTTACATGATGATTTCATCTTAACGCGTCCCGACTCCATTGGCACCCTTGCATTAGTGTTTAAAATCCGATCTCCAAGTTTTTTAATGCGTGCTTTTACGTCTCATATTTTTTTCCCTGATTTATTGGTACAATAGCTATATTTGTTTATGTAAGAAACTTATTTTCATTAGAAATTAGATAATTGTTTATTATCCAGTATGGTTAGTTGCTATCTCTTCTTCATTTGGGCTTTGTTTTCTGAACCCAGTGCATAACTCTTTCTACGTTTTAATCAAACTAAATTTCTCGTTGAGCAGGTTCCTCCTGTATCTGATGGGAATTCATTTGATTCTTCTGATCCAAGCTCTCCGAGAAAAGAAGTTGCTCGGAGGTAAGATCCTGACTGAGAATCCACGAATTTTATTCAGCTGACCTATATATGTATTGCAATATGACAGTTCAAGAAATGGAGACTATGTGATGCCCTTTAGTTCTTTTTTGTTCTTGAGGACAATGTTGTTTTTATGTGCACTTCTGATTTGGAAGCTGAAAAGTCTACCACCTTTTCCCATTTTTCAGCATCCATCCACCACCTGCTTTTGGTTCTTCCCCAAATCTTGAAGCACTTGCACTTGAAGCAAGTAAAAGTCCAGATGAAGATGCTGATATTACAGTACACCCCGTCCAAAAGGCTTCTCGGTAAGTAATATTGGGATCTGTTATTCTATTGGCGTCATCAATTAATACCTGCACCACGTCCCAAAGGTTTCTTGGTAAGTAATAATGGGATCTGTTAATCTATTGGCTTCATCAATTAACACCTTATCTGCTTTAAGCATCGGTATCTCGAAGATCATGCATGTCCTTAGGGTCTCTGGATATTCTCATCTCATTTTGTCTGTGTCAGCAATTTTTTTTTTTCACCAAGTGGCATGATTACTCTGAATTATTCATGTCTGATCTTGTTGACTTGGAACCATATGAAGAATGTCAGTTTTTAGCTCAAACTCTATGTCATTTAAGTTGATAGTAGTAGTAATACTTATGATCTGTTCAGTGTAATTATGTGTTGGTTGATGCTGCTTCAAACAGAAACTTAGCAAAGTTCAAGGTATAGTCATTCTGTTATTTCATCAAAGATGGATTGAGTGTCTTTGTAATGATTAAGCCTTACATCTTCATGCTATTGATGATTATGTAGGCCCATGCATGAGATTACCTTCTCAACTGACGACAAGCCAAAACTTCTTAGTCAGGTAGTTGACATGTTTACTTCTTGGACCTTTATAACATTAATTGTCAGAACTTATTCATACAACTAGATCACTCTGTCAGACAACTACATTGTCAGTCAGAAGCCAGGTTATTATGACGAGCAACTAATGCCTTAGCGATACAATATGAACATTTAGATATGGCCATACATTGACAAGGTCAAGATGTTACTACACCTATTCTTGTTGTGGTACATATGCAATGAGCAAAGTCCATCTAAAACTCAAACCTTGTGGTCAAGTATCTTCAGTTGGTTTGTTTTGAATGAGTAAAGAGTTATTTGTTAAACATTTCTGGCTTAAATATCTTAAAAATTGTCAGACAAGGTTTGGTGTTGGTTCATGTGATGCTGAAAAATTTAGTCTCGGTTTTGCTTGTATAATTATGAGCATCTTGATGCATTATATGTGGTTTTGTTGTTCATTTCTCCTCCCTGTCCTCTTTTTTATTGTCCACATGGATTGAATTTGACATTTTAAGATTTTATGTCGTAGTACTTAATCACTTAAGATTTTATGGATTCAGGCTTTTTAATACAAACTCAATCACTTAATCTAGCCTGTCTAGAAGTTTGGGCTATGTTATACTACTTTTCTGTTTCCTCTTGGTTCAATGACTTAGATGAATATTTTGACGCATCTTCTGCAGTTGACTTCGTTACTTGCTGAACTTGGCCTGAATATCCAGGAAGCACATGCCTTTTCCACCATGGATGGCTACTCCCTTGATGTCTTCGTTGTTGATGGTTGGCCATATGAGGTATTTAATCCTGTTTTTTGTCCAATTATATCCCAATGACGGCTTGATTACGACTGAAAGACCAGTTCAGTCTATTGTGTGAATTATTTGGAGGTTTTAACCACACCCAAATCTTTATTTGGTTAGAGTCTAACTACTATAGCTTTTTAACTGACTTTTCCAGCCACATTTCAATTGGACCCTATAGTTAAATTGTTGTTTCAAATTTTGTCTGCAACTTTATAATTTTCTATTATATAATTCTCAAGCACCAGCTTTGTTAACCAGTGGCTAGGGGAGGGCTCTTAGTGTCCTCCTTGCTGCCGGGTTACAGGGTTAGACTTCTATGCCTGGCAGTTGGGGGTAGGAAGGGTGTCAGGAGGGGTGGGAGGGTTAAAACGAAAAAAAACAGCAACATGGTTTCTAATATAGTTTGTGAAGCTTGTCTAAGGTTTATCACTCTAACTTCAATTGATAACAAGCCCATGGGTAACTTGAGGACATTTTATTGACTTTTTGTTTTATTCAAAATACAAGGAAAGCTTTTAAATGACATTTTTAAAGCTGTTTAGGAAGTTGAGCAGCTCAGAAATGCATTGCAGGAGGAAGTTGTAAAGATCAAGGTACTTCTCTAACATGTACCTGATTCATGCTCAAACTTCATGTTTTCTTAGCAAATATTAACTCCATCTAATATTTTATGCCTTGTCTACATTATTTGGCTCCCCTTATACTGCATAGTGGGTGTTAACGTTTCCAAAAATATATATATACTGCATAGTGGGTTATTACTATTTTTGTACTTTTTACAAATTAACGGTTTTTTTTTAAGTTAATGCTATTTCTGCCATTTATATTTGTGTTTCAGTATATGCCTAGTGTCTATGGCTAATTAAGCTGAAACAAAATCATTTTGATCGCCATGTAGGAAAAATCTTGGCCAAATCAGCAATTTTTATCTCCTCTTGGCGGGTCTGATCAAACAGTAATCAAATGTGAACCTGACCATTTGACTATACCTAATGACGGTTTTGATGTTTGGGAAATTGATCCTCAACATCTGAAATTTGAGCACAAAGTTGCATCAGGATCATATGGTGATTTGTAAGTCTGTCCTGTAGTGGCCAATTCATGTTTTTCATCTGTTCTCTCAACTAACCAAAGAATTGATGTTTTAGATACAAAGGCATATATTGTAGTCAGGAAGTAGCTATCAAAATTCTCAAGGCTGAGCGTTTGAATTCAGAGTTGCAAAAGGAATTTGCTCAAGAAGTTTACATTATGAGGTTTGTATAATGAAAAATTTTAGCCTAACATTGCTCATGGGTAGTACTTTTTTTTTGACCTTCTTCTATGTGGAACTGTTGTGTTAAATCTTGGAATTAGTAGATAATTATAACTTTGGATTTTGTACTTGATAATGTTTACTTGGTTGCCCCCGCTTTCATCTGTAAATGGATTTAAAATCCAAAGATGTTCTTTATTATAGCATGATTTGTAGCTTGGAGATTTAGAATTTCGTGTATGAATTTTAGATTGATCATGCTGTTTTATGTCCCTTTACCATATGCAACAAAAAAAGACATCTGTCAGGAAAATTCTTACTATAGGACAGAAATTAACAATTATAATGTGCTAAAATTTGGTTCTGAGTATTCATCTGTTGAAATACTGGCACTCACCTACCAAGCACACGAGTCTCCCTCCGTTGTATGATGGAGAAGAGCTAGGTTATTGTTTTGATGAATGAATCCTTGAGGCTTATGGTTTGACCCCAGAGCTTGAGCCAAGACTCAGCTTTAGGGGTCAGATCAGCGATCAACAATGGTGCCTTTCTAGTTATCGACCCTGGTTCTCCTGTCTAGCTTCACATATCATCTGCTCAAGCTTATAGATATACACAAACATGTTCTTGCTTGCATGTCTTTCAGTGCTGCAGAATTTAGATACTGTATTGTGATGTAGTCTTGGATATATGGGGATAATGTCAAGATTAGCAGTGTTTACTTTGTTGCGACCAAGTACCACCAATAGCTCATGTATTACCATAAGATCAACAGATTCAGTTCTTTCTCTTTGCACTACAAATGCTATCGTTTACATCACTATCAGTTTTTAATTTAATTTGATTCACCATTAATCATACATCTTGGAGGTAAATCTCTGACTTTCTAATTCTTGATCATTTCTGTGCTTTCATTGACTAGTAATTGGTACTTGCAGGAAAGTTCGGCACAAAAATGTTGTACAGTTTATAGGGGCATGTACCAGACCTCCAAATTTGTGCATTGTGACAGGTTCTTCTTAATGACTAGAACATCTCCTGATAATATTAATAGAGATGATATAATAAGGGGGAGGGGGCCAAGAAGAGGAAATTGAGACAGCATTTGCTCCAAATACCTTGAGATTCCTCTTTTTTAATCCCTTTGATGCCACTACCATGTATCTTCAACTGTTGCTGTTTTAAGCATGCTTGATTTTTCTTTTTTTTTTTTTGGGTTTTGTTTCCACAGAATTCATGTCTGGAGGAAGTGTGTATGATTATTTACACAAACAAAAGGGTGCTTTTAAGCTTCCGTCTGTACTCAAAGTTGCTGTTGATGTATCAAAGGGAATGAACTATCTTCACCAGAATAATATAATACACAGAGACCTGAAGGCTGCCAATCTTTTGATGGATGAAAATGAAGTAAGACGTGCTTCAATATTCTCGAGGCTTTTTCCCCCAAGTTTGTCATTACTCATTTAGATTTCTACTAGTTTATTTTTTTCCCTTTATATTTTGTTTGTAAAAGAATCATTTTAGTGGTTGCTTGTTCTTGTTTCTATTAACCAATTATGGAAATCAATTCTACAAGTTAAACAACTGTTGAAGCATTTATTGTAATCTTGATCAGCATCCTATTCTTCAGCAGTTATTAGCCTGTCTTTATAGTGATAGATTGATGGCATAACTAGATAATGGTCTGTATGCTAATTCGATACATTAAGAGATTAGTTTGGTTGGGTAGGTAGATCTGAATGGCTCAAGTGATGACTTTGCTTTGAAATGAATAATGTAAAGACTTGAATTTGAAGAGGTTTTGGCGATGGTGAATATCTTTTCCATCCATGTTTCCAATAAAAAATTCCTAGTCCTTTTTCTTGGCTCTTCATTTGGAGGAAAAACAAGAAAGTTTTTGGTTGACTAGGCTTGGAAGAGATGTCTAGACATTTTACCTATCCATAGACTGGCTGGAAGGTTTCTTCTCATTTTACATATTTTGGTTCTATAGGTTGTGAAGGTAGCTGATTTTGGAGTGGCCAGAGTAAAAGCACAGACTGGAGTCATGACAGCTGAAACGGGGACATACAGATGGATGGCTCCTGAGGTATTCTTTACTGGATTAAGTTAAAGGCCTAATTATCAGTATTATTTTATGGTTTTGCATATGTTGCATGCTTTTTGTGTTTGTTTTCTCATGGAAGGTGGTGAGGCTCATGTGTTAAATGTTTACTTCAATTTGTATACGTTGTACTCTTTAATTTTGTCTTTACGGTATTATAAAGAATTTCTTGAAATTGTCATTTCAGATCCCTAAATCTACCTCTTACAAACATATTCTCCACGGCAGCTTTTACAATTTCTTTTTATGTAATTCTTCAATTTTGTTTCGATGTACCTTGTTGCGGGTTTTGTTTTTTAATGAATTTTCTTGAGGGGGAGGAAGGAATTGAAGGGATTGTCTTAGACGTCTGGGCATTTTTGTTCCGTGGACTTTCGTGAAAGTAGCAAAAGGTAGTATGACTTTCTTGGATTGGATGACTGCATAAAAGCTGCAAAGGTTTTCAAATTTGGGTGCTAGTTGACTGTTGGGAGAGGTTTGTTGCTGTCTCTATGCTTTATTATGCTGGAATTTTGATTAGTCATGGCATGGTTCTGACTTGTAATTGATGGTATGATATTCTGTGAGTTTTTGTCATTTCTAGATTTCCTACTTGCATCTGCTTATAGATATTTTTGTTTCTCTTTGAAGGTTATAGAGCACAAGCCTTATGATCACAAGGCTGATGTATTTAGTTTTGGGATTGTTGTGTGGGAGTTGCTGACTGGAAAGGTGCGGGTTTTTTGTTGCAATAGTAATAATCAGGACAGAAATGTTAGTCAGCATTTATTGATTTATGTGTGCACATCTCTTGCCAGCTTCCATACGAGTATTTAACACCCTTACAAGCAGCAATTGGAGTGGTGCAAAAGGTAATAGTTTATTCATTCAATGAAGTAACATTCTCCAGGAACGAGTTAATGTTTTTGCTTAGCATGGCTGATTTGATTTATTTACAGATTTGTTTATCTAAGATGCTCTCCGGTTTTACTTTCTTTTAGGGTCTGCGACCAACCATCCCAAAACACACTCATCCAAAACTTGCTGAGCTACTCGAGAGATGCTGGCAGCAAGACTCAACTTTGAGACCTGACTTTTCTGAAATCATTGACATCTTGCAGCAAATAGCTAAGGAGGTAATAGAGTAATTTTGTTTGTAAGGTTCCTGTGTATGCCCCTAAATACCAAGTGCTTCCCCTTTGTAGCAAGAAGAAGTTTACAAGTTTTATCTTTCAACCCAGTTCTCTCCATGATATGAATATATGTGGAGCAGGTTGGTGATGAAGGAGAGGAGCGCCGGAAAGAGAAATCAGGAGGATTCTTTTCAGCCCTTAGACGCGGACATCACTAGATGAAGATACAGTTCCATTTCACTCATTTCAATTTCCCTCCCTTGTAGTTGGTACTGTACAGCATCTGTCTGCCTTCTTCTTCTCGCAGTCAAATGTTTTCGTTTATGCTCTCTTTAATTTTCGACTTTAAGAGGCGCTAGATGATGTTTTAGCTTCTTTTGTGCAACATTTTTTTTTTCTGTATTTCTCTTTTTTGTTTTCTTGGGTAAGTTGTCGGTTGGCTCACCATCAACACCGAACTTCATCAGCGTTCTAACTTCTCAAGAGTCAGAAAGCGAGGATCAAAAAAAGAAAAAAACATCTAAAAGGCTATTCCATACTTTGAAAACCCACATTGATCATTCTGATTCTAGTTTCCTAAATGCTCCTCATCAGATCTCTGTGCACATGTAAAGTTATTGAAAAAAAAAACGCAGTATAAGAATGGCGATTTTGTTCAGAGGGTACCTGGCTTCTGCTTTATATTTGTGTTACTACTAACAAGCGTCGTGCTAACGTCTGAGGGGTCGTGTCTCACAACAAAGGCAGACCTTTCTCTGACAAATGTTGGGGGGCCAATCCTACTATGTTTTTCAAGTGCTCTAGATGCTTGACTCTTAAGTCTTGGTTGTAACAAAGAACAAATATTTTTGCCAAAAGAATTCTTACTGGGAAATCAAAACAAAGCAGTTTGAAAATTAAGAATAAATTTTATATATACTAATAGTGTATGTTTTATCACCTTTGAATCTATAATATATATGTAAAAGTTAAATTTAAATTAAATTTTGTATAGTTGTTATTCATCTAACGTTAAAAATGTGTACACTATCAATGTAAGAATGATTATTTCTGGAAGGTTGTGTCACTGTAAGAAAAAATTATTCTGAAAGGTTGTGATATAACTGATATTTGTATTTAGGGAAGGATAGTAGTTTATTTTCGACAAACAGTTTTTTTATGAGGCGTCAAGCCAGCCTCTCTTCTTCCCTTTTTCTTTTTTTTTTTTTTTGGGTTTGGGGGGCATTGGGCATATTAACTCAGGATTAATCTTCTATACACCGACAGTGTATACATTTTCACCATTGGATGCATGACACGTAATTCAAATTTGAATTTAAAATCCAAATTTTGCATATGTATCATGCATCCAACTGTGATAGTATATATACTGTGTCAGTGTCAGTGTATATAAAATTTACTCATTAACTTATAGTAACTCAATTATGCTATGCTACTCATCAACTAAATGTCAGAATGTTTCTTTGCAAATGGAGGCTAATGACATGCTCTATCAAATTAAATCAGTGGGACGATAACGAAGTTTTTGCGGTGCTTTTTAGGAAAGAGTTGTGGCAGCAGCACGCTGGCGTTAATGTGGCGGCATCCTCACATTTCTCACCTTGACCAAAAAGACACAAATGGTACGATATGGCTTTCAACATGTCCAGTCCAATCCATTAAATATAGAAAATCTTACCTCAACCTGTTCACCGTTTGGCAAGTGAGTTTTTTGAGTATTTGTTTAAAATTTTACTGTAACTTACTGTAGAAATTTTTAAAAAAATTTTTAAAATGTGTTTTTTTTTAATATTTTGAAGTGTATAGTTTAAAAACTTTAAAAGGTTTTTTGAGATTACTGTAACTAAAGTTTTTAAAAAACTTGTAGCAGACAAACTTGGCAAAAAACTTGTCTGCCAAACAAGGCCTAAATTACGTTCCACAACTTCGTCGGCCTCGCTGGTACTCCTCACTCGCCGTCATGCCGGCCACCTGTCGTAGAGTTTTTTCCTTTTTTTTCCTTCCTAAGGCTAATCCCTCTTCTGTTAGGAGTTCTTGAAACCTTTTATGCTTTTTTTTTAAAAAAAAAATTTCTTTGGTTCCTAAAATCAATAATATATAGTACATGCCAAAAAAAAAAAAAAGAAGAAGCTAGTAGTACGTACTATTATTTAGTTATTTGCCATATTCATTCTTTCCCCACGTACGTAAACATATTATCTTATAATGTAAAACTTTCCCCCTGCAATGCAAATGAAGCCATGCAGCACAACCCCATCACCAAAATTGGGAGCAGAAGCTGTTCAAAATTATTCTGTTTCCTCGTCATAACAAATTCCAAATCCCACAACTGAATCGGTGATATTACGCTAGCAGTATTTGGAAACTCCTTAATTTAGCCACACCATCGATCGATGAATATGGATCGCTTCTCTTCTTCTTCTTTCAACAGGTCCTTCAAATCCAATGGTAGAAAGATTTCCATTGAGAACACAGAACCCCCTGACCACGAGAAACAGCCCATTCTCTCTGATCATCATCATCATCATCATCATTCTCATCCAACAACAATGGCATCGCCCTCCTCCCCCACCGACGACCACCGCCGCGAAGTCATTGTCAAGATAGATGGCGGCCCTGATCATGCCCGCGACGCTGGACATGGTGGCACCAACAACCAGGTTTGGAGGGAGCCCAGCATCGAATTCTGGAAAGACAACGACTCGGCTTCCCCCGGAGGACTCGATTACCGCCACCATCCTACCAATGCCAATGATATGGACGTCGTCGTCCAGGATCCGCTGTCAAAGCTAATTGGGCAGTTTTTGAATAAACAAAGAGCTGCCGGTGCAGAGTTGTCATTGGATGTGGACCTGGAGGTGGATGAGCTTCATCGAGATCAGCAAGATGGCCGTAGCAGCTGCACCAGCATCAACGATAATCGTAGGAACCCCAACCCTCCAAATTTTCCCCCTTTGAGCGGAGATTACCAAACCCGCAATGCTGATCACAATGATGATTATGAGCTAAAAGTTTCCTACCAGCAGGCTCCTGCAGCAATGTCGAATCGTAGTACTCCTACGCATAAAGTGATTGATATCGCACCCGATGAGAGACGACGTCAATTTAGCAAGGAGATTGAGTCATCCTCAGATGATGATGATCATGACGAGGAGTTGGAGGAGGAGGAAAATAATGAGAAGGTGCATCCCCTGCAAGAGTTTCATAGGAGATCGAACACGGATGCCAATAACAGCAATGATGGTCATAATGGCGTTGATGATGTTCAGGTGCTGAGGTGCACGTCAATACAGAGGAGAACCGGTGTGTTAGGGAGGATGAAAACTAAGTCTAGGTTAATAGACCCGTCCCCTGAGAGGCCCGAGAGAAGGTCAGGGATGATTGGGAAGCCATCCGGCCCTATTAGGGTTTCCGGGATGTTAGGGAGGGCTTCGGGGATGTTAGGGAAGCAGCCTGCGCCACCGGATGACGAAGAGGATGATCCGCTGTTTGACGAAGATCTTCCCGAGGAATACAGGAAGGCCAACCTTAATGCCCTCACCCTGCTGCAATGGATTAGCCTTTTCCTAATTGTGTCCGCTTTGGCCTGTACTCTAGCCATTCCCAAGTGGAAGAAAATGAAGCTGAGAGGACTCCAGTTGTGGAAGTGGGAGGTCTTGGTTCTTGTTCTGATATGCGGTAGGTTAGTCTCTGGTTGGGGAATTAGAATAGTGGTGCTGCTCATCGAGAGGAATTTTCTTCTGCGCAAAAGGGTTCTGTATTTCGTGTATGGCATAAGAAAGCCTGTTCAGAATTGCATTTGGTTGGGTTTGGTTCTAATTTCCTGGCAGTGCCTGTTTGACAAGAAGGTTGAGGGAAGTAACAGCTTCCTACGGTTCGTTAATAAGCTAATGGTGTGCATGCTGCTGGCAACAATTCTATGGCTGGTCAAGACACTGATGGTCAAAGTCCTTGCCTCTTCATTTCATGTTAGCACGTTCTTCGATCGAATTCAAGAATCACTGTTCAATCAGTACGTTATTGAGATGCTGTCTGGGCCACCTCTCATTGAGATAAAGGCTATTCAGGAGGAAGAGGATAGGACGATGGATGAGGTTTGGAAACTTCAGAATGCAGGTGCCACTCTGCCGCCTGATCTTAGACCACCTGCTTTCCACTCTGCTAAGAGTGGAAAGTTGAGTGGAAAGTTGATGGGAACAGCAGGACTACCCCCAAGGCCTTCAAGAACACTTAGTGTCAAGATCTCCAGCCCAATGGCCAAGCATCATGATGACCCTGGTATAACAATTGATGACTTGCACAGGCTGAACCCCAAGAATATATCTGCTTGGAATATGAAGAGGTTGATGAATATGGTTAGACATGGGGTCCTGTCTACGCTGGACGAACAAATTATGGGCAGCTCTCACCATGACGAATCTGCCACACAGATTAGAAGTGAGTGTGAGGCCAAAGTTGCAGCAAGGAAGATATTCAGAAATGTAGCAAAACCCAGGGCTAAGTAAGCTCACATCAGTCCACCTTTTACCTTATCTTTTCAATCTTCGTTTCATGCACTCTGTCGGACTTTTAGAAGCTAAAATGCCTCTTATCCAGTTGCGCCGAATCAAAGATCACCTTCCATGTTTCATGTCTTGACCTTATTATACTTGTTTCCTTTTTAGCCAAAGCACTTGAAACTAATGTAATCAATTTTCCTGAGTTGTTTGCACAAATATAGTAAAGCTAATGTAATGTAATTCTGTTCTCTTGTATAGGAATTGGAAATTAGGCTTCATAACGATCCATGTCTTGTAGATTCAAATTAAGTTGATGGTGTCTGATGTTGATATATTTCTTAATAAGGGATTCGGAGATTTAATCCTGCAAAGCAGAGAATACTAGTATTACTCGAGCCTAGACAAGTTCGGGTGGCAGTTATAATAATCCTATGGTTTTGTTCAAGAGAAGTTGTACGTAGAAGGTGTTAGTTGGTAATCTCCGCATACATTGGCTCTTGATCTTAATGCAAATTTTGAAGACAATTTGGTAGTAGACCAGCTCATTTTATAGTTGAAGTTAGTAGTAGATTTTCCCTCTGATCCTTTATGGAATGTGAATTTTGAAATTTGTCTCAAATGGAGATATCAGGTATGAGACATGCACAATTTTTTATCAGAGAGATGGTCTTGGATGTTGAACCATTTAATAGAACCATGCGATGACTCCTTATAATCTTGTGTTTTTCTCTTGACAATAACCCTTTTGATGGTTCATCTGATTCACTTCACTCACTATCTGACTTCAGTTAGCCTTAGCACTTATATATGGAATCATGGCTAATTAAAATTCCGTACTAATTGCAGATTCATCTACCTAGAAGACATGATGCATTTCTTGCGAGAGGAGGAGGCTTTGAAGATCATGAATATTGTGGAAGGATCACCTGAAAGTGAAAAAATCAGCAGGGCGTCCCTGAGGAACTGGGTGGTATGCTTAATCATTTGATGCCTTGCAGGGCCAAAAATGGTACAAACTTGTGATGTCTAGCTGACACTGAGAAGGAATACATTTAAGTCTTTTATGCCTCTTCCATGCAGGTCAATGCTTTTAGAGAACGGAAAGCACTTGCATTGACACTGAATGATACAAAAACAGCTGTTAATAAACTTCATCAGATGGTGAACGTAATAGTTGGTATCATCATCGTGATTATCTGCCTCGTAATACTGGGAATTGCAACAAGCAAGCTTTTGCTCTTCGTAAGCTCTCAGATCGTTGTCGTGGCCTTCATATTTGGAAACACATGCAAGACAATATTCGAAGCCATCATTTTCTTATTTGTGATGCATCCATTTGACGTTGGTGATAGATGCGAGATAGATGGAGTCCAGGTAACAGATGAACGAAATCAATTACTGCCTTCTTTTTTTGCTTGCATCCCCTTGTAGGTTTCTGTTTTTTTATTTTATTTTATTTTATGTTTAGGCATTCAAGTCTTTAACCAGCAGCGCCTTCCTTAATAATTTCAGATGGTTGTTGAAGAAATGAACATTTTAAATACAGTCTTCCTGAGATTTGACAACCAGAAGATACTGTACCCAAACAGCACTCTTGCAACCAAACCCATCCATAACTATTATCGCAGCCCTGACATGGGCGATTCAGTTGATTTTGTTGTCCATATTGCAACTCCAGCAGAGAAGATTGCCATTATGAAGCAAAGAATAATCAGGTAACATGGATGGGATTTATTTCTGTGAGCAGTGGCTCAATGTTAACAGCCTAGATTGTAAGATCATTATGGAGTGATCAGTGACAAATTTGTTTGTGTGTTTTCTCCAATGGCTTCGAATGCAGCTATGTTGAGAGCAAGAAAGAGCATTGGTACTCCTCTCCAACAGTCGTGCTGATGGACCTGGAAGGCTTGAACAGGCTGAAGATGTCGGTATGGATTAGACACAGAATGAATTATCAGGACATGGGAACAAGATGGCAGAGAAGAGCCCTTTTGATTGAAGAGATGATCAATATTTTTAAAGAGCTTGATATTGATTACCGCTTGCTTCCCCTTGATATCAATGTTCGCACCCTGCCTCCTGTTAACTCCAACAGGTTTCCCTCGACCTGGCCAACTTCTTCTAGCTGAGCAAGAAAGAGCTAGAGAAAGGAAGCATGGATTTGACTATGGGATGCATTGCCTGCCTAGGTCCAGGTTAGGTTCCACGACATGCTAACCTACGTATGCAGAAGAAGTCTCCTACTACAGAAGATTTACGGAGTTTCTATCTCTTTTGCTTGCACGATTTTGTCTGTCTTTAAACATTGTTATTATGAGTTGCAAATGTGCTACTCCGATTCTTCCTTGTTCTTCCTTGTAAGAGAGAATCAATGCGGAATTTTTCCTTTCCTTTTAGAGCATCAATTTCTTTCTTTGCTACTAGTTGTTGTAGTTACAATCAAGAATTTAGTCAATAAATCTTTCTTGATAACGCTGCTCTCTACACACTAATCCCACTTCTTTAAAAGATGCATCAGCTTCAAATAATCTTTTGAAATACAGGTTGTCATATCAATTGGTAATTGTTTGACTTCTGCAAGTAGTACGTTCGTTAGTATAGAATTCAGTATTAATGGACAACTTTAAGTTAAGATTGCGAAATTGCTTTATGAAATACTACTAGTACCCTAAAATTCAGGGTTAGTTACACTTTACTCCCTTGAATTTGGCCCCTAGCAACATTTTGTCTCGTAGAATTTCAAATATATACACTTTATCCCTTGCGGTTAATTTGTCCCCTGACCAAAAACTGAATTCAATTGGACACAATTACATTACTTATTCGATCTTTTAGCAATAAAAACATCTCAGTGTGTGTATTTACCTCGGTATTGATAGTAGTGCTTACTTTAGGTAAAATAAAATTAATTAGTGCATTTGGAATGAAAAATATTTGAGAACCTTTTTGCTGTAATTTTTTTAATATCATTTATATATATGAGGTAAAGAGGTGGTTGAAAAAAAAATAAAAGTATAGTGGAAAACATATTTAAAGAATCTCAAAATTTTTTTCACTAATAATATAGAATCCAAACAAAATATAAAGCAAGGTATTGTTGTTGCATAAAAACACCAACTCATTTTTATATCACGTGAGTCTATGTTTTTCCATATTCTGAATTAAAGTATAGCATCATTTCACAACCATTATACATTGGCATTAATATCATTTTATCAAAATTTTGGATGAAAAATTCATCGTTAATGTTTGGCTAGTCAATGAAGAATGCGTAGAGTGTATATATTTAAAATTAAGGGGGACAAGTTTATTACAAGAATTCAAGTTCACGAGGATAAACTACTATTAAACCCTAGAATTTATCAAGTGAGGAGAGGAAAATAGAAGAACAAAAAGTGCGGTTCGCTTTTTATCTTGCGTCCTTTATTTATTTATTTTTTTACGAAAATGTTAGAAATATTATTGATATAAAAAAACAAGCTATACAACTTGAGCAAAGGCCCATACTGAACTTTACAATAGTGTCCTTAGACACTGAGGACTTAAGAATTCCTCATCTTGCACTAAGCTAGTAGCATAAACACTAATCCTTCTACTTATCATATTACATTGGTAATCCATCAAGCTGAATGAGCATTTCATAAACAAAGCTTTTAGCATTTGGATGTCTTCCAGCAAAGGCCCATACTGAACTTTACAATAGTGTCCTTAGACACTGAGGACTTAAGAATTCCTCATCTTGCACTAAGCTAGTAGCATAAACACTAATCCTTCTACTTATCATATTACATTGGTAATCCATCAAGCTGAATGAGCATTTCATAAACAAAGCTTTTAGCATTTGGATGTCTTCCAGCTCAGCAAAAAGTCTTATATCTTGTGCTTTGTTCGTCCTCAAGCAACGTATCAACGGGGCAGGCGAGACTATTACTCTCACTTCCTGCTAGTTTTTCTCCCTAGCCTTACACAGTGTTGGTTTGATCGCTTCAGCATAGTCCAAAATGCTGTCCCCTGTGCTTCTTTCCCTTATGGCCCAGACAGCATATGTATTATAACCCTGATTAGCCACTATCTCAATTCTTAATGGCTTCCCTTCCTCTTGCTGGCTGACTTCCACTATAATGTTTATCAGATTGCTTTCATCATTGTTGTGCTGTTCTTCCTCGTTCCTTGCTGTTGTTTCCTGAATGCTCACTTGCTTGTCTATACTTTGGGCTTCAGTGTATTCCAACCACTCTAGATGAGCTTTCTGTACAATTTCAAAAGGGTGACGGTATCTATTGTTAAACATCTTCTCATTTCTAGCTTTCCATACTTGCTAGAGAATGTTGACAGTAAGTGCTTGGTGTTGTTGTCCATTAGTCCTGCTTATTGCTTCCAGTTAGAGCTGTTAAACGAGCCGAGTCGAGCTCGAGCATAGGACAATCGAGCTCGGCTCGAATCTCTAATCGAGCTAGTTCGAACTCGCTCTATTACTAATTCGAGCTTCACAAGGCGCTCGAGCTCGACTCGATATACAGGTAGAGAGCTCGAGCTCGAGCTCGAACTCGAGTTTGAGATCGAGCCGGTCCTGTCGAGCTTGAAGTTCGAGCTCGTTTACGGGTGAGAGCATATCAGTTCCTGGCAAACTCATATTTAGTCGGACAAAAGAAGAGCACATTCCTTAATATATCATCTTCAATTCCACAAGCTCGAATTGAAGCCAAATATTGCAAGCCAGGTCGAATATAAAAACTCAGATTACAATATCCAAACCAAATCAGATTACAACATGTCCAAAACATATCAAATAACATATCCAAACCAAATATCAGATTAGAACATGAAAAGTTTACATAAACAGCCACCAACATATCAGATAACATGTCCAAACCAAATATCAGATTACAACATGAAAAGTTTACATAAACAGCCCCCAAACATATCAGATAACATGTCCAAACCAAATATCAGATTACAACATCAAAAGTTTACATAAACAGCCACCAAACATATCAGAAGCCACCAAGCAACATCAACAGCCACCAAATCAGCTCGTGAATGATTCAGGAAGTTCAACTTCCTCAAATGTGATTGATTCGGCCGCATCAAGTGATTCCTACAAAACAAAAGTAAGAAAGTTATAAAATTCTTCAAAATCAGATATAAGGAAACTGTAACAACAACAAAAACATCCAATTAGTTACTTACGCGAGACTTATTCTTTAGGCCATGAAGACTGCGGAGCCATATATAGATCCTAAATTCATTTAATTCTAGCAGGCTAGCCCAGAGCTGTATGGGGACAGCTATCCAAGATTTTTACATATTGGACAGTAAGTGTCTAAGTGGCAGTGGCATTAATTATTGCCATTCATTCATCTTCTTAAAGGAACTTATGATTAATCGTAATTAACTTGACCAAATTCATCAAGCTAATTCAATGAATGATGTACAGAGTGATGCATATCAAGCCACAGGTTGTTAAAATTTGCTATGCTCAGGCTTTGCCCAGACCAATAATCGAATAGCAATCGGAGCTGCAATTTCTCCCACGTCTTCATATAATGGTCCCAGTATATGTGTGTGTGTGGATATATATACTAAATTTGCTAGCTAATTTTCAAGAAAAGGAAAAAAAAAGTGATTAAAAAAGAAATTAAGTAGACGAAAATCAGAGGAACTGGTACCAATTAAACACACATCTCTTACCACAAAAAGAAAAACTAATTAAACAAACTAATGACCTAAATAGCAATCAGCAGGAACCTACTGATGCAGATGTTACCATCCTTGGCCAGTTAATTAGTGCAAAACTTGGAAACAGCCATAGGGCCAAAAACATTATCTCGTTTATTAACATCAACATCCAACTCCAGCGATAGAAAATAGAACAATTTCGATGAATGTGAACAATAATCATTCTATATAAATATTGTAACAAACACTCCAAAAAAAAAAACAGTACTTGAAGACAATTTCGACATTCACTATTAATTTACTAGTATATTTGCCAGTCTTCAATACCATCTTTTTCAGATACAACAATCAGTATATAATCACCAAGCACATTCTAATCTGCTCGATACATGTGTGCTTGTTAAATTGATTGAAATTTAAATTCTTGAACCCAAAAACAAAGAAAGAAAAGGAAAAAAAAAAAAAAGAATCAGGGTCACTACTTACCAGAATGCAGTGAATCGGGGTATGGTAGAGGCTCCTGGCTCTACCGAGGTGGCTCCGTATGGCTGCTCCGTATGATGAGTCAGTGACGGTGGCAAGAATCAGGCGAGCTACTGGCCAAGGAAGGAATTCAGTCGCTTGATTCAGTGGGCTGCTTTTGTCAAGAGGGTGCGGCTGCGGCTGCGACTGCAGGTGTGGAATGGGAAAAAAGTTGACAGAAAGGGGAAAAGAAAAAATTAGGAGAATGGAGGCTGACGGTGAGAATGAAGGCTGCGGGGTGGGGTGAGAATGGAGGATGGCGCTTGGCGGTGAGAATGGAGGCTGCGGGGATTGGGGTGACGGCTCTGGCCTGTGGGACGGGAAAACGAAATACCAAAAGAGGAAAGGAGAAATTAGGGCTACAGCAGACGGGAGATGACTTAGTGTACCACATACACGCTGAAATGATGAAAATGTCCCTATCGTTCGAGCCTACCGAGCTTATACGAACCGAGTCTTCTCGGCTCGTTTAATAAACGAGTACTCATTAGAGCTCGAGCTCGGCTCGTTTCTCTCTGTTAACGAGCCGAGCCGAGCCCTTATCGAGCCGGGTCGAGCTCGGCTCGCGAGTTGCCCGGTTCGATTAACAGCTCTACTTCCAGTAGACCATTCCACCACTTATTGAAGTTTCCTTTGTAATCTGCAAGTCCATCCCACTGCAATGGAACCAATTTCCAGACTTCCTTTGCTTGATTGCAGAAAAAGAACAGGTGCTCTGTTGTTTCCTCTCTTTCCCCACATATCTGGCATATTGGCTCTCCCATTCTGGTCCTACAATATATCAGTTCATTCACTGGTAAAGCTCTATTCAAGCATTTCCACATAAAATTCTTCAATTTGGCTTTGATGTTCAGTTTCCACATCCATTTCCATCCCTTCTTACTTTGTCCAGTGATGCTTGATTCCCCTTGCCATCTGGTTTCCTTATGTTGAATATCCTTTCCTCCACTCAAAAACTTGTAAGCTGATTTGACAATGTACTTTCCATTATTGCTCTCTGTCCAAAAATTGCAGTGTTCCCTTCCACTCAAGCTAACTGGGATTTTGAGTATTTCTGTAGCATCTTTTCCATTGAAAGTTCTGAATATCAGATGTTTATTCCATCTGAAGTTGGTTATCAGTTCTTCCACTTTTTGTAACCTATAGTTCTGAGGCTTGTTGGTTGAAGGTTTCCCCTCTTTGTTATTTGGAATCCAGCTGTCCTCCGAGTGCTTTTGCCATTCCTAATTTTCCTCCACATTCCCTTCCCCACATCCTCTCTAACACTCATCAGGCTTTCCCATATCCATGAAGCTGTTTGGCTCACCTTGCATTGGAATATTGAGTTGTCTGGTTAATACTTGGCTTTTATGATCTTACTTATCAACAGATTGAGACATGTCACTAGTCTTCAGATTTGTTTTCCTAGAAGAGCCTTATTGAAATCTTGTAGGTCTCTGAATCCCAGTCCCCCTATGTTTTTGTCCTTAGTAAGCTTGCTCCAAGAGTACCAGTGCATCTTTCTCCTTTCATTTTCTTCTCCCCACCAGAATCTAACCATCATAGAACTGATGTCCTTACATAGCTTTCCTGGTAACTTGAAACAGGACAAAGCATATGTGGGTAAAGCCATTGTGATGGCTTTTAGAAGTATTTCCTTCCCTGTAGTACTCAATAACTTATTCTTCTAGCTTTCTATCATTCTCTGACAACTATTTCTGATGAATCAAAGAGTTGTTCTTTTGATCTTGTGATGACCATGGGTAAACCAAGGTATTTGCCTTCACTAACCTTCTAAATGTTTCCCAACCTCCTGCAAACTTCTATTTACTCCTCCTCAGTTAAATTCTTCCTGAAAAACACAGATGATTTATCAAAGTTTATCTATCTAACCAGATCTTTTTTCATATTCTGCCAGAATCTTCATAAGTGCTTCAGCCTGACCTGGGATTGCTTTACAGAAAATTTGTAACATCCCGAATATTAGGAGGTTGTTTGTGAAGAAAATATTAAAGTGTATTTCTTTGGGTTGATTTAAAACCTTATTTTGGTTTAAAAGACTAGAAACCCTAATATTGTAGCCAAAAACCCTAGTTTACTTGTGACTAACCGGTTTTCCTAAATCTCTCATATTTTAATTGAAACCCTAATTTTAATTACTGGAATTGGAAAATTCCTCACGTTTTCTTAAAAATTTCTTTTTATTTGAAGATTATCATTTATTAAAGCCCTACTATCCAATTATCCCATGATAAGTGTAAATAAACCTAGAAAATAAGGTTTTACGCTTTGGTTTCAAGTTTGGAGTAAAATTAGGGTTTTCGCGATTTTTCGCCGGATGAATTTTCGGTACAGAGTAAGGATTAAATTTGGAGATTAAAAGTGACTTTTAAGTGAAAAATAATATGTGAGTAGTAGCAGTAAAATAAGGTTAGTGAATGGGAAGTAAAAACCCTAGTACGTGAGTTTTTAAGAAAAACGGCGTGAACCGGCGGGTCCCGCGCACTACCGTTTGAACGCACCACTGGACCACCACTTTCTTGCACCACAAGCTTATTGATATTTGAGCCAAAATATCTTCTTATATTACAGCTAAGGGGACCGAAATTTGTGGCTTATAAGTAAGGGGAAGAAAGAGAAAAATTAGTGGCTAAGAATTGTCCAAGTGTTAGCCAAATTGTGGTCTTAATTAACTCTAACCTTCTTACTCCTTATAAGACAAAAATCAGCTTCATTTCTCTTCATTTTCTGCTGCCAAGAGCCGAGAGAGAGAGAGAGAGTAAGAATAAGAGAGGAAAAACAAAACTCTTCTCCATTTCTTCTTCAATCCACCAACAAAGTGAGAAATCAAACAAAAGAAACCGATTAATCTTGTCTTTGAGTGGTTAGTTAGTGTTTGGTGGTGAAAGTTTGGAAAAGGAAAGCTTGGGGCTGCTTTTAGAGACTTCTAACCAAGGTAAGAGAACTCATCTCTCTAAGTTTTGCTTTTGATTTTGTTAAATTAAGTTAGTAGTTTGATTATAGTGGTGGAATCATGGATGATTAGCATGATTTAGAGGTTTTCCCCAATTTATTTGATGAACTAGGGGTTCTGATTTTCTGCTCAATGTGATGTATGATGTGTAAATGTTGCAATTAAGGTTATATAAGGTTGTTTAGTGGTGATTAGAACCAGAAATTTGAGGAAATTACACTTAGAGCTAAAAATTCCAGATTTCTGGAAAATTTCCCAAGCATTCTGTCCGAAATTGTATCTATATGTTAGAGGCCGATTTGGCCTTTGGTCAAAGAAGGAAAGTTGTATAGAATGGCATTTTATAGGTGCCTGTAAAATTTCAGCTCAATCGGAGCAACGGAGGTCGTGAAAAGTCCAAAATACCCCTACTGTTTTAAGAATTTCCCAGCAGTCCGTTTCTTCAGTTTAGTCCAGTTTATCACGATTTTTGACCAGGATCCATTATGATTTAGCTCTGGGCCAAAACATAAAAGTTGTAGTGTTCTGAAGTAGCTTTAAAATGCCTCAAAGAAAACCTGATTCGGACTTGTGTACACTGAGTTAGGTCCGCTACAGCATAATGCGTTTAAACAGCCGATGAATTGGTTTCTGGTTTAGTAGTCTGAGATTTTGACTAAGTTACATTAGGAAATGGACTAAGTGACCTTCATGAATGTTGTAGCTTTGTGTCTTAGCTTCGAAACGGCATAGGTTTCGCCTTAATCCGATAAGCGTAGCCTCGGACAAGTTATTTCCGCTTGTACACGTCAAATCTGTCTTGTGCCACATTGAATTTCTGCACTTGTACTTAATGCGGTTCTTGTTGTTATGATATTGTGAGCCTATGGAACGGCTCTTGACATAAATTTCTGATATGTATGTTGTTGGGCTGTTGTTGAAGAAAAATAATGAAGCCTAAATGGCTGGAAAATTAGGTAAACACAAAGGGCATGCTGCCCAAATTTACGCTCGAGGACTATATAAATACACTTGCGACTTGGGTCGAGTTGATATGAATAGTACTTGAACCATCTAGGGTACTTGAGTCTTCTTGTTCGAGGTATATAAGTAAGGATTTGGCCGAACTTGTACCCTTGAGAAATGAAATAATGATTGCTCAAAGTACGTTTTCCCTTGTACTTTCGACTCGCATGACCATTTCAAGTATAAATGTTACAAAGTTTTATCATTTAAAAAGTGAGCGAGTATCTCACGAGTATTCTCCAAGTGAATTTCAATTTCTTGATTCTTATTGAACGAAACGTCTAAGTTTCGAACTCTAGTCATGTTTCAAAGTTCTCAAATTGAGTTTTATCGCAGATTTGGACTCCGAACTCGGAGTATAACCTGAAAGTGACCAGTAGCACTATATCTTTTGGGTGAGTGCTTTCAAATACCGAATTGAACTTGATACTTGAACTTGATACGTGACCAATCTGATTACATGTTTATATACGTGAATTGTAAGGGCAAGAGTGTACTTTATCGCACTTGCCCTTACGTGATATACTTGTTTATTGTTGCAATTGACTTGATATACTTGATTATGATGCGCGCACTTCCTGGAATTCCAGAAACCCTGTGGCGAGTTACTCTAGTCGAGCCGGCAAGGGCTTGGTCGATTGGGTAACGAACCCTGGGTCTCTTGTATTGTCGAGTGGAGTGATATCTCCTCGACTAATCGGTATACTCGAGTATTACCACCCGTGTTCTTGAGGATTTTGGGCCCAGCTGGGGGTTGAACGGTGGACGGAGAGTCGTTTAAGTGGTGTTCTACTGGATTGGTTACTTACTTGAAAGTTGACGGAGTGTCAACTACTACGGGATCAAGCTTCTGGTAATGTAATGGGAATTTGACTCCTGAGAGTCATCCGTATCCTTATACTTTGGAATGATTATTGTTTATTGGATTATTGTTTCTTTTGAAAAATTTTCTACATGCGCTCATTTTAAGATTGCTACTTGACGTGCTACTGTTCACATTTATGAACACTTTATGAACACTTTATGCTCGTTACTTTGCTATATCGAAAACTCGTACTTATAAATAATGGTCAATTTGCTATTTGGAACCTCACTGGGCTCTTAGCTCATTCCACTCCATTTGTTTTCCTTTCAGGGGTACGAGTGATGCGTGAGACTTGTAAAAAACTAGCGTAGCCTTTTGTTTGACTTTTGACTTTTTGGTCTTGTACTCGCGCTATTCCTCGAATGAAACATGTTGTACTTGGATTGTATACGTTCTGAACTAGTTTGGTGTATTGAGACTTTGTACTTCGATTTCTTAAATTATAAGCTTGAATTGGGAATGTTATTTATGGTTCATGGATGTGTGTACGTGACTCGATTGAGATAGTGAGTGAGTCCTGGCGAGAGCTGGGCAGGCGGTCCGCCGAACCCTTTGGTACGCCTTAGGGGGAGGTGGGGTCGTCACAAAATTGGTGTATCATCAGCAAAAAATAAGTGGGATACTGATGGTCCCTTTCTGCTGATACTCATTCCTGAAATCTGCTTCATCTCTTCAGCTCTTCTCAACAGATTAGATAATCATTCTGAGCAGATTAGGAACAAGTAGAGGGATAAGGGATCCCCCTGTCTTATACCTCATTTGGGAATGACATATCGACTCTGGTCACCATTCATCTTAAAGGAGTATGATACTGTTGAGATGCAACTCCATATCCATCTGATCCATGTTTCAGAGAACCCCATTTTCTGTATGATGACACCCAACAATTTCCACTCGACCCCATCATAAGCTTCTGACATGTCCAGTTTTAGAGCCATGCACCCTACTGACTCCGTTCTTTTATTTTTAGATAATGAAGGTATACATAGGACAACATGACATTATCTAAAATTTGTCTACCTGGGACAAAAGCTGACTGATTTTTGCTTATACAGAGATCAAGAGTCTGTTTGAGTCTATTGGCTAGCACTTTGAAAATGATTTTATACATGATATTACACAGACTTACGGGTCTATAGTGCTTCAGATTGAGGGGCATGTCAATTTTGGAGATCAGGGGGACAACTATGTGATTTAGAAACTTAAGCATGAAGCCTGAGTGGAAAAAGCTCTAGATGGCTTGGACCACCTCAGGTCTGACAATACTCCAGAATTTTTGGAAGAAAAGGGGTATCATACCATCAGGACCAGAAGCTTTGTTTGGGTTCATAGAGAAAAGTGCAGTCTGGATCTCTTTCTCAGTCACAGTTCTAGTTAAGTTAGCATTCATATAATCAGTAATTGTGTTTGGTATACCATTCAACATTTCCTCAACTCCCTCAACTCCTTGACTATCGAAGAGCTGTTGATAATAACATGCCATTTCCTCTCCTACTTCCTTTTCAGAGCTTGTCCATGTCCCATCCTCTCTTTGAATATTCAACATCCTGTTCCTTTTCCTTCTGCATTTAACACTAGCATGAAAAAACTGTGAGTCTTTATCACCCTCCTTCAACCAAATCATTCTTGATTTTTGGGACCAATACACTTCCTTATTGGAGTATGCTTCCTTGAGTTGTTTCTTTAGCTCATTCATTGTCCCTTTATTGAAATCAGGTGATTTTCTTCTCTTCTCAATCATAGCCTTAATTCTGTCAATTTCTTTCCTGGAATTACTTTGAAAGTTTTTTTCCATTTTAACAGTTTCACTCTGCAATTGGAGATTTTCCTGGTAACCTTGTACATTTTCGATCCTTCCACTTCCACCTTCCAAACTTCAGCAATCACCTGTTCAATTCCTTCTTTCTGTACCAATCTCTTATCAAATATAAATTTTTTCCTTCTTTTGTTCTCCTCAGGCTTTGTATCAATCAAAAGCATACTATGGTCTGAGCTATAGTTGTCTACATATTTACATTTGGCTTTATCATAACTTTGGTATCAGGTGGAGCTGCACAACATTCTGTCCAGTCTTTGCTTGATTTTCCCTTTATTCTCCCAATTATTGCACCATGTCTAATGATTCCCATCAAAACCTACATCTATAAGGTCATTATCAGTTATGAATTGCTTAAAATCTCTGAATGATCACTCCTCTCTCACTCTTCCTCCCCATTTTTTCTCATTAGAGACTATGTCATTAAAGTCTCATACAATTATCCACCTTGTTTCCCACAGTCTTTTTCTTCCCTTCTCCACTTTCCATTGATTCTTTTTAATTGCTGCATCACAACTAGCATAAATGCCAATCAGCCACCAGTCAACTTGCTTGTTATTATCAGCTATATGGGGTTCAATTGTGAAGGTTGTCTTTTTTATTTCTATTACACTCACTTCTTGCTTCCAAAATAAAGCCATACCACCAGATCTATTCATAGAATCCACTACTATACTGTGGTCAAAATGCAATATGTTGCTCACACTCTCCATAAACTTATCTCTATTTTTAGTTTCACTCAAAAAGACAACACTTGGGGAGAGAAGGTTATAAGCCTCCCTCAGCTGGGGAGTTGTCAAGGGGCTCCCTGCTCCTTGACAATTCCACACTAGAGCTCTCATGGATCACTTAGGGACCCATTTAGGTTGGTCCCCCACTTTCAGCTTCTTCTGTCCATGACTCCAAGGATTCATCCAGTTTATTCCATTTAGAATTTATCATCTCCTCCCCAATCTCTACCATATCAGTATCCTCTTGATAGTTTTTTCTCTTCCCATTTAGTTCCAGTTTCCTAATGTTTCCATCTACTTCACTTAACGGAGCTCTTTTCCTAGTGGGGGACTTCAATTGTCTTCTAATCCTTCTATTCATTTTCTGAATTGCCTCCTGACTCCTTTCTTGGATAGCTTCTTCTACCTGCATCATCTCTTCCATTCCTGTATCCATTCCTCCTGCAGTCCCCTCTTCATTTTCCTGCATACCACTGCTCCTCTCAACTGTTCCTTATTCTATATGCTTAGTACCCTTCCCAGTCCAAGTCCTACCATACTCCTTCTCTTGCACCCCTCCAGTGCCTAGTTCATTACTTATTGAATTCAGGCCCTCAATGAAAGCTTCCTTACTCAGAGAATTAGAGGAATTCCAAGAGTCTATTCTTTGTCCTTTTCCATATTGTTTGTGGTCCTCTCTTCTTATTATCTCTGGTTCATTATTCCCTACCTTGCCTTGTTACTTAATTTGTGAAACCACAGTTGTTGCCTTTCGCACCAATTCTCCATCGTTGAATCCCCACACCACCTTGTCTTGCCTTCCTCAACTAATATTCTACTTACTCTGTGGCATTCTTTTGTTCCAGTTAGCTCTCAGCCAAGGTCCATCCTCTCACTATGGTAGGGGACGTTTTGCAGTTCCTCTCACTATGCCCAACTATGCCACAACCATAACAAAAGTCCGGACATCTTTCATACTTAAAACTGATCCATTTCAACACTCCGTTGAGTTTAACTGTTGAGCCTCTCAGTAATGGGAGTGAGATATCAGCTATCACTAACAATTTCAAATGCCTACCTTCCTTTCCTCCAGGTTGAGGTATAATAACTTCTTTCACCTCCTGAAAGATTGACCCAATTTTTCACCCCACCTCCTTAGAGATCCAGTGTACTGGCAAATTCCATACCTGTATCCACAAAGGGGCCATCTTAAAAGCACTATGGTCATCTTCTATTCCATCATACCAACTTCTTAGAACCAGAATTTGGTTATCTAGAATCTACGATCCTCCATTCAGTATCCTTTCTCTATCATTCTCAATAGGGATGTCAAACTGAAACAGGTTAGGGTCTAACTTCATGACACTAAGGCTGCAAGGGTAACCCCAAGCCAGACTAACAAAGTTTTTCACCCCTACAAAGTTAGCTATTTTCTCCCCTACTATTTTCCCTACCAAACTTTGTTGGCACTCCTGAACTCCAGTATCAGCATCCTCCAGGTCTAGAGTTGTGCCCCCCAGTTCCTTCTCAGAAAGGGCAAATTTCTGGATTATATCTGCTAGTTCCTCAGTCATAGTAACTCAACCACCAGAGGTATACCAAACATAGTTACAATCTTGAAGAGATCTTAAACTAGAACAAGCAAACGAAACAGAAAGAGACTACACCTACTCACATAAACACTAAGCACAGGAACAACCCCGCAAAGGTACACAAACGAACAAGAAAAAAGAAAAAAGAGAAATTTAACCGCTAACCCGAATCAATAGGGTGCCACTAAAACTTTACCTGTCTAGCTAATGGTACAATCGAGTGGAAATTTAGTATAACTGCGTCATCTATGCACCTTCTATCTCAGTTTCTAGCTCCCGCAGCAGTTGCAGTCTCAATTTTTGGAGGGCCAACAGTAAAACTAAGATTGCAAAGATTCGGGCAGTATTTCAAGTGTAAATGGTTGTCTATACTCGCTTAATCTGAGAGTTTTTTGGTGGGTGGGAATTGGAAAATCAAGGTGTTTATTTTTGAATTTTTTGAACTTTTTTGAAAACTTCCACGCCCAGGAAGAAAAAGGCACAACTCTTAAGAGAGAGAAAGGTACTCTCAAGAGAGAGATTCTTGCGTACTTTATTAGTAATACAAAATATGGAACCACTCAACCAACGAAAAGAAAAGGTAAGGGGACCCAAAGTTGTAAATTGAATTTTTTTTTTTGGAGATTGAATACACACGAGGATTTCGAATATGAAGTTTTGAGATTTTATTTTTTTTTAGAAAATAACTTATATAAAGTTTCATATCTAGCTATTTTGAAAAAAAAAATTTGTTTGAAGAAGAAAAGATTTATGTTATTGAAGCATTTGTTCACCTATTATTGCTTCGTGAGTTCGTGCACCTTAGTGATATACTCCGCTCCTTGACTCCATGGGTGCTAGTGGCTAGTGCTAATAAAACCCCGTCTACAGAGCAAAGTCTCTGAACTCAATTTAGTGCTGCAATTCGAAGTGCTCCAGGGAAGGAACGGGGAAGCGGGAACCACCGGCACCGCCACCACTTGAGACTTTCCCGCAACTTAGAAGTGAGAGTGACGTCATTCATCGATGGCGAACCTCTCAAGCCTGGTACATGAGCTCCGAGAACGCATTGCCGCGTCGTCGTCAACTCCTCCGACCAAGCAAAACGACGAGGCTCTGGAGGCACGTTTCCGCGCCGTCCTCCCCAATCTTCTCCACGCTTATGTCGTCCCCTCACCCTCAGGTCTCTCTCTCCAAATCCAATCTGCTATACTCCCTCTCTTTTTTTTTTGCCATGGACTATTGTACTACACACCGGTGTTGAATCTTAACTATTTGTTCACTGATTTATATTGATCATTTATCGCAGCGAAAGAAAGAGAGGTGATGGCGGTATTGAAGCTATTGACGCATACCGCAAAGAGCTTTCCTGGAGTGTTTTATCACGGCAAGGCTGCTGCAGTCCTACCTATCATCGGTCGAATAGTGCCATTCTTTGCCGAACCTGCATTTCGGTCAGTAATTTCTTATCAATGCTACATATCATTCTTTCCTCGTTTCAAATGTCAAGCGAATGTTTATTATTCGTGGATTTTCTGCAACTGTATTTTCTTCCTACTATACCTCTTGGTACATTACTTCTTTTTTCTTTCCTGAAATTTTCTTTCCACTTTTTTTTTTAAATCACTTTTGTTATTGATTGCTAGTGCTTTGCCTGGCTCCAAACTTTTTGATGAACTAATGTCAAAAATGTCTTTCGCAACCATTGATCATGAATGACATCTGACACAGTTTTGAGTTCATTGAAACAAGTTTTACCAATAAAAAAACCCCTCGCCTGTCACAGAATGAAATGCAAAATCTAAAGCAAATGCAGCAAGGCTTCTGTCATTGAACTTTATGGAATTCAGTATGTACTCCTACTATCAAGTCTAAAATATGTAGGAGCTGTAACAGATAAGCCTTGTACTTCAAATTAGTTCCGTGAGCTATAGAATCATTATACTGGTTTGTGCTGCTGTCTGGAATCGGTTGACATAATTCTCTTGATATTATTCATTACAGGTCTAGACATGGAGTACTTTTTGAAACAATTGGCTCCTTGTTATCTTTACTTCGAACAGGAGATCGAGATGCGTATCGCAACTTCTTTGTGGATATCATGTTGCTGGTTGAAGGTATATTTGAGAACTTTTATATATTTTTTGGCAGTAATTGCTATTGCCTAATGTTGTCTATTTCCATACAGTATTCTGTCTGGCAGAGGTCTGATCCATTTTAAAAAGTTAATGTGCTTTATTTTTGTTATAGATCTTCTGTACGTTTGCTCCCTTTATGGTGAATCGTGCTCTACGGAGCTAGAAAAAGTTTGTTTGAAGTGCTTTAATGTCTCTTTTGCCGGAGCTTGTGGTGAAGATGCTCTTCTTAGTCATGTCCCAGCATCCAGCAAACCTGCTGATGGGTATGGCATTCTGATTGATCTCACTGGAAAAGAAAGGTGGCAGCCTTTTGCTACATATGCCATAAAGTTACTGTCTAAATGCTTAACTGAAGGAACTTTATATGTTGAAGGACTTGTCTATACACCATGTGTTTTGGCTGCCTGTTCCCTTATGTGTTATGGAGATGACAACTTGCATATTGTGAGTGGCTAACTGCTAGTAATTCCTGCCACTTGAAAACATTTTCTTGCTACATTTATCTATCCAGCACTGGTTTATGACCATAAAGTTTTTTCTTGATAAGGCATGTTTTGACTTCATCCGCCTTATTGGAGCAGTGATGGACTTTGACATTATTCCTTTTGAAAAGTTAATTCAGTCTATGGCAATTATTCTTGGCGAAGATGAGTATGGACTTCCAACTTTCAGGTATCCTGATGTGAAATTCTTTACATATCTGTTTCTTGTTTTGATTTCACATTGCAGTTTAGGTTACTCTATCCTCGTTTCAGTATTTATAAATTTGTACATTCTTCGGAGTTCTAAACTAGAGCAAAGAGGAGGGAAAATACAGAAAAGAAGGAAAAGTAATTGCAATTTTTTCTGGATTTTCATGGGTAGTGATGTAGGTTATGTCACATTATAAAGGCTTTTCAAGATCTGTGTGGGATACTTCTTCATAATCTGATTCATTGATCCAAAGTTCTCCAAATGTACTTTTATATTGGACTTGGCTTCAATATGCCTGATGAACTACTGAAGGTTGAAGATAGACTTCAAATCCTTTGGTTTCCTCTCTGTTGAAACCTTTCTCGGTCAATTTGCAAGTATCTGACTGATTATAAAGCAAATATATGCACTTTCACAAAATCGCCAAATTTACCCATGGATTTTATGGAAGAAATCCTTCAAATTTTTAGCATCTGTGCTTCTCCTCTCTTTGGTAAATTTGAGGTTCCATTCATTCATAGCATTCATCAATTGTTAGTGGTTCTTACTAAAGTATATGAAACAGGTACAGTACATGTGTGTCCTGAAGTTTTCCTGGCTTAATAATGGCTTTTTCTGGATCTTCCACCCTTTCTATTGACTGTAATTCATTTGCCTAGTTCACTAACAACTCATTATTGGAACAGTGCTTTATGTGTTTATGCTCTGTCCATTGTTATGTAAGTTTTCTTTGAATGCAGAGGTACAGCTTATGATTCTTCTTTGGCTGCATGCCTTTGTGCATTATACTCCAGTTGTCCTGATGATATTGTCAAGTCAACAGCTTCAACTTTCATAAAAAATTTTCCTGAGTCATTCCTCAAAACAAAAAGTCAGGAGCTCAAGGTTAGTTTTGCTGCTGATTGTCTAGCCTGCAGTGTCCTTTTTAGGACTTCTTCTGCTGGAGGTTTGTTTAAACCTTTCACCATAGTGACCTATCTAATCCACTAACCTACTGCTTCAGGCTGCTTTATGTAGTGCCTATGTCAGGATTGCCAAAAGTTGCCCCCCTCATATTTGGAGGCCCGAGAATCTTATCTATCTGCTTCGCTCAGACAAATCTGTTTTTCTTCTGATAGATTGCTTTCAAGTGGCTATATCTAGACTTCGGCTAGACTTTTGGGGAGGAGGATTGGCTAATGATTGCAGTGTATCATCCTCAGGGGACAATGAAAATAAGAATTTAAGAACCACAGAGAAAAGACCATCTATGGACTTTGAATATGCTGATTCAAAGCGCCAAAAGATAGTTGATGAGCGTGAGGATTTCATCACCAATTGTAAGGGTGTGCATGATGCTGCCAATAAGCTTATAATTGCTGGAGAAAGAGAATATGCTGATTATATGCACTCCTTGTTGAGTCTGTTTGTAGAAGATTTAGCACCTCCTTTTGAGAAGGCTAGCTCATTGAGCCCAGAAGTCGAGTTAGCAGCTCTTATTGCACTCTGTGTTGTATTTTGTGAATATCCCCAACTGAATATCTCACTTTCCATATTTAGGCAGTTTTACAAGTGGATTCCATGGATAGCTGAACAGGTTGGTTGATTTTTTGCATATGTATTGTACATATTTTGAATTTCCTATGTTGAGATTTATGCATTAGTGGTTTCAGGAAAACAAAGAATCGCCATCCCCTGTTGACTTATCCTTCTTTCTTGAGGCAGTTAACATCATGTTGCTCACTCAAGGTGAGAGAAGTAATCCATTTTTTTTTTAATTTTTTTTGGGGGAAGGCGCATGATCTTGCTAGTTTAAGCATGAGTTATAGCTTCTAAGACTATCATGCTCAAGCTTTCTTGGTGATCCCTGATGTCTATGATGTAAAGTAGTCCTGCATCCACAACTTTCTCTTTTGGTGTTTGATGTGAATATTAAGGAACTGCTTTTTGATGACCCTTTTAATTGGTTAGAATCTGATGGTTTTATTCTCAGCTATTTTACTCTAACTTGTTTCCTCTGCCTTGTCCAGGCTGCCTTCCTTCGGATGGTAAGCTTTTCAAATGCCAGACTGATTGGACAGAGTTTATAGGTTCAATGCTAAAACTTCCATGGATATATTCTCTTGAAAGAAGTGAACCTCATCCACCATGGAAGGCAAAATGCCTTTCTGTGCAAGTGCTATCCAAGATTGATTTTTCAAAAATAGGAAATAATCTTGATATTCTAGACTTGAGTCTTCATGACCAAGCAGAAGAGGTTAGACTTGAAGCTGTCATATCTATGCCAGTGATTGTATTGTGGTCTGGTTATGGTTTCCTGACACATATGTTCAAGAGGCTAGAGTAAGTTAACAGAAAGTTCTAGACATTCTGTGAGTGCGCACGTTATATGTTTAACTGTAACACCAATATTTGCTTAGGATAATGCACAACGTGTACAACAAGAGCATGTCTACATAAACTTCTTCAGGTTAGCAGTACATATAGGACAAAGCCAGCAAAGTATGTTGATTCAAATTATTATGTTATTTAATTTTTTTAAGTAGGTATGGTATGATTGAACAGAAACTTGCTTTCCTGATGCTTTCTTCAAAGGCGTGGTAGTCAGTTGCCAAATATTTTTTTACTAATATGCCAACAGTTTCTTCCCTGAAACCTTGCACTTATTTATTTTAATTTTTTAAAAAACAGCTTGATCCTTATATATTTTAGCTCCCCTGTACATGCTTGTAGGCAAGTTTGTTCCATATCTTGAGATAGATTGAGTGCACTTTTTAATGGGATTTCATTAAGGGGCTTTTGTGTGCATCATTTACAAAGTGTTTAATTGTTCATTAATTTCATACATCTGAAAACTTTGTGCTTTCTCTTCTTTGCAGAATCTTGTTACTAGAGTCAAATGACAAGATTAAGAAAGCCATTCCTCTCTCTCTTGGTTTTCTGGCTTGTCTATATGGTTCTTGTCATGGTCTGGGTACATGGTGGGAAAGTGGATGCAAATTATACTTGAACAAACAGAACAGGAGAGAGAAGTCAACTACACATCATCTATTGCGAGGATTTAGGTGTTCAAAATGTGACAGTAGAGTTGTGGTGAATCAGGACTTTTGTTCAACTGCTGTACATCCCCCTCGCTCTTCAAGCATGGAACACGTCATAGGTTGTGATTATACATGTTTGCAATCTCTATTTTTCCAGTTGCTATATGATGAATCATCAGAAGAGGTTCAAGTTGCTTGCATAGGGATCCTTGGGCGGGTCTTACTCCATGGAACTGGAGATATATTGCAGAGTACAAGATCTGAATGGATGAACTGTGTTGATTTTTTACTCCTGCACCAGAAAAAGGCTATCAGAGAAGCATTCTGCACACAGATTAGTTTCTTCTTTGAGGAGCCTATTTTGAATTGTTTAGTTTTGGATACGGATTTGATAAACAAAACCAAAGAACAGAAGTTCATGGACAAAATTAAACATGCTTTGGCTGCAGCTGACGATCCATTGATGTTTGAGACTCTTCTTGAAGCTGCAGCAAACATTTTGATCTCAGTAAATATAAAGAGTCAACCATTTTTGATGTCACTAACTTTGTTGATTGATCAGCTTGATAATCCTCATGTCACAGTACGAATAACAGCATCAACTTTGATAAAAAGCTCTTGCCATTTTCATTTTAAAGGGGGACTTTGCACCATCCTTTCTAAAGTTCTTCATATTCGAAATGAGCTGTATGATTACCTATCCACCAGGCTAGCAAGCCGACCAGAAATGATTGAAGAGTTTGCAGTAGCCGTGCTTGGAATAGAAACTGAAGAACTTGTAAAGAGAATGATCCCTGTTGTTCTTCCAAAGCTCGTGGTCTTTCAGCATCATAATGATCAAGCAATCATCATACTGCATGAGATGGCTAAATGTCTGAAGACAGATATGGTGCAACTAATTGTTAATTGGCTGCCTAAAGTGCTTGCTTTTTCTCTCAATCGAGCTGATGAACAAGAATTGCTTTCTACTTTGCAGTTCTACCATGATCAGACAGGATCTGACAACAAAGAAATTTTTGCAGCTGCACTACCTGCACTTTTGGATGAACTCGTGTGCTTCATTGATGAGAAAGATCCAGAAGAGGTTTGCAAAAGGTACAATGTAGCAGAAATGGCTGAGCAGTATTGACTATTATTTTGATAATTGTGCAATCTCCAATATGGCTCTCTTTTTACATTGAGTTTTAAACACCTACTATGGTACATGAGGATGCATACTCAACTTCTATATTTATTTACAGTGTGCTTTCCTTTTTTGTGTTTGTGGAATCTTAGAATGGAGGTTGAAGAAGAGGGAAACCATAATTTTATATCTTTCCTTATTCAAAAAGATAAACTACTGGATTTTGACAAGACTCTACAAAGTTAGCAGCTCCTGCAAAAGAACATCTTTTGATTAAATATTATTTTGTAGGTTAACACAGGTGCCTCAGACGATAAAAGAAGTTGCGAGAACTCTAACAGGCAATGAAGATCTTCCAGGATTTCTAAGGAATCACTTTGTTGGTCTTCTTAATAGCATTGACAGAAAAATGCTTCATACAGAGGATGTATTATTGCAAAAACAGGCAATCAAACGCATAGAGATGCTCATTAATATGATGGATACGCACCTTAGCACTTATGTGCCAAAACTTATGGTTCTTCTCATGCATGCAATTAGGAAGGAACATCTTGTGGGGGAGGGTCTTGCTGTCTTGCATGTTTTCATTAAACAACTGGTCAAAATATCGCCTTCCAGTACCAAACACATTATTTCTCAAGTGTTTGCTGCTCTCGTTCCCTTCTTAGAGAGAGATAAAGTGAATTCCTCTTTGCATTTAAACAAAATTGTGGAGATTCTTGAAGAACTTGTGCTTCAGAATAAATTTCTCTTAAAACAACACATCCACGAGTTCCCTCCTTTACCCAAAATTCCAGCCTTAGCAGAATTAAATAAAGTTATCCAAGAAGCACAACGGCCAAGGTCTTTGAAGGAGCAACTCCTAGATGTTGCAAATGGGTTGAATCATGAAAATTTGAATGTTAGATACATGGTAGCATCTGAGCTGGGCAAACTGCTAAACCAAAGAAGGGAAGAAGTCACGGTTTTGGCTATTAAGGAAGGCAATCAAAATATGGATGTATTAAGCTCTTTGTTTTCGTCGCTGCTCAGAGGCTGTGCAGAAGAATCAAGGACTTCAGTTGGACAGCGGCTGAAGTTAATATGCGCAGACTGCCTTGGAGCAATTGGCGCAGTTGATCCTGCAAAATTTGTCAGTTCTTCAAGCACACGTTTCAAGATTGCATGCTCAGATGATGACCTAATCTTCGAATTGATCCATAAGCATCTGGCAAGGGCTTTTAGAGCTGCACCTGACACAATTATTCAAGATTCAGCTGCATTGGCTATACAGGAGCTTCTAAAAATTGCTGGTTGTGAGGCCTCTCTTGATGAAAATGTTGCAGCTTCTACTTCAGAGAGAAAAAATAAACCACCTCGAAAGGTCCCAGCATCTGCAATCAAGACGGAAAATCATGGCACTGAAATCTGTGGTAGGGGTCAGAAACTGTGGGATCGTTTCTCTGATTATGTTAAAGAGATAATAGCCCCTTGTTTAACCTCAAGATTTCAGCTACCTGATGTGTCAGATTCTGCATCTTCTGGTCCTATTTACCATCCTTCTATGTCTTTTAGAAGATGGATATTCTTCTGGATCAAGAAATTGACTGTGCATGCTGTAGGTTCTAGGGCAAGTGTTTTTAATGCCTGCCGAGGTATTGTGCGTCACGATATGCAAATAGCAATGTATCTTCTTCCATATTTAGTACTGAATGCAGTTTGCCATGGTAATGAGGAAGCACGTCATGGTATAACACAGGAAATTCTATCCGTCCTTGATCTAGCTGCTTCAGATCATGGTTCTGTAACTGTTCATGGTATCAATCCTGGGCAAAGCGAAGTCTGTATACAAGCTGTCTTTACACTGCTTGATAATCTTGGTCAGTGGGTCGATGATATTGAACAAGAGCTTGCTCTTTTTCAGTCCCTGCAGCCATCCAATTGTAAGCAGCAAGGTCCCAAATCGAAGGAAAATAATATGCATCTTGTGAAGGACTCGGAGGTGCTTACACAATGTAATCATGTCTCGGATCTACTGGCTGCAATTCCTAAAGTGACACTAGCGAGAGCCTCTTTCAGGTGTCAGGCCTCTGCCAGGTCTTTATTGTACTTTGAGTGCCATGTGCGGGAAAGGTCGGGCTCCTTTAACCCAGCTGCAGAAAAAAGTGGCTTTTTTGAGGACGATGATGTTTCATTTTTGATGGAGATATACAGCAATTTGGACGAACCAGATGGCTTATCTGGTTTGGCTTGTTTGCGGAAATCAAAGAACTTACAAGACCATCTGTTGATAAACAAAAAAGCAGGAAATTGGGCAGAAGTTTTGACTTCTTGTGAGCAGGCTCTGCAGATGGAACCTACATCTGTTCAAAGGCACTCAGATGTCCTTAATTGTTTACTAAACATGTGCCATTTGCAGGCAATGGTGACTCATGTGGATGGATTGATATCTAGGATTCCTCAGTACAAGAAGATGTGGTGTATGCAAGGTGTTCAGGCAGCATGGAGGCTAGGAAGGTGGGACTTGATGGATGAATATCTCACTGGGGCTGATGAAGAGGGTTTACTTTGCAGCAGTTCTGAGAGTAATGCTTCATTTGACATGGATGTTGCTAAGATTCTCCAGGCAGTAATGAAGAAAGATCAATTCTTGGTGGCCGAAAAAATTGCATCATCGAAACAGGCTCTGATTGCTCCTCTTGCTGCTGCTGGCATGGATTCTTATGCACGGGCCTACCCCTTTGTAGTAAAGCTTCATCTGCTGCGTGAGCTAGAAGATTTCAACATGCTCCTTGCTGGTGACTCTTTTCTGGATAAACAGTTGCAGCTTAGTGAACCAGATTTCTGTAAAATAATAGCAAACTGGGAAAATCGGTTGAAGCTTACTCAACCATCTTTGTGGGCAAGGGAACCGCTTTTGGCTTTCAGGAGACTTGTTTTTGGTGCTAGTGGTCTTGGTGCTCAGGTTGGGAATTTCTGGGTGCAATATGCAAAACTATGTCGTTTAGCTGGTCACTATGAGACAGCAAACCGTGCAATTCTGGAAGCTAAGGCTTCAGGTGCGCCTAACGTTCACATGGAAAAGGCTAAGCTTCTATGGAGCACTAGGCGAGCTGATGGTGCCATTGCAGAGCTGCAACAATCCCTTTTGAACATGCCTGAGATTTTGGGCTCTGCTGCAATGTCATCCATCACCAGCCTGTCATTGGTTCCTTTGAACCCACAGCCTTTACTTTGTGATACACAATCTTTGAATGAGAATCGAGATATTGCAAGGACCCTCCTACTTTACTCTAGATGGATCCACTATACCGGGCAAAAGCAAAAGGAAGATGTCATAAGTCTTTATTCAAGGGTAAAGGAGCTGCAACCCAAGTGGGAGAAAGGATATTTTTATATGGCTAAATATTGTGATGAAGTCCTTGTTGATGCCAGAAAACGACAGGAAAACAGTTTCGAACTACCTAGGGTGGTCCCATCAAATTCAGTTCTATCTTCTGCAGCTTCAAATTCTGAGAGGCGATGGTGGTCCTACCTTCCTGATGTGTTGTTATTTTACGCAAGAGGGCTCCACAAGGGCCACAAAAATCTCTTCCAGGCACTACCGAGGTTGCTAACCCTATGGTTTGAATTTGGTTGTATTTATGGAAGCGACTCTGCATCCAATAAAGATATGAAGAGTGTGCATGCGAAGGTGAGTTATTTATTTCTAAAGTGTGCTTATAACTTTGTTAACACACCGCTATTCCCATTAGCTTTCTTTTCTTTAAAATTAGTTAGGTGCTATCTTGTAGGTCACCAGCATCATGCGAGGCTGTTTAAAAGATTTGCCAACCTATCAGTGGTTAGCTGTTCTGCCTCAATTAGTGTCTAGAATTTGCCACCAAAATGAGGAAATTGTTCGTTTGGTGAAACACATTATCACCTCTGTTCTGCGGCAGTACCCACAGCAAGCTTTATGGACTATGGCAGCAGTTACAAAATCCGCAGTTCCTTCCAGGAGAAGTGCTGCTGAAGAGATCATAGATGCTGCAAGAAGAGGATCCAGTCAGGGAGGCACCCGCAGTTTGTTTATGCAGTTTGCTACTTTAATTGATCATTTAATTAGGTTATGCTTGCATCCTGGACAAGCTAAGGCAAAAGCAATCAATATCTCAACTGAATTTAGTGCCTTGAAGAGGATGATGCCTGTGGACATCATCATGCCAATTCAGCAATCACTTGCAGTTAATCTACCTTCATGTGAAATGAATGTAACAAGTCCCAGCACCTCTGATATTTTCTCATTCACAGATCTTCCTACAATTTCTGGAATAGCAGATGAGGCTGAGATTCTTTCCTCGCTTCAACGACCAAAGAAAGTAAGGGTTTCTATTCTAAGTAGTTTGCAACCTAATTGGTTTTCATTTGTGGAAAATGGTTCACACTTTGTAAAATGGATTGCCTTTAATTGTGTTTATATTGACTTCATCCCCCAGTTTTAGTTTTTATTCCTAAATGGTTTGTACTTTTATTGAGTCCCTATGTTCATATATATTTGTTTGCATGGTTTTGTTCCTTCTCTATCTTAACCAAGAGATTCCTTCCCAAATTTATTGCTAGAGATATTGACATAGATAGGACATAAAGCATCCTATTTTCTGACATATGGAAGCAGGTAATCATTGCCATTCTGACCTTTGAGTGCATCTTGTTTTTGGATGTATGGCAGATTGTTCTTGGGAATGATTGCTTAAAATCAGGATGTTTTTTCCCCCATAACATTCCTTGCATGTGTCTAGTGTCTTTGTGGATTTTCTACGACTATTTTATTTTGCAGGTTTTTCTTTTCGGCAGTGATGGTACTAAGCGTCCATTTCTCTGCAAGCCAAAGGATGACTTAAGGAAAGATGCACGGATGATGGAATTCAATGCAATGATAAATCGTTTGTTGTCCAAGTGCCCTGAAAGCCGCAAGCGTAAGCTTTATATTCGCACATTTGCTGTGACTCCGCTTACAGAAGACTGTGGGATGGTTGAGTGGGTTCCTCACACTCGTGGACTGCGACCCATTCTCCAAGATATCTATATAAGCTGCAGGAAATTTGATAGACAGAAGACGAATCCTCAAATTAAGCGAATTTATGACCAGTGCCAGGGGAAAATGCCGGAGGAAGAAATGCTAAAGAATAAAATTTTGCCAATGTTTCCTCCAGCCTTCCATAGATGGTTTCTTAACACATTTTCAGAACCAGCTGCTTGGTTTAGGGCTCGAGTTGCATATGCCCACACAACTGCTGTGTGGTCAATGGTTGGGCATATAGTTGGCCTTGGTGACAGACACGGTGAAAATATATTGTTTGATTCTACCACAGGTGACTGTATTCATGTTGATTTTAGTTGTTTATTTGACAAAGGGTTGCAGCTGGAGAAACCTGAACTGGTGCCTTTTAGGCTGACACAGGTAAAGAGGAGAAGAAGAATGGTTGTATTGCAAATTGTGACTGAAAAACAGAGAATTTTTAATTAGTTACTAAATTAAGTTTTCTCAGAAGTATGTGGAGATGTTTATCTTTGGCACTGGCCTTAGAAAATGAACACTTAATAAAGTTTGAAATTCAGTTTATCTTTCTGCCACCTCATGCAGGTGGAATGCTTTGTAATCATAGTATAAATATCTAATTTCAAATTCATTTGAAGGTTTAAGTAATAACTTCTCCCCTGTAGCTGGTAGACAGGGCTGTGTATGTTTTTCCCTATTGTTTAACAGCATTCTTCAGCAACCTGCTTTAAATTATATTGGATTTGTATTATTATTTAGGGTGTGGTGTTAGAATATGCTTACAACTGGTATTATATGGACCTGCAGAACATTATTGATGGATTGGGCATTACTGGATATGAAGGCATCTTCTTGAGGGTCTGCGAGATCACACTTTCAGTACTGAGGGCACACAGAGAGACACTGATGAATGTTTTAGAGACTTTCATCCATGATCCCCTTGTGGAATGGACTAAATCTCACAAGTCCAGTGGGATAGAAGTTCAAAACCCCCATGCACAGGTTTGTGTTTATATTATCTTTCTTCAACAAAAAATTCGTGTTACAGTTGATGTAAGTCCAACAATCTCTCAGTATGGGAGTACCTTAGTTGATTTGAAGCTGTTATATGCCTTTATTTGCAGGGTTATCTACTACAAAAAAGTGTTATCAAGCAATTCCATACTCTGATTTGAGACTATAGTTGTTCCAAATTCTGTAAAATGCTTTTCTTACAAGCTACATTGCGGATAAATTGTTTCAGCATTAGAAGTTTCTGAGTGAATGCATTCAATTGGTTTAATTGGTAGTTGTTTATCAGGTGACTTTTAGTTACCTTTGGACCCCTGAACTTTGTTCCCATTGGGATATATATAATAGAATAGAACCATAAAACCATAGAGAGCTAACTCTGTTTTCTGAACTGCAGCGAGCCATAAGTAACATTGAAGCACGACTGCAAGGAGTTGTTGTCGGTGTTGGAGCTGCACCATCACTGCCTTTGGCGGTAGAAGGCCAAGCTCGTCGATTGATTGCAGAAGCAGTCTCACATAAAAACCTAGGGAAGATGTATATATGGTGGATGCCTTGGTTTTGATTAAGGCAGGAAGTTTCGGATTCTGTGTCTCCTGTCTGTTGACTTTACCAAAATGGTTTTGCAGTTGGTGTGGATAAACTCTCTTTTGGAAGCATTAGGTTACTTAGGTATGATATATACTTCCGCACTATATGCTCCTTTACATATTTCTGGTTTTTAGCTCTTATCTGTTTACATGTTTGGCGTCCATAGGAACATATATTTGTGCGTTCATTTACCATACTGGTTACATGCAACTTGAACTGGTTTATTACTTGATTTCGTTTAGCCTCAATACAATTCCTAGCAAGTTCACTCCCCGTTTTTCTGGGATTGTTCTTTGCTATGATCTTGTGTGTGCAGACGGGGGCCAGGTGAGCAGGTCACTGTTCTTGTAAAACAGACCATCTAAATTTATTAGCCTCAACAAACTTTTAGTAGATTCACCTCAAATTTTCTGGTGTGTTGTCTTCTGCCATGTAGTGATGCATTGGCAATAAATGTGTAAGAAGGCTTCTTCGCATCATGTATAGGGTAGCATAGATTAATTAAAGCTAAAATCTGGATGGGCTTAATACTAGTGACAATTAGTAGTGGTTTATTATCTGCATTTATTGCTAGACATCACCCTTCCCGTGATTATGGTTTTATATTTCCTACGGTATCAACATATCATTCATTACCATCTCTATTCACTGTTAGCTTTGGCCAGGGTGCAAGTTTTGGGTGTTGAATTTGGGAAAGAAATTGTAATGGAAGAGGCTGATTGGGTTAATTATCGTGATAGCTCAATGCAGCTGGAATTTGTTGAAAGTCTCTGCATATTTCTTGCAGCAGGGATAGAAAAAGTACTCATAAATCTATGGTGGCCATGTTTGAGGATTATTATTAACTCCTCTTTTGTGTTTTCTTTTACTTTTAATGCAATAGAACCATTTGTTGCAATGCTTCTTATCCATTAATTTAGATGGATAGTTCCTGGATGGCATGATCTCAATGTTCATGGTGCTTGCCATACTTCAAATCTTCTGCTGATCTTTATGTTTTGGGGACCCTGCCAGTGCTCTTGTAAAGACATTGGATTACACTTTCCAGATGATTCAACATGGGCGATCTTTTTCCAAACAGCAAGAGACAAGGCAGGAATACCTATGTGCGAACGCTCATTTAAGAGTCTTTTGCGTGAACCTCATTGCATCCTTTGGAAGGCAATGTAGTATTTTATATAAATATCAAGAAAAGGATTTTATATAAACCTTGGATTGCCAGTTGTATGTATAGTCATCGATTCTACGATGATCTGGTTATTGTTGAGTGCATTTCCTTGTAAATTTGGAGGGCCTCACTCCAAGAATTTTGTCATGATGTAAATTTGTAAATGGATCCGCTAAATTATGCCACACCTGGGGCAAAGTAATGCTGGCGGTTCTTTGCTCCTTGTGCCAGCAAATAGTAAAAGAAGACCATTGCAGGCATAATGCATTGCACGCTTTGTATTGGAAGTATAATGAAGTTGACGCATTACAGGGGCTGCCAGATTCAGTCAGCACTCTCAGCAGATCAAGGTTTTTTAGCCTTACCCAAGTAAGTTGAAAATGAGATGACAAGAAGAAAAAGGCATGCCCATCTTAATTAATGCTACCATGTTATTATTCTTCATCGATACCTGCCCATCAGCATGATCTTAGTTTCGGAGCAGTCTGAGAAATCAGCATAACCAATCACTGAAAACTTTCCCTTTGGCAACAAAACATCCGAGGTTCCTCCTGTCAATTCTTAGAGGGCACTTTATCCGCAGTATCATCTCCCTCAGCAGACCTTTCACTGGGGATTCCCCTCTTGAAGCACTGTGTTTTCCCGACCCACAAACCACTGTGATCTGAGTTGGAACCATATTGTCTCCCGCCGAAAACCTCAGCCGCAGCCTGTCAATCCACTGCAAGAAAATCAGACATGAAGTGCTCAAATGCATTCCGTGCAGATCCAACTTCAACTCGGCAAAATTGCATTCCATTGCCTCGTCCAGAACGGATGATGCAACCAACTCCCGGACCAAATCAGCCTCCTCTTGGGACAAATTGCCCATCAAGTCTTCCATTGAAAGGGGAATGGTTTTGGGATCTTGCAGCAGTAAAATGAGAGTGGGGCATGAGTTCAAGACTGAATTATAAGTCCGAATAGAGAATGAAACCTCCGAATCTTTCATTCTCCGAAGCCATGAAACCATTTCGGAGAAAACCTTGTGCGATCCAAGTGAAGAAAGCACCATATTTGAACAAACCGTATCCAACTCAACCCCTGCGTCCTCCATTTGAGTCACACTCCTCTTCATATCCTCGAACAACCCTAACCTTCCATAAGCATGAACCAAGGACTTAAACTCAAACCCACATGGCTTTAGCCCCACACCTCTCATTTCTTCCATCAAATCCTCAGCTTCGCCGGGCAACCCAATCTCACAAAGACCGCTAATCATCGACTCGTACGCTCGTTTTTGCACGTAAACCGACGACGAACGAGCGAGAAGCTCCTTCAAGCTCGTGAGTGAATCAAAGACTCCTTTGCTGGACCGGTGCTTGGCGTTGGAATGAAGGAGATGACAATAAAAATTGCACAGATCTCGGTCATGGGCCGGCAGCTTCTTGAGGGCCTGGAGAATTAAGGCCTCAGCTTCGATGAACCTTTCTTGCTTGTACATGAGAGCTGTTACATCCGCCAACAGCTTAGCGTTCCAGCTGAACCATGAAGCTTGGCTCATTATGAGGTACAGCTACAAGAAGCATCAGAAGGGGCTTGAGAGCTAGGTGTAGAGTACGTTACGTTGTCGGATCAGTAGATATAATTGATATACATACATACGCAAAGAGACTTGAGAGCTTACAGGGAGGGCGAGGTGGTAGGAGAGGTGAGGGTGAGCGGTGGTGGGGGAGAGGAGATGAGAGAGAGTATCCAGAGCCACGTGTTTGGATGAAGTTTTAACGAACTTTCGAAGTGAGCGGTGGTGGGCGGCTGAGGAGGATTCGTCGGTGGTGGCGAGGGAGCTTAGGAAGCGCTGGCCTTGTTTGCACAGCGAACAACACACCGGCACCACTGGACCGCACCGGCGATCCATTGCCGGCGTTGGCATTTTCCAGAGTATTAGCCGCGTGGGTGTGGCTGCTGACGCCATTTTAAATGACCGTTTCTATTTTGCCTATTTTGTCCTTGAACATATAAGTGTTTCAGACACTTAGATTATTTGAAATAATTTTTTTAAAAATATTATGTATTTAAAATAAAAAATATATTAATGATACAAACAAATTAATTCTGATAATTAATTCACTATTTAAACAGTTTTTTTTTTTTTTAAGAAAAGGGAAGTTAATACACAATCTTTTTTTCCCATGTCTATTCAGCTCCCAAATAAAAAGTAGCTCTTCTTTTCTTTCCTAAACTCCCAAATAACAAATTTATATTATATATTTGATATAAAAAAGTGATTGAAAAATATATTAATGATACAAATAAATTAATTTTAATAAATAATTCACTATCCAAACAATTCTTTTTTTTTTTTACTTAAAGAACCCATCTGTGAAATAAGTTAATACACAATCTTTTTTTTCCCCATTTCCATTCAGCTCTCAAATAAAATAATAACTCTTCTTTTCTTTTCTAAACTCCCAAACAAAATTTATATCTTTTCTCTTCTTTTTTCTTTTCTTTCGTAATGTATCAGTTCTCTTCTTTTCTTTTCGTTTCTAAACTAGGAAACTAGGCCAAAGGGCATTTGTCAAGACAAACAATTTGCTGTGTAAGATAACAAACTCAGATCTACTAGGCTTTTTTTTCCTCTTTTTTTTTTTGGTTTTTTTGGGGGGGGGGGGGGGGGGGGGGGGGGGTCGGGTTGGGTCAGGCAGCTGTCCTTCTTCGCCTATTTTGTGTGTTTGTGTTTTTTCCTCTCTTTTTTTTCCATGTGATAATGAGAAGCAAGTCCAAACAAACACTAAAGTAAAACCAAGGCTTTGGAAGTTTATCATCTGCTATTGATGGTAGCAAACGAACAATTAAAACAAAAACCAGTAATCCATTTGGCGAGACTACCAACTGCTGAGTATTTCCGTTTTAGTATTTATTATTATTAAAAAATAAATAAATAAAGAGGAGAGGGGAATTTTATCTTAATTGCTCCGATCTTTCCTTATTTACTACTGATGCCAGAGCCACTCCTTTTTTTTCCTTTTTTATTTTTTTATTTTAGTGATATATATATATATATATATTTTTTTCATTTTGGCGAGATATATATATATATATATAAATGCATTCACTTGGGAGTTGAGAACTAGACGCAGTGATTATTCATTTCATAACTCATAGCAGCAGGAAGTAATAGATAGATTAGCAGTTCGGTGACATCGGCGCCACGCCATGAGAAAGAGGGCAAGAACCAGCCTTGACACCGCCGTCGTCGATCTCTGGAAACGAGAGGTCGGCGACCTCTCCACCAGAAACTTCGCTCACCGTCTTGCTGCATCTGAGGTTTTCCCCTTTTTCTCTTCTGCTTTCGATTTTTCCTTTAACCTCATTTACTTTAACCTAATCGTTCAAAGTTTTTCTTGTTTTTTTTTGCCTGAGTTCAATGCTCTATGGATGTCATAATTTACTTCTGTTTGCGTCATTACTGTTAAGATAATTCACTTGATCATGTGCTTCTTAGTTGTTACTCCGTACATAAGTCGATATCTCTGTGTGTGTGTGTCTATATATATATATATATGCTCGGTCGAATTTAGTGTCCTATTTGTATGCACTGATATTATACTCAGTTTTGTAATTAGTGATTACATTCATGAATTTAATGTAATATTTTGAGCAATTGAGTGCTAATTGGTAGCGCGGAATAAACTGATCTTTATTCAGTTTCAATCACGTTAACACTGCTCAGATACAGCTTTGCTTGTGGCCTATAAGCTCAAGTTTCGACGGAAGGTACGAGTCTTTGGTTGTTAAATGCACTAGTATTCTCTCTCAATGCTTCTTTCCCCCACCTTTATAAACGACTACTGTGCATCTTGAACTTTGCTTGACTTTTATTCGTATTCAATTACACTCAGGTCCTATTTCTCCCAAAGTACATTCATTTATGTACTTTGTATGGCACAAATATATTGTACGAAGCCGTATTTTGATCTATAATTGCAAAATTACATAAAAATGAAAATATATTTGCTGCAGAACAAATCCCAACCAAAAAAAGTTGCAGTAGAAATTGTTAGCAAATTCAATCAATAAAGTTAAATTAAAGCACATAAAACAAAGTTCTTTACCTATTCTCTACTCACAATTGAGGCATTCACAATATACTCAGTGCGCTTTCATTCAGTCAAATAAATGCCTCTATGAGAGCATTTCCCAGCAATACTTTTCTCATTAGGTATCACAAAGAATGAGCAAGAAAACATTCGTGCATCCTATATTGCAATCAAGTCTTGATAATTTTATTGCAGAAGATGTACGTTAAGTAGTTTCTGTAGATAAAGCTTGCAAGAGATGTTGGGTTTAATTTATGGAGAGTATTTTTTTTTGTCTTCCATGCTTTGCTTACACCTCAATTACCCCCTTACTTTTCACCCTGCTGGATCTCAGCTTTGCTTATGTGTACATTCTTTTATGGCTTCAAATATCTTTTAACTGCACGTTTGTCTCTGTTGAATCAGGAGTCTAAATTGTCTTGCTGATTTTGTAAGAAATGGTCAATTGTTCTTTTTCCTTTATTTGTGTGTGTGTGTGTGTGAGAGTGTGAGAGAGAGAGAGAGTCTTATTGTCTTCAGTACAAATGTATAGTGATACACATCTATGAGGGTCATTACTAGCTACAACTTACAATGTCAGCCTTCCTATGTTATTGCATCAGATCTAAGTCAATGCACACTTCTTTATATCATCATGCGTTGATGTAGTCATCATGCTTTGATGTAGGAAATGCTGAGTTGGAATTTTCCTTTGTCCTGCTAGTAGTTCTATTAATGGATACAAGGATAATTTCATGGTCTACATGTGGTTTTCCTGTTCATTTTCCATAGCTTCTCTGACAAAAGACCAACATCTGAAGACTTGGGTTGTTAGGAGAAGCTTAGTACATTAAGCTTCATATGTCTGCTATTTGATCGATGGTTAATTGTCTCAGGATCTTGTGCTTCGTCTTGACATCTTTGGGAAGCTGGATAAACACAGAGGTTGTGTGAACACAGTTAACTTTAATGCTGATGGAGACATTCTCATATCGGGTTCGGATGACAGGAGAGTGATATTGTGGGATTGGGAAGGTGGGAATGTTAGACTGTCATTCCATTCAGGCCATCACAACAATGTCTTCCAAGCAAAAATCATGCCATACACTGAAGATAGAAGCATTGTAACTTGTGCTGCTGACGGACAGGTATAAATTTCATTGTTCATTTAAGTAGGATCACAAGATAAAAGAACATTATCTGCTAGAATTTTTGCAAGCGTACGTAACGTTCCGAAACCTACCTTTTTTTTAGTATCATCAATCATTTTTCTAAGGAGATCTGTCTTTTATTTCTAATTTTTGGGAGCTCACCCATTTTGGATCGTCACCCTTAGCCTCTTTCCTAAAATAGAGTGGGGTTGAAATCTGAGTTCTGTTTGATTAAATTTTTGTTTATTAGTGGTGGTATACAATCAGTTTGCTCAACAATGAAGACATACAAGTCTTTTTGATACTTATTTAGAAACTCTAATGGATTTTCTTATCAAGGGCATTTGTCTATATAGGTTAGACATGCTCAGATACTGGAGCGTGGAAAAGTGGAGACTAGGCTCCTGGCTAAGCATCACGGACGAGCTCATAAGCTGGCCATTGAACCTGGAAGCCCGCATATAGTTTATACCTGTGGTGAAGATGGATTAGTTCAGCATGTAAGTTTTAATCCATTATGTCCATTCTCTGCCCAACCCCTTCTCTCTCTCTCTCTCACACACACACACAATAGTATTGCCTCCTCTCTGTTTGAACTTTTTTGGCTAAATGTTCTAACAGATTGACCTGAGGACTGGAGTTGCTACAGAACTTTTTACATGCCAACCTATTAGGGAAAGGAGTTTCCTGTCAGTTGTTCAACTAAATGCAATTGCAATAAATCCAAGAAATCCCAATTTATTTTCTGTTGCTGGAGCAGATGAATTTGCTCGACTTTATGATATTCGCAAATATAAATGGAATGAATCAACTGATTTTGGTCAGCCTGTTGACTTCTTTTGTCCCACTCATTTACGTGGTGATAAGCATGTAGGGATAACTGGATTGGCATTCTCAGACCAGAGTGAACTTCTCGTGTCCTACGCTGATGAGTTCATTTATCTTTTTTCGAAGGATATGGGACTGGGACCTCACCCAGTACCACCTTCTCCTGTGTCCAGCAGTAGTGATGGTACTGAAATGGGTAATGATCACCGGACAAGTTCATTTCCAGCAGACATGGATGCTGATGCTCTAGCTGGTCCCCAAGTTTTCAAGGGGCACAGGAACTGTGACACAGTTAAGGGTGTGAACTTCTTTGGTCCTAAGTGTGAATATGTGGTGAGCGGATCAGATTGTGGGAGAATATTCATATGGAAGAAGAAAGATGGGGAGCTTATTCGGGTTATGGAAGCTGATAAGGATGTCGTAAATTGTATTGAGCCTCATCCTCATACCATGGTGCTAGCTAGCAGTGGAATTGAGAGTGACATAAAACTATGGACTCCAAAAGCCCTTGAAAGGGCTACTTTGCCGACAAACATTGAAAAGGTGTGTCATCACTGCTGATTAATTATTTAACCATACTGATTATGGTTTCTTGTTTGGTTTTTACCTACTGGCTGCTTTTTTGGACTCAACGCAACTGCTAAATGTAGTGCAGCAAATTAATCAATGTGGAGGACTGAAGGGTGGTAAATAAACTTATATCTTGAATGCCGTGGATTGTGTCGCATAGTCTGATTGTTGTCATGACATTAAATCAAAATTAGTATTAAAGCCAAAGTTCCTGCATTGAATTTACCACATAAATTTTAACAGGATGTCTATTAATAGAGTCATTGTGTGCAAGGCTGAAAGTGATACTGGTCCATGATTTATCCAACTGAAGCAAGGTACTAAGCATAGTGAAAAAGACTCGTTTCAGGTGTTGAGGAAGTGCTTGTTTGATGATTCCACTTTTGCAAACAAACAAAGCGTTGGCCTTCTTTTTAATCTTTACACATGCTCCGATGGAGCAACTTTAGCACTTTTGCTACTGGATGCACTTGATCAGAATGATCACATTCTTGTGATGTAAAGTTTTGAGGGTTTGATGGGAGAAATTTTATAAACATACCAGAGATCTAGTTAAATAGCGTTGAAGATTCTCCTCTCATCTTCAAATGTGGTTAATTGAATGTTAAAGGAGAAGGTGGTTCTTTCACTAGAGCAAAACTGAATAATTGCAGTGTGTAGCTTTTAAGCAGAGATTTAGGTGAGAACCTGGGTAGTATAACATTATGTTGCGTTACTAGGGGAACAGAAAAGAAAGAGGAGAAGCAAAACTAATAGTTGAAGAGTGTTAATGCCAACATTGCAAATTGTTAATTCTAGCATTGCTTATGACTATTATCTTTTAATTTATTGGATTCTTTTCTACGTGGTTTGCTCTTCCAGGTTTATCGTTAATCCTCTTTCTGCTTGTTATCTCTGAAAGAATGTCGATTCTACTTCTGTAGCATGCTTGGTTTTACATTGATAAAATCATGGATATTCCCTGCACTACTCTTGTTCCATCTCTGTTGTGCTAGAACTCTACTTAGAACTTTCGGTAACATACCTAGGGCATATGATGCTACATCTTTGTGGAAGTAGTTAAGGCCCACTAGTACAATTCCACAATGTTAGAGACACTATCTTTATGGTGGCAGAGAGGTTCTTCTAATTTCTCTGCTGATACTTCTGTGACTAAGGTACTAATTCCTGGTCGAATTCATTTCTTCCCCATTGGCGGATATGAAGATGACAGTGACGATGATGACGAGGAGTATTTCTATTATGATGGTGGTGATAGTGAGGACTTTAGTGATGATTATGAGGAAGAAGAGGAAGAGGATGATGAAGATTCTGTGGTTGATAATGATGATGATGTTGATTGTGAGTCAGTGGATGTTGAGGATGAAGATTCTGTGGGTGATAGTGATGATGATGTTGGTTGTGAATCAGTGGATGTTGAGGATGAAGATGGTGAAGATGAGGAGTTTTATGACAGTATAATTGACGATTGTGATGGTTCTTTTGACACTATTAATGAGGATGAGGATGAGGATGATGAGTTTGGTGATTCTGATGATGATGACTGGCTGTGATGGGAAAGAAGCGTATGCAATGATTATAGTTGTATAGACACTTGGTGATGATGATCACTGTTGCTGATGATTTTGTACTTTCTGTTTCCAGCGGAGGCCCAAGAATCGGCGCTGGATGTATCATCTGGCTTCTCCAGAGGACCTGATGTTGCAGTTGATTTCCCTGCAAAGGCGGAGGACAAGCCCTGAGCGTGGAGGAGAGAATTCAGATGTGGGGCGGGAGCTGCTACAGCTTATTTTGTCATTGAATGGGAACAGCGAAGGTTCCTCTGATGATGGTGGGGATACAACCAGTGCTGAAGATTGTCTCAATTGAGCCATCTTAAAGCAAAAACCTTATGGCCTGCAACAGAAATTGTACATAACTTAGTGAATAAGTTGAAACATTTTAAGGTATACTGTTTTGCATCATTTGCTTGTTCTCATGTTTATCTCTCGTTTTCTTCCCACTTGGTTTCTCTTATATGTTTGCTACTGTCCCTGGAATTGAATTATTTAGAATGATCCTGTGGATACATAGGAAGCTACAAAAGTAAAAGCAGCAAATGCCTGTTTTTGCATACTTATTAGCTAGGCTAACTGTTTTTTGCGCATTATGTCCCTGTCTGGTCGTGGTGGTCTTGAACCTGCGCCAGCCAGCCGTGGGAGGCTATATTTGAACCGCCAATTCCAAAGCCAACTGCTAAAATCTGGCTAATGGAGAAGGAAATAAGAATAATAAAGCATAAAAGACTTGTTTTTTTTTTCGACACTCGGTATTTGTCTATTTTACATCTACTCTGACGCCCACTCCCAGGAGGATCCAAACTACTGGGCTTATGGGAGGGCCGACAGGAACTGAACCATCATCGAATCAGATGGATGCACTACACATCTGTCTGGATTTGGAGAGTTGCACTTGTGGCAATTAATGGGATGCAAGGTCAATTAATGAGAGATAAAGTTTGATCTTACCTCTCGCCTCATCAAGCCTTAAACCAACTCCTCTATTGGGAGTTGGTTGCATAAAAGACTTGTTTGGTGTCGCTAATAGTGTCATCAAGCATTTGTCCAGTGAACTTGTTTGCCCTTTCGGTGCTAAGCAGTACTGTGGGAAACAACTTATTAACGTAGAATGTCTATTATATCCCTTGTTTTAAAATGTAAAAATAAAATATTAAATTATATATTATTTAAAGTTAGGCTCAATTAAGTTCGAGTAAACCAAAACTAAAATAAAGTCAAAGTCGAGCTGAAGTATTTTGGTTTGACTGAGTTTGAGTTGGACTTACACTCCCAATTCTCAATCGACCGCTACCTCATTATTCCGTGATTGTGGAGTGATTAAGGGAGAAAATAAGAGCGAGTTGCTCAAGAATGGCAAGAGCGGCAAGGAAAGACCAAAAGTAGGGGGCCCATCAGATGTAAGTGGGATTGAGGGGTGCCTGGTTCTTCTTGCTTTGGAATTGGAAAGGGAAATGGAATAATTCCTAGAGGCCTGGTAACGAGGATTTTGGTCAATTCCCCTCAATTTGATTGGGAATCATGAATGGTCAAATTTTAAAGTATAATTCTAATATTTTAATTTCTATTGCACTGGATCAAGCATGGAATTATTGTAATTTCAAGTACCAAAATCCCTAAAAAGTGTGCGATTGAGAATTGGAAAAAATAATAGATCTATTAGTGTGTGATTGAATAAGAGAGATATGAAAATAGTACGAAGAAGAGTGAGGGATTCCAATAAAAAATATTTAATTAGGAAAAAAAATGGGGGATTGCCTCATTTCTTGACAAAAAAACTTGTGGGAAATATCTTGACAAAAAATTCCTTTGGCAAACAGACAACAACGCACCGGAAAGAAGCCACATCCTCAGGCAGGCATGGGCATGAATTGTGAGTGAAAGGTCCCCTTAAAAAGAAAGGGACTGAGCCAAGGTGAAATTGTCGAAGCAAGAAAAGGGAAATAGGCAGAGAATTGGAGAGAGCCTTGATAATTATTCTGATATTATAATGCTTCTTAACCAGTGAGGTATCTGTTGCTGCACTTTCTAACTGGTTCGGCTGTGCGCTGGGTGGTCGACAAAGGCAGGGAGGGAGGAAATGCAAAGAAGAGCATCATGGGATGCTCTACCCAGCACATCCCTAGTGGAGATATTTTGCAGAACCCCCATCAAAGATCGCTTTTGCAGCCTCCCTCTGGTATGCAGATCGTGGGCCGACGTTTCTCGCAACCCTCGGTGCTGGGCTTCTATGATCCCGGCCGAACACTCATCATCTGCTTGTGCTTTTGATGATGCCTTCATCAAACATTCTTCTTCTTCTTCTTCTTATAGTCGTCTTGACAGCCTCGCTTTTGACGACCCTTTTGACGGGCGGCGCAGCCCCGATTCCGACCGCGGACTTGCTATGCTCCGGTCACTGATTACCAGAGGGGCTGGCGGAGCTGCCGTTACTTCTCTCTATTTCTTCCCTTTTCTTACTTGTGTCGAGGCTTTCCGTCCCAATGATGACGCCCTCCTTCGTCTCATTGCACAAAGGTCACCTCTTTGCTTAATTCATACCTTGTTCAGTTGAAAAGTAGTAGTACTTTTTGAGTTGCTGTTAGTAGTAGGTTACTAATTGACTGAGCTGCCTATATATCATTCCTGATACGTTAAGAACTTTCTATTCCAGTAATTAATTCTGGATGCTTTCCCTTGAAAGAAAGATGAACCGAGTATTTGGAATGTTGAAAGAGCCAAATTAAATTATTTCTAGATGAAATCCCATCATTCTTACGAGTTCAGAGTGGCCTGAACTTTTTGGAAACTAGCTTAAAACTTGTTGAAAGAAAACTGATTCTCCACTTTGTCCTTAGAATATGAAAAATTTCTTTGGGTTAAAAAAAATCATTACTAAGAAAATCGTGTAGCTCAGCTCAGAAGGGAACGAGCTGTTGTAGTAGTACAACTTAAAAGCAGCAGAGTGCAATGAATATTCTCGGTATTGGATATAACTCTTGTGGTAATCTCAGTGACGTTTTTGCTTTCCAAATGCATGATTTTTTTAGTTTCAATTGGTATGATGTAAATTCCCTGGGCAACTCTATGCACTTCCGGTTTTAAGATTGCTAAGCATATTTAGTATAGTCATCAATACAGTATGGTCATCAATACCCTCTTCTACAATTGATAGCTTAGAAAGATTCCTGTGCTCAAAATATGAAGTAGAATGGTGTAAAAAAGTAGGTTCAGGATGTAATTTTGCAGCTCTTATGAATTGCAATGCATATAGCGTACATTTGTGATCAATTGCTGGACCAATAATTTCCTTTGAAGCTTATCAGCTACAATTAAGTTCACACTTATCTTTTGTGGATTTTCAACTTCACCTTCTAGGCTTTGTTATCATACTGCATGTGCCCAAACTTGCAGTTCTGTTTCATTTTGATTTTCTTGCAGTTGCCCAAACTTGAGACACCTTTCTTTTCATGGATCCTACAATGCAACTGAGGGAGCAATTTTGGAAGTAATGAGCAAATGCCCAAAACTAGAGCTTATTGACTTCTCCGACTCCCCATACTTCACTCCTACAGTTTTAGAACACATGAGCACTTGCTGTCCCGATGTTAGGGGGATTAGAAGAAATGGATTCTTGCAACCAGGTTTCGCTTCTGCTCTTGCTGTAGGCTTTCCAAATTTGAGGATCTTGAATCTCTCTGGTTCAACTATTGTTGATAAAGATCTACTAACTATCATGACTGCAAGAATTGGGATTCAGTACCTAGACATTACCAATTGCCAGCAGTTGAAGTGTTACATGCACATCATAAAGCGAGCCCCTGTTCAGATATCCCAAATCCTGTTTGATTGAGATTCAAGAATTGATTACTACCAGCTATTGAACCTTGCGAGTGCCTGCTTGTATAACCTTCAAAATGGTGAGTTTACCAGAATAGAACTCCAGACTCCAGAGTCGTGTGTGGTTGTTTTCTTCCTTGGCAATGACTTGCTGTCACATAAAAAAAATGCAAGTTGCTGACTTTCATGGGATTGGGCTCTTCTCGTAAATGATGGTGAAGAGGTGAGCACAAATCCAAACGTTGTACTATGTTTTATACTCATGTGTTTGGATAGAGTAGTATTATTTGAAATAATTATTGTAGTAGCACTTTTTGTAATATGATATACGTGAGATAAAGATGTGTTTATGATGGAAGCGAAATATTTTATAACTTAATTTAATGTCCTTTTTGGATTCTTACTTTTTTTGTCAAAGAATTTTTTACATTTCTCGTAAACACGTTTCTCAATAAGTTTTTTTCCAGTACTTTATAGATTAAATCGTTACAGTACATATATTTTTATATAAAAATTCCAATAAAAAAAAAAAAAAAGCAATTGGTATTTGCAGGAGCAAATAGCTTATTCCAATTGCCGTGCCAGGACAGACAGCCAGTTTGTTCCACAGAGCACTTTTGAAGTTTTAGTCTTTGGGCGGCGTTATTGCCGGAATAATTTTGCTCAACAAGACAAATGGTCAGGGCTCCCCCAATCAAACCAATTACCGCTGGAACCCAGTTGCCCTTATATTTAACCATCTTCTTGCCCGACAAATCAAGAATCTCACGCCAGCAACTCCACCAATTACAATCTCATATTTGTCCAAAGATGATGGTGCAAGGTGCAAGGTGCAAGGTCGTGGAATTTGGAACATTGAACATCACAAATTGTCACGCTGCCTGAAGTGTCCACCTCATATGACTTACCATCATCATGGTGAGTTATGTCATAAAATGGCCAGTCCCATTGATTTTTTTTTAATTTTTTTATTTAAGGGTGCGTTTGATAAAATTAAAATTTGAATTCATCAAATTATTGAATTGTTAAGTATTAAATTTAATACATTTGAATGTGTGTATATCACGTTCATTGATAAGTTCTTTAGCTACGAAATTCATTATTGCCACTTAATTAATTTAGATGTTCAATTTTTCTTTTTGTTATTAAACGCGTCTGAACATATTAAAATCTGAACATATTAAAATTTAAATATTGAATTGAATTATCAAAATAGGGTACGAATCTTAAAAGGGGAATATCCTAGCTTGCAAAATTTCAATTGGAACATGTAGCAGATACATTCTTGGCCAAGACGGAACGTGCTGAGGTTGGGTCAAAGAAAGGTGGCGGAATCTTATTTTTAATGGATATTGAGGGAGTCACGAGCCTGCTTGTGGACACAATCCATGGGCGAATTATTGAGCCTTCGAAGGAGAAGCTGGTTATATATATGATGGATTCACGAGATGGATCCGCCCTGCGCATCCTTTTAAGGTGGTCACACTGTCTGATTTGCTTGTCTTTCAATTTTTACGTGCATTTTCTTTTCTTTTTCAGTTTAAAACTTGTTACCTATAAAAATATAGACATTTTAGGACTTTTATTCTCAGACTTTTATCAATTATTCTTGATTTTTTTACCAATTTCTCTCAAACTTCTTCAAAAATTAAAGTTCTTCTAAATCTTTTTCAGAGTTTATCGTAAATCGCTCTTTTGTTATTTACGAGAATCGCTCTCTTGGGATTAATTCTAATCCTGGGGATACCTTTAGGGCGTCGTCTTGGATTAATTCTAATCTTAGGGATAACTTTCGTTAAAACAGACAGCCTGTGTATGTGGTCCGTAATCTTTCTTCCGTCAAAGTAAGACGAAACTTAGAGAAATCGAATATTTTGAATCAGGTGCAGAATTTCTAATCGTATCTTTGATTTGATAATGGATGGTGATAGCTATCGAAATATCTCATCTCTAGCACCATATGAATGGCTATAACTATTTGGAATGGTACACTTTCGCTGCCGCGTCACCGCCCCTGTGACCAAAAGTACAAGGTCATGATCATCACATATTATCTCTTTTTTTTTTTTTGCCATTCGTCGCTTTTTTATCTATATCCTAATATATTCTAATTTATCTAGGGGAGGCTCAATTGAACTTACAAGAAACAAGTGGAGACTGAACCACTATCGGATCAGACGGGTGCACTACGCACCCATCTGAACATTTTAGAAGAGTCTCTTATTGTGACAATTGATGGAAAGTAAGGTTCGAAACCTTGACCTCCCAGACTTGTGGTTATCATATATTATCTCTAGCACCATAGGAAATTTGTTAAAATTGACTGTTGAAGAGCATTCCAAATCTCATAGGATTGGTTGGATAAAAGGGATAGAATTTGTTGAGGTCACTGCAAGGTAAAATTACGTCGTTTTTCGTGATCACATTTCTCTATTATCTTTTTCTTTCACATATATCAAATCGCTACAGTAATTTTTTCATGAAAAATAACAGAAAATGCAATTCAAACGGAGCATAACTATTTTCAATGGTACGCTTTCGCTGCGGGGCGTCACCATCCCGTATGACCATAACTACAAAGTCATGATCATCAATCATGGAAAACGAATTTGTGAATAAATCATTTATTAACGTTGCATGATTAGCAAAAGTATTCAGTCTTGGAACCGAATCTGTACTCTAAACAAGGGATGCAAAAGGGTGGAGTTCACATCTTCTTTCATACACAGCTATGAGCCAACTCGGGAGAGAAAATAAAAGGACAAAGTGGTGGATCCTATTAGCAATTGGTTGAGGAGTTAAAAAAACTTTGACTATTCTGTCTTGTTAAGTAAAATCATTCTGGCCACACAATGTGCTTTCACAACAATGCAATCATTATTGTTTTTAAGAGTTGATCTTAGACACAGCACTGCAGTGTTAGTATATACATTATCACAGTTGAATGATTGCGTACTACAAATGTAAAATTTTAGATTTTAAATTTTAATTAAAATTAATTGTTATACATTCAATGATAATAGTATATACACACTGATGATGAATAAAAAATTATTCATTTCTTTAATAGTATTTATGTGATGTAAACTTTGTTTTAATTCAAAAAAATAAAATACAATAATTGAGGAACTTTCTGCACTAAATCAAGGCTGAGGTCCTTCTCGTCAGTGTATGCCTTGGAAATACGGGCTCATGTAAAAATGGAGGACGCGAAAGTACCTGTCAATGGGTTAGAGTAATTCTAAGAAAGATGTAGGACCTTCTTGTTATTTGGTAGTCATGTGTACTGGATAAGAATGGGCAACGTTCATCAGTTGACTAACTAATAACACAAAATCATTCTAAAAAACCGATTTCAACAACCAAAGTCCAAATAGCTAATAATCCTTGTACCAATACGCAAGTCACATCTGCAGATTTAAGTGATCCAGCTAACTTCAGTAACCAAAGTCCAAGTAACTGATAACACGAATCATTCAAGTAATTGACCACTACACACAAATCATATCTGCAAAATTTGAGGAGTACATTTGAATTATAAATCCCATAATTCTATAATAAATAACTAATAACACAAAATCATTCTAAAAAACTAGCAATCCCTAACCAATTTTATTCTCATTTATTATCCATCCAAAGCAAGGAAAAACAACCGTACGCATCATAGTCTGAGCACGGAGGAAACATTTCAACGATGTCTCAATTCCAAACTTGCAAGATTGCAAAAGAAAAGACAACTGATCACAAATCGAAACCTAAACCGTAGTGATCCCAAAAAAGTACTCCAAAAGATACAAGAAGTTCACTTTCAAGAAAGACATGCATGCAGAGATGCACAATATGTATTTTATTGTGACGCTTCTTATCTAAAAGAATTACAAATAAAGAAAAAATTTCTTTATACATATTTATTTTTGTATACTACAGTATTATTTATAAACTATGTAAAAATATACTAATTTTGAATTCTGTACGGTCTTAATTTTTATAAAAATGGAGGTAGGTTGTTTAACCAACGGATTAATTCATGCAAAGATTGTGTCTTCTCATTTGTAATATAAACTCCACAAAATTCAACAATGTTAATTAATCCACTAATTGGCTTTTGTATTAAAGGTTAATTGGCGTAAAGAATGTTTTCGAATCTTCGTATAAGATTATCAAATCGAGCGTTTAATATTTGTAAGTATTTCATTTTCAAATCAAATTAAACATGCTATTACATTTATATCTATCTATATACCATTCATTTTCTAATATATATTCCTATTTTTATTTTGATGACACCATATTTACACTAGTTTGATGTATTTTAAGGCTCTTTTACTATTGTTTTTGGGAGAATGAAGGCTACTTCCAAACCTCAAACAGGATTCCACCCACCCAGACAATTACGCTCAGCACAGCATCCAGAAATTTGATAATTGTCGAAGGGCAAAACTTGTAAAGAAACATGCCTAGGAGAAATATTGGGATATGACTCTATCGTATCCCTCTCTCCTGGGTTTTCATTTTCCAACTACAATTGGGTCTTCAAGGCCACTTATTATGTAGGCATGTTTAACGGACCATGCTAGCAAAAAGGAATAGAGATTTCTCCATGGTTATGAGTAGTAGACCAAGGCATACTATTTAATATGGTTATGAGTTAGGAATATGTGAACATTTATATTTACATGCTTATTAGTAATTGAAAATTTTGGATTGCTAAATTAAGTTTTAAATTAGTCAATATTCTTAAACCCTTGTAAAATGTTTGAAAATAATTTTTTTTTACAATGTAACCATTTGTTTTTTCTTTTTTTTTTTTAAATCAGGAAAGCCATATCAATTTACATTACTGTTTGTATTAATTATGACAAAAATTACTAGTAGTTTTGATTGACTAAGGGTGCGTTTGATAAAATTAAAATATGAAAATTGAAGTCTGAAATTTAAAATATGAATCGATTAAGTTATTGAATTGTTAAGTATTAAATATAATACATTTGAGTGTATATCACATTCAGTGATAAGTGAATGATAAGTGAATAACTTATCACTTAATTTTGGGAGCAATTTTTACCCAAAAAATTCAATGCTACTTAATTAATTCAGATGTTTGATTTTTGGTTATCAAATGCATTTGAATATGTTAAGATCTGAATTCATTAAATTTAAAGTTCGTTTCAGAAGTTCGTTTCTTAGTTATTTAATCAAAATTATTCACAATATTCTTTTAAGACACAGGAGTCAGCAGTCTGTCTGTAACAACAAAACCAGTAATTGCTCCAATGCTTCTACACTAATCAACTCACAAAACAGCAAGGAAACATTTTGTATTTCTCAAATAAAATAGAGGATCAGAAATCTTTTGTTGCCGTGTTTATATTCATCTTATTCGAGTATCCACGTAAAGTGTTATGGATTATATATCACCTTCGCCAGCAAAACATAATCTAATTATTAATTAATAATTAGTAACATACTTTATCTATAATTGACAGGTTATGGGTTCTAGTCATTCAGGGAATAAGTGATTCCAATTACATGTTTGAAACATTCAAGAGAATAAGTGGAAACCACTTTGATCCTCTTTCATAAATAGGGATAATTTCATAAAGCTCCCCTGAGGTTTTATGAAATATCACCTAGCTCTCTTGAGGTTCTCAAAATCTCACTTAACACTTCTTGAATTGACATTTTGGTAACATTGGAAGCCCTTCTAACCAAAAGTAATATTAAAAAATTCATGTTTGAGGAGAGAGATTATTTTAGTGCCTTTAATACTCTTAGGCTATAAAAAAAAATGAACATTTTATAAACCAAGAAAAAAAAAAGTACTAAATTGGAACCATCTTAAAAGTGAGGAGATGAAAATTGGTAAGATTTTATGTTACAGCCAATAGTCACTTCTACAGTAGGAAGAGATAGTAAAAGCAAATACTATTTTTTAAACTATTTCTATAAATAGAACCCTTCATAGTGTTGAAGGTAATTAGCATGTAAAACCATACATTTGAGCAAAAAAAACTTAGTAATAGATGAAATTCAACTTCAATATCATACAAAAAATTTACTTAAAATAGACAGACTTTTTTTTATGGGTGTGAAATATGAAAATTTTATTATAGAAAAAGTCATAATTTGAAAAACTATTCGGAGTTTCAATTACTTTATTTCTCTTGCGCTCTACATGAATAGGAATAAATAAATAAATAAAGTTGTGAAACACCAAAAAAGGAAAAAAATAAAAAGAACCTGCAGCTATTCTTCTTTAAATGCATTGAATATTTCATTGACATTTGCAATTCAATTATACATACATATATATATATATATATATATATATATATATATATATATATATATATATATATATGAATATTTTCATATGTTTGTATAGACATTATTAAAGAAAAGTAGGAAATTTAGAAAAAGAAAAACAAGTTTAGAAAATTTAAATATGAGAGTATTATTGACAATTCATCACCTTTTATATTAATATATGGCCCTGCTATCATTTCAAGGGTGCTAAGTGAGATTTTAAAAAGTTTAGCGGAGCTAGGTGATATTTCATGAAACCCCAAGGGAGGTTTCTGAAATTATCCCTAATAAATATGGAAGGTACTTAGCTGCACATATTTGCTTTCAAAGAAGGAAAGCTCAAAAGAGTAGGAGACAATTATCAGAAAATCAGCTTCAAATCTTGAAGAGTTTCAAAGAAAGAACACACCTCGAATCCAAACAATATATATAATTGTCTAGAAGAAGAAAAAAAACCTAAATTCCTTCTAGAAGAAGAAAAAAAAAACCTAAATTCATACTCTTATCTTGTAAATGTGGACATTTGATCCCTTGATGAATTTAAAAAGTAAAAAAGGAAGATGTGAAATGTAGAGTCTAGAGGTACGGATTTAGCTTCTTGTCCTTCTCACCCTGACATGAACGTCATGATAAGAAAAATGAAAGTAAAACAGTGGTGTCATCCATCTTAACGGTAGGATAAACCAACAACTACCTCACAAGCTTTGAACAGCGGAACCAAAATTTCTTAGGGATAATTTCAGAAACCTCAAGAGAGTTTTCTAACAATTTCACTGCCCACTTTCAAAGTTTTAAAAAATATCACTTACCTCTCTTGCAAGATATTTGGGATCCAATGCTTACCTCATGGTTGGTCAAATGACTTTACTATCTTTACAACTTAGGAAATATTACGTATCTATATGGAGAGAAACAATTGAGTCACTTGTACTAAATTAACCATGATTTGGAATATATAAAAATTTTGAAAATCTTGAATATTAAATTTTATAACAATGATTGTTAACATTTTAAAATCCTTTTTCTGTATTTTAATAGTTCTTGTAATTTATTTCTCTTAAAAGAAGATTAAAATTCCTGTTGAAATGTTATTATTTCATAAATTTTTCATAAGAATAACAAGATGAATATGAAAATACACAAAAAAGAGAATAAAGTATTAAAATGTGTTTACAATTAGATTTTATTAAGTTATGAATAAAATGTAATTGTACATAATTTATTCTTTTCTTCCTTTTCCAAAATATTTGGTGTTTCTTTTCTTTTCGTTTTATACGTAATCCAAACAAGATGCTTAGAAAAAAAAATTCTACTCTGATTTTTTTTGCTTTTCCATTAAAATCATATCCTTTTGATTAATCTAAATGTTGCTTGAGAGTTGCTTTATTTTTTTTAAAATTGCAAATGATGGAAATTTCTTGTTACTCATGTGAAATAATGGACCCCGTGAGTTGAATAAATAATTCAAAAAAATATTGTATATTTTACATCATTAGCCATATATTGTGATTTTTTTTTTCTTGAAATGGCCATACATTGTCTTGTTCGATTTTTGTTCAACATCTTTCGAATTCTGATACAAAGAGTTTAGAAATTTTACGTGTAAATCTTGATTCCAAATTAACAAGTTTTCCTCTTTAGTACTTTGATTTTGCTATTTTATACAGTTTTATGAAAAACAATCATTGTTACTAAATTCTATTATACTCGTGCTAGAGTTTAGTCTTTATTCTTTATTTTTAATTAATATTTTCTTTTGATTCCAAGTCAACCAACTAGTAATAAGTTTACTTTTGGTATTACATATTTTTCTCACTTTTGAAATCATATTTTTATTATTAATTTTTTAAAATTGACTTAATTTGTTACAAGAACATTAGTTTAAGAGAGGTTACTGATATTTTTAAAACCTCAAGAGAAGACAGTGAATTTGTTGTGAGGTTTCCAAAATTATGCCAATTTCTTATCCTCGTCATCATAATATATTAGTTGCTGTCAACATATATTAATATTATATATACAATAATAAAGCATTCAAGCATACTTTTAACTTTCCTCTTGACGATTGATTCCGCAGATTGTTTGTCTATTTTGATGGGTGGACCTCAATCATTACATATCTTGGAGGAGAATTGGAGTTAACCTAGTATTAACTTTATCCATTAATCATTAATTACCAATATAACTATCAATTCATTAAACAAAATATCAAAAAAATTAATTCCCTGTTTGGATTGTCATTTTCTGCCAGAAAATTACGTCGTTTTTCGTGATCACATTTTTCTATTACCTTTTTCTCTCACATATATCAAATCGCTACAGTAATTTTTTCATGAAAAATCATAAAAAATGCAATTCAAACGGTCCGTGACGATGATATTGCCCTTAGCTCTAGTTATTATTATTATTATTGATGATGATATTGCATTTGATTATCTTCTCTATTTTTCGTTCTACCCTTTTGGTTACGTATATAGTACGGTCCCTGTGACTGGAAAAGTGGGACAATGACTTGATTACTTTTTTTTTTTTTTTTTTTTTGTTTTGTCGAAACGATAGGAAGACTTGATTACTGATACTAGTGGAAAGTTATGACAAGGTGTCATAGTCCATCCTCCCCCTCCATTGGCATTTTTCAAATCTCTCTCGGTTCTGAACAAAATACTAATTTTTTTTTAAAAAAAAGCAAGGAAAAAGGGCAAATAAATAACAAAAAGGAGAAAAAAATCAAAGTCACCCACCCCCGCTATAATTAAACCGCTGACACTTTGACAATGACGTGTCCAAACGCCATTGACCCACATAGACACCACACGCCACAAGGTTAGAAGGGTACTCTCGCAAAAATCCAACCTCTTCCATTCCAAACTCCAAACAAAGTGGTGGCTATTTTTCTTCAAGGTGCTTGACTCCATAACACTGATAAATTCTGCTCAATTTCTCGTATAAATATAACACACCAATATAATTTAATTGCTCTCCATCATATGTATACATTTTTTAAAAAAAAATTAATGTTAATTTTTTAAAAGTATTTTAACGAGTGCATCAAATGACAGTTAAATGCAAATAAATTCTGCTCGATTTCTCGTATAAATATACACACCAACAATAATTGCTCCTCATTATATTGAAAAAATTAATGTTAATTTTTTAAAAAGTATTTTAACGAGTGCATCAATGAGAGTTAAATGCAAATAAATTCTGCTCGATTTCTCGTATAAATATACACTCCAACAACAATTGCTCCTCATTATATTTACTTATTTTTTAAAATTAATGTTGATCTTTTTTTAATGAGTGCGTCAAACCCTATAATAAATAATAATACCCTTTTCTCTCTGTTTTTTTCCCTTAAAAGAACAAAGAAAATTTAAAAACAAAAACCGGAAACAATTAATGCCCCAAGTCTCTCAAACCTAATCATACAAAACCCCCCCTTCCAAACACAGCCCCAACTCTCTCTCCCCTACTGGCTCAACTCCTCACTCTTTCTTCTGCTCTGACACCGATGGATTCTCTCACCCTCTTCTGCACCACTTTCCTCCTCGCCGGCGGCCTCTACTGGTTCGTCTGCGTTCTGGGCTCCGCCGAACAGAAAGGGAAGCACGCCGCCCAACTGTCCGGCGGCTCCATCGACAAAGAGAAAGTCCAAGACAACTACAAACAGTACTGGTCCTTCTTCGGCCGCCCCAAGGAGATCGAGACCGCCGAGAAAGTCCCCGCTTTCGTCGACACCTTCTACAACCTTGTCACTGACATTTACGAGTGGGGTTGGGGTCAATCCTTCCATTTCTCTCCCTCCATCCCCGGCAAGTCCTACCGGGACGCCACCAGAATCCACGAGGAAATGGCCGTCGATCTCTTGGGTGTCAAGAAGGGTGCCCGCATTCTTGATGCCGGCTGTGGTGTCGGCGGCCCGATGCGTGCCATCGCCGCTCATTCCAGTGCCAACGTCGTCGGCATCACCATTAACGAGTACCAGGTAAACCGAGCCCGGATGCACAATGAGAAAGCCGGCCTCGATTCCCTGTGCGAAGTTGTCTGTGGCAACTTCCTGCAAATGCCCTTCCCCGACAGCAGCTTCGACGGGGTTTACTCCATCGAAGCCACCTGCCATGCACCCAATCTGGAGGAAGTCTACAGCGAGATCTACCGAGTTTTGAAGCCCGGATCCCTGTACGTCTCCTACGAATGGGTCACCACCGAATTCTACAACCCGGAAAATCCGGAGCACGTCGAGATAATCCATGGGATTGAGAGGGGCGATGCTCTTCCGGGGTTGAGGAGTTACAGGGACATTGCCCAGATAGCCAAGAAGGTGGGATTCGAGGTGGTCAAGGAGAAAGATTTAGCGAAGCCCCCCGCCAAGCCCTGGTGGACCCGGCTCAAGATGGGCAGGATTGCTTATTGGAGGAACCACATTTTGGTGACGGTTCTTACCTGGCTTGGGATTGCCCCCAAAGGCGTGGTTGACGTCCACGAGATGTTGTTTGTCACCGCCGATTATCTCACCAGAGGTGGTGAGACCGGGATTTTCACTCCTATGCATATGGTTCTCTGCAGAAAGCCTGAACATAGCAATTCTTCTGATTAGAACGACTACCAAGAAGAAGAAGATGCTGCTGCCGTTGCCGGTGCCTGTTCCATGTAATGCTATCAGATTAATCATGGAGGTCAATTCCGGTGCACCTCGTTGTCTTTTGTTTCTTTTTTTTTTCCCCTTCTTTTCCTAATTATCCATGTTTAATTTTGCTGTTTCAGGTTTAATTTAACGTCATTTTTCTTTATTATTAACTTAGTCTTGGATAGCAAAAGATCGGAACCATCTCTCTGTCTCTCGTTGTGTTGTTGTTGTTTTTTTTGGTCCTTTCGTTTATTGGAACCATCTTTTTAGTTGTAGTAGTATAAGAGAAATTTAATCTGGAAATCGATTAATATTTTTCCTTTTTTTTTCTTATTTTAACATATGATACGAGTGGTGATCATCTACTTTGTCTGTCATGATCTATTTTCCTTATTTAGCAGAATCAGTCAAATGTTTTGTGTGTGTTGTTGACCAAGTGCCAAATGGAGGGGAATTTCCTCCTCGATTCATTATTATTATTAGTATTATTAGGCTTTTTTTTTTTTTTTAATTGGCAATGGTAGTTGTTTTGATGGCCGCATAGTCGTGGAAATTTTTGGCTTCAGTTTGAGATGCCAAACAGATGCTGCTGACTACTGCTTGTCTTGTGGTAGCATATTAGTATTATTATTTAGCTGGCTAGTGAAAGGCACGTGATTGCATTAGCTGGATCACATACTCTTTGGCATTGCACGAGTGGATCATTCGTGTTAGCTTTCAATCTCAAATCTAAGACACCCTTGTCAAGATCATCATCCTCATTCATCCTGGACGGATAATATATTTTGTGAAACTGAAAATATGCGCCTCAATTGCACTACTAGTTAATCACCCACCAGAAAGGGATTAAGTCCCTCTTTGGGCTATAGGTCGGGGTTCGAACCTCACCTGTTTCGGAAAAAATTCAAAGGAGGTCTCAGAACAACACTCCTTTGATCTAATTAGGTCTGTATATCTGCAAATCGCTTATACAGCCTCTTTAGACTTCTCTCCCTGTAGAATAGGATAGAAGATTATGTTATAAAAATGTTATCTTTGGGACAAAGAAAAAGAAAGTTGCACTGCTAGTTTTGATCATTTGGCGTTATACATATGCTTAGGTGTTCCGTCAGCCAACCTTTTTTAAGAGCACATTTATTACTGCCATCACTTAAGTTGAATAGGAATAGATTCCCCGTGCCTGCCTGCCTGCTTTTGGACTGAGAATATATTATTACTGAAAATAGTTTGATACGTGCTGGTGAATGAGAATAAGGTTGTTGATTTGAGAACCGAGCGTGTGATTTGAGAGGAAATATACGTCTCAATACATTAATGTTAGTAACATATTATGAGCCATGTAGTAGTAGTTTGAACAGGAAAACATCTGGATGGAATCTGGTTGGCTTTGTGCAACTAATGGAAAATTGAGATTGTTCCACATTTTGTCAGAACGATGCAAAAGTCATGGTGGGCAAAAATTGGATCTTGTCCTTTCTTCTTGAGTTTGAGAAACCATTTAGATTTAAAAGGCTGCCCGGATTGGTCACGCTCAAATGCAGGGCATCTTTAAGGAAAAGGCCATCTTTTCTCTCCGCACTTGTTCCGTTCATATGTCGGCTCAATATCCTACACACACAAAAGAAGGCATAATAAACAACTTTCCAGTGTGGACTTGTATTGGTTGTAGCAGCAGCACGCCTTGCTTTCTTTCTTTCTTTCTTTCTTTCTTTCTTTTAATAAATAAAAAACTGAGTTGCCTATGCCACTTTTATTCTGTGTGTGACCACTACTGCGCTTACTTGGAGAAGACTGAAAAAGAAAAAAAAAAAAGGTGTTCATGTTATCAGTAACACGTGCACTGCTTTTGGGTTTTGGCATAATTTACTTATTTTTTGCAGATCTCTATGTTGTTGTTTATTGGAAGGGTGCGCTGTATCATTCCACTTGGGTTGGCATATCATCTTATCATATTATGTGGTGTGTGTTTAGTAGCAATTTCACTGCTGTACTGTGGTTTCCTCACTCGGGCTGTTGTGCCTATATTGGATCGCTGTTGGCACTTGTATTGAAATGAAACACACTTCCCCCACCACCCCAACCCAAATTTCTTCCCCCTTTTCATCATCATCATCATCATAAATTTAAGCCCAGCCGGATTTGCTTCTGGCACGTAGACATATATTTAATAGGCGTTACTGGGAAGGCAATCTGGATGTGTTTCTCCATGTTTATTGGATTTTAAAGTCATGGAATGAGGCCCAAAGATCAAAGGGGAAAACTCTCTGGGTGCTTACAGTCGTCAGTCTGTGAGTACAAGGTATCTTTACTTCTGTGATGGTGGGGGAATAATGGGGGGTGGCAATTTCTGATGCGAAACTAAAACGAAATTAGTGAGTTTGGGTTGAGACTTTGCAGGTTTGGTTCAGAATTGATAAATTCGAAAAGAAAACAGGTTGAATTTAGGTCGGTACCGTTTATGAATTAAAATAATTTAATAAATATAAAAAAAAATATTTTATCTAACTAAACTAAGTTATTCTTTTCTTCCCAAAGGCATTAACCATTTAATCCTAATTGAACTTGTTTAACTTGTGTGAGGTTGGAGTTGTTATGTTTGGATAGAGGATGTATTACATTATTTTCTACTTCTATAGTGTTTTAATTTATTTCATATTCGGTTTAGGATAAAACACTTACGGTATTTTAATTTATTTCAGATCTGATTTGGGATTATTTTATCGAGATTTTTATTACTTTATTATGTAATTAGTCTTGAGTGGAATTGATTCTACTAGAAACTATTATGGTAAATTAGTAAACTGGAGTTATATTTCAGGTTATATAGGTCATTCGGCTGACTCGCCAATCTGAAAATTTCGTGCTCAGGTCGGGTATCCTGATTTGTCACGGATTGATGGGTTGTGTTCGGGACAGCAGGTTTTTTGTTGTACCTGGGTCTTAACTGGACCTGCCAACCCATTACTGACTTGATTTCCACCCATAGGGAATAATGGCAATGCTTGTTTTAATTGCCAGTATACTCAGGTTGTTGACTTCTTGTGTGTAGCAGCAACAGTGAGAGCTGCTTTGCACATGGGGCAAAAATCTCGGCGCCGCTAAATTATTATTCGCGTCAAAAGTATCAGTACACTCGTGTCCATTTTGTCAAATACAAAATAATCTAAATGTCAAAATGCATGCAAGGGCGTGGTTTTTTTTTTTTTTTTTTTTATCAAAATATGGTTCTGATTATTTTTGTAAATTAAGAGTAATAATTCATGAAATGGGCATGAGTCTGCTAATTACTTGGTTTAGTGATTAATCTGTGACGAAGATTTGTTTGATGATTAAAAGTTGATGGGGGTATACTTTAAGAGTAAATATTTCTTACATTGACGGTGTATATACTATTATCGTTCGATTCATGACATGTGTGTAAAAGTTGAATTTCAAATTTAAATTTTGCATAATTATCATTCATCCAATGCTGATAGTGAATCAGCGTGTATACACTGTAAGTCTAGAAAAAATTAATCTATGGCCACCGAAATTCTTTTGCCCTTGTCGTACTCACAACTTGCGTCGCGTATGCATAGTTGAATACGTTTAGGCGGTTGCTGTAAAGTTACCGTGTAGTAGTACGCTGGTTGGAAGGAGCTTGGAATGCGGATCTCTGTTTTTTTTTTACTTGGTGGTAACAGTAAAGGAAAGTTCATTAATATTAAACTAGTACTAAATTACAAAGCGTGGGGCAGTCATGCCCCTAACGTCTCCATCCAGAATAGACATGATTTCTTTGGTTGGGCTGTGTGTTGTGGTGGCTGGGTGCGTGTGTTGGGTTGGGGGAGGGGGGGTGGGGGCCTTAATCGAATTCGAAACAAAAGAAACATTTTGATCACATTCTAATAACTGTCCTAAGAGCATCAGCCGCTTAGTTTCCTTCTCTGTGTAGACATGATTGAGGTCAATCCCTTCTACGGATGAAATCAGGCACCTGCACTCCACTTTCACACAGGCATCAACTGTGTTGTGTTTGCCTTAATTGCATTATAATCTTCCCTTTGCTTCCACTTTTAATGTTTTTTTTTTTCTGGGATATATTCCTTTTTGGTTTTCAAAAAAAAAAAAAGAAATAAATAAATAAAAAGGAAGATAGAATTATAGGTAGCAAACAAATCCATTTAACTAAATTTATCCATATTCGTCCATGAATAGATTGGTATGGGTATCTTAAATTTTTGCATATGAGTATAAATGGGTTACTCAATAATTAAATGGGTATTATTAAATGGATATTATTGGATAATTCATTCAACCGAATTAACCCATTTAGAATTGTTTTCCCCAGGTCTCCTCTCTTCTCCCACCCTCTTTTTTTTTCAAAATTTTTATTTTGTCATGATGTTAACTACATTTGTTTCATTATTATTATTATTATTATTATTTATTAGTTTTATCTTATCATTTTATTTTCTCTTAGTTTGTTAACTTGCTCAATTTATGACAAGTTTTAGTCTCTTTTCTTACCTTTTCAAAATGAAATTTTAAATTTACACAAAAAAAAAATGCTAGGGGTTAAAAATTTTTGAATTAAGTTTTTATGTTAAATTTTATAGTACTTAGTTCAAATTTTTATATTTTTATTGTTCAATTACTAAATAGTATATAGTTTTGCGACATAAAGTACGGATGGAAAAAAAATCAGTAATTAGACTTATTGAACATTATAAGTAAATATTTAAAACTAATGATGGGTGCAAATGGTGGTATAAATTGATAACTTAGTTTGCAAAAATGAATTTAAATGAGTTTATAAAAAGTTAAAATAAATGGATTATAAATGGGTAATTGGGTTATCCAGTTCATTTTTTGACTTACCCATTTATACTTATATAATTAAATGAATATAAATGGGTTGACTCATTTATACTCATTATTCATTTTAACCAACCCTAATCCGTCCAAGTCACTCATTTTAACAGTTCTAGATTGAATGTAGGAGGAAAGAAAGAAGAGGGACATACCCTAGTGAGTGAGAAAGCCTATGATCTACTATTGTGAGAAATTCTGGTCTCAACGTTCTGCGTCATGTGTTCCCTTTGTCTGCTTTCTAACGTCCCCATCTCTAAACTTCAATAAAGATTTAGCATCAGCACAGCATTTTAATTGATCAACGATTTCCTCAAGCATTAAAAAGGTACCATATCATATCTTCTCCTATACAATGAATTTAGACATCTTATTTTCAATCAACTTGTAAACCACTGTGGGATTGCGATGGGTTATTTGGAAATCCCTGCATTTTTGGGAAAGCGCTACTTAATTACGTTTGTGTTCATTGATATTTGGTTCCACTTTATTACTCCATAAAAGCACTTGTGTCTTTTTTCGACTAGGTACTTAATGAGCGCCGTTTACACCCTAATTTATATCTAACTTATAAATTGACACATATTTATTATACCCGTTGTATATAAATAAATACTTTTTCAAATTAACTAAATCCTTGTTTGGAAAGGGATTTTTTACCAAAAAAAAAATTTCTTTGTTTTTCGTAAACATATTTTTCAATCACTTTCTTATCTCACATATATCAAATCGTTACAGTACATTTTCTATAAAAACTACAAAAAATTACAAATCCAAAAACATGATAATATATGGTGTTTGGATTGCAAATTTCTTTAAGTGTGTCATAGACACTCCGAATATCCATTAGCCAAATTCAACTTTAAAACTAGTGGTATGATACTCAAATATTATGGCCCCGTTTGGCACTTGAGTTTTTTGGAAGTTTATCTAAAACTTTATTGTAGTACACTGTAGAAGTTTTTGAAAAATTTTTTTAAGATGAATTTTTTTTTTTCCTTTTCCTTTTTTTTCTTTCTTTTTCTCTTTCTTTCTCTTTTTCTTTCTTTTGTTTTTCTTTTCTTTCCTCTCTTCTTCCTTCCCCCTCTCACTTCCCTCCCCCGCCACCTCTGCCTCGAACGTTGAAGAACCAGCAGCCATGGTCCAAATTTTTTTTTGCTTTTTCTCTTCCCCTCTTTTCCCTTTCCCTCTCCCTCTCTGCTCCCCTCTCCCCCTCTACTCCCCTTCACCCTCCCCCTCTCCCTTCCGATGCCAGACAACTCGACTAAACCCCATTAATAATGTGGCCCAACTTCAGAGACATGTGCAATGGGATCCGAAACGATTAACGCTCAGTAGGAGCACGAAGCTGATCATAGGCGAATGGGTGGACTTATGAAAGAATGCAAATGAAGCTTCTCCCTTGGATCACCAAGAACTTGCAGCCCTGGTTTTTTGTTTTTTTTTGCTTTTTCTCTCCTCCTCTCCTCCCCTTTCCTACTCTCCTCTCCTTCCCCCTTCCCTTTTGCCTAATCTGGTCGCGCGACCAGATTGCAGCTAGGGGAAGGGGGAGGGTGGCGGGGAAGGGGAGGGAAGGAGAGAGGGAGGGAGAGAAAAAAAAAAGAAAAAAGAAAAGAGAGGGGAGCACCAACATCGGTCAAAGGAGGAGGGGGAGGGTAGGAGAGGGAGAGGGAGAAACAAAAAAATAAAAGGAAAATCGGCGTCAGAAGCAGTGGCGGAGGTGGTGGCCGACGATGAAGGTGTGGTGGATGGGGTGGGGGAGATAAAAGAAGAAAAGAGGAAGTTTTTTGTGTGTAGATCAAAAACTTTGATAAGTTTTTTTGGGTTATTGTAACCAAAGTTATTAAAAAATTAGTAGCAAACAAATTTGACAAAAAATTTAATTTCCAAACTGACCCTATATTACTAGTACGTAATAGGCATGGAACACCAATTCTTGGCTTGCCCTAACAGTGCTCTTGACATATCACTGTAAATTGGAAGAGGGGCAGGAACGGTTGTAGGCAGTTCCTTGCAGTTCATAATCAAGATTTAGCCAAAAAAAAATATAAGATTCAAATTTCATCTTGTATCTCATTTTTCACACTATATGTGAGGCTTACAAAATTTTATTCTATAATTACACGTTATTGAAAGTGAATTACATCGTATGCAGACAGACAAAATTACGCTATGTGTATTTTACACAAAACTGCCTCGAACGATTTTTGTGATAACGGTTCGGCCCCTTGTCCCTGAAAATTTTTCGAGTCCCAAGGTGGGGCTTCACTGGCGGATAAGGGGCAGGGACGGTTATCAGAAGGACCATCCCTGCACAGTTCATGGTCAGGATTTGGCCACAAAAAATTGTATGGTCCAGATTACGTCTTGTATCTCGATTTTCACGACGTGTGTGAGGTCCATAAAATTTTGTTCTAAAATTACACGTTGTGCAAACAAAATTACGTTATGTGCAAACAAAGTTACGTGATGTGCAACATGCACAAAACCGCCAGGAACGGCTGGCGGAACGGTTGCAGCCGTTCCTGCCCGTGGTCCTTCACTGGCTGACCGACTGCTCCAAAAAGCTCGATAGAGTAGGAATCATAGGTAGGGCAGGTGGAGGAGTCTTCTTTCTTTCTTTCTGTCTTTCTCCAACTCTGGTAGTCGTTCTCATCTTTTCTTTTTTATCGCATCCCCAACTTCGAGCTTATCTCTTTGGTATACAAAATATCTCACAATCCTCCTGGCTTCTTTCTTTTACTGAATTTTTTTTTTTTGTTTTTGCAAATAGACATAGTAATCCTTTGTACCATCTTCGATTCGTGTTTGAGTAATGGCTATGGGATATTAGTGTACTAGTTACTGTAGTAGTATGCATCCTAATTAATACGGAAAATTACTCAAAATTGTACATCAAGAAACAATTTCAAAATAATTCTTGTTGAGCTCTCAAACAATATGTTAGCATATTACGAATTGCAAGGATTAAGGTCATTTGTGTCGCAATTAATCTGTAAAGTTACCGTCCAATTTGCCACTTGTGCTGCTGCTGCTTCTGGTTAACGTGTTATAGGTTTGAATATACTATCGTTTACGTCTAGTAGTTTTACGTACGTTGTACTCCTTTTTAAGTGTTTCGTGTTTAAACGCAAAAAGAACAGAAAACGTTTTGTACCTTTATGTACGTGGCCCACTCCTGAAGTATTGACTATCTTCCAATTGGGAATGAAGCAGGTACGGTCATGTTGTATGAAGTTGATATTTATTGGGGCAAAAGATCTGGAGGAGCTAAACTATTTTTTTTTTTTTTTTTTTTTTTTGTTGACGAAGTGGGTGTCCGGGTCAATTCCGTAAAGGCGCCCGACTAATCCCACTCCGGCCCGGCCCGACGCCCCAATCAGACCTAGCACGTTAAATGCACGGCGGAACTGATGTTGCTGCGGAGGTTCGACCCCAGGACCTGACGGTCCCGAGGAGGAGGCGCCAACCACCAGCCCATTCACGTGGGGGCTGGAAGAGCTAAACTATTGCCGTTGTCTATTTTTGGTCTCTCCTCTAAATTTTATTTTTAATTAGCCCTTGAATAATTAGATTTTTCTTAAGCACAAGATTTGTGAAGAAAAATCTAATGATATGGTTAAAAAATTAAAGGATTACCTCTTTTGAGAGTTTTGATACTGGCCTCAAAAGTTCAATTATGAATGGACAAAAATGTCCTTTAAATTCGACCAAATTTATGTCTAAAATCACCCGGAAGTCCTTAAAGTGTGTAGTTTTAATTGTTCAAGAGCCAATCGAAAACAAAATTTAGATGAGGGGCCAAAAGTAGACAACGGCAATAGTTTAAAGGATCTCCCGAATTTTTACTCATATATATTTTTGTTACATATATACATACATACATATACATATATATATATATATATATATATATTGGTATACTCATATAAATTTGTTACACGTATCAACTTTGTTTGTATGCATCAACTTAACGTATGAATGGAATAGCTTATACATGAAAATGTATACCTAATCTTTTGACAGTGCATCAACCGTCACTATTGTTGTCAAGCACTGCATGTGTTTGAGAATATGCTGATGACTAGACCAAGCACCTTTTTTTTTTTTGTTTTTTTTTCAGGAATATGTTAACAAGGGGATGATGAGAAGCCATAGATCTGTACTCCAGAATGGGAATGGTTATGAGCGGTTTTAGACAACTATACTATCCTTTCGTAATGCTAAAACCTATTATACCATCCTTCAATATTAATTCGTAAAAGGGTCTTCAATATTCATCCATCAAAGGGTCTACCGCCCATCTACCCACAAAAGTAAGGTTGAAATATTTTTCTCTGAATCAAGATTTTGTTTCCGCCTGAATCTGTGACATTATTATAACTTAGTAGTATAAGAGAGGTCTCTAACTATTTTGTTGGACTTTGAGGCCTGTAGTGGTTAGCGAACTCCTAAATCCTAATGCGTGGAATCTATGCAAAAACAGCAAGTTGAAGGATCATCCACAGGGAAGAAAAAAGGACAATCGAGAGTTGGTTGTTCTTTTTTGAAAGGTTAATTTGCTAATCTTCAATTGTTCACACTTTATTTTTCTTCTTTAACTGTTTTTTTCTTCTTTGGGTAAAAAATAAAAAAGCCCCATATGATAAACCTAATACACAGAAAATCCCCTCGTGGTTTTAAAATATACGACACGACACCCCGTACTTTGAACTAAATTGTAAAGGTGACGGAATCCGTTAAACTTAACGGAAATGGATGAAATGACAAAAATGCCCTGATATAATTAAGCAAAAGATAATTCAAAAAAATCATTTGTTTTATTCTCTAGATAGAGAGAATTGAGGGTTAAGGGGTAGAACAGGTATATTTATTAAAAATTAGGTATAAAAAATTTTTTTTAGGCTCCAATAAGTCATATTCGTTAAGTTTAACGGATTCTGTCACCTTTACAATTTAGTTTAAAGTACGGGGTGTCGTGTTGTATATTTTGAAACCACGGGGGACTTTTCTGTGTATCAGGTTTACCACAAAGGGCTTTTTTATATTTTACCCTATTTCTTTTTATACTCCCTTTGTCCCATTTTGATAGTTCTAGTTTTTTTTTTCACACAGTTTAAGAAAAAGTAGTTAACTTTGTTAGAAAAATAAATTTAGATTGCTATTTTCCTAAAATACCCTTACATTAAATAAAGTTGCCTTTTCATATATCAATATATTTTGGAAAATCTAAATGCATTAAATGGGTTAGGTTATATTCAATACTAACAATCTATATTAAATAAGATAGTTTATAATAATAACAACTTACATTGAATAAAGATATTTTAGAAAAATTAAAATACAACTACATTTTTCAATTAGAAAGTGGACTACAATTTGGGACAGATGAAAAAGGACTATTAAAGTGAGACGGAGGGAGTATTGAACAGGGGCCTCTCTTTTGTTGATGATTAGTGTAAGGTTTAATGCTAAATTCGTACCTTTATTACCAATCTTGTTTATTGTGGTTTTCCAAGGTGGGTTTTCGATTCTGAGAACCAAATAAATGCAGTGTGTCAAATAGTTTGAGGATAGAAAAGTTTCATGTGCCATAGACACAGGATTGTTTTTGTCTTCGGGATCTTGGAATTATCATTTGTCTGTTTGTGCCCCGTATAAGTTTGGACGTTAATTTACTTCCAAAATAATAAACTTTAGTTTGCGACAAATTTCTATCAAGAATGCACGATAGAAAATGTCAAAAATTATTTAGTTAATATAATGACAATTTTGGCTTAATACATCTTTTCATGTTATGTGGTAGCTCATTACACTTACCCATTCTAATAAGGATTTTACACACATATATTTATCTGCAAGAGTTCTTTTTTATATGCACAAAATTCTAGACTAGGTAAACATGATTGGGATGGATCCAACAAGTCAACTTGTCAAAAAGTAAAATATAGGAGTTTATTGGGATGATTTATTTGAAATAATTATTATAACACTTTTTGTGATGTGATGTATGTGAGATCAAAAGGTGATTGGAAAAATAAAAATTGATTGAAACTTGTGAAACAAATTATTTTATCTGAAATCATCTCAATCCAAACAATCCCACTTGTGTATGTATGCAATAAGAAAACATGATATCCTTAGATTTACTCAAGCACATCAACCTATCTTCTATTCATCTTTGTAGCTAGATTGCATCTTCAAGTTCAAAAATTTTGGCAATCAAGATTTTATACTACATGTACTCTTATTCCTACTTTATTCTACACTAGGAGAAGAGGGGATTCAGGGTGAATGCGGAAGACTGAACTGCCACCAATCCCGACAGATACCTACTAGCGAAATTCCAAAAAATCTTGAATTGATTGTAAGCAGCCAAGAGATTTGATCTCTAAACCTACACCTAAGTAGAACCTTAAGGATCACTAGAGTTGTTGGTTGCATCTTGTTAACTCATATGTCATTGAGGTATCCTAATCAGGCCGAGTACATGTTTGTTTATGCGAGTGGTGGGCTGGCATCCTACCAACCATGTAAGACAGCAATCGTGTATGTGGACAAGCAGTTGCAGTACCAAACAGCCAAACTGGAGCAGATACTAGCAGTTTGACTTTGAACGGCAGGTTAAGTAAAACGGCGAGCACCTGTGAATTAATTCCAAGTAGATTTTGAATCCCTCTGAAGTGGGATGGTTACTGTAATAAAAATCGTCATTGTGGCTCTATTATGCCTTGCGACATTAAACTAGCAGACAGGAATAGTGACAAATCATGTAATTGCCTCGAAGAAGCTATCCATCCAGAAGATACTCACTCCATTTAGCATTCAACGCGAATATGTAGATTTTTTTCTCACGTCAAACGATAAAGACAGTTGCAGATTTGACAAGAATATTGACGTAGCATATTATTATTATCTTCACGCACCTTTAAGAGGGGGAAAAATAAAAAATAAAAAAAAGGCAGCAACTTTTTACAGAAATACGAACCAGACAAAAAATTTTCCACAACATCTACACACAATCAAGGAGAAAATTATATATTAATACTCAATAAATTTTGTCGCAAGCACTACTGTTTTTCGCATGTACATATCACCCACGAAAAAGAAAGCCAAAGGTCTCTGTACAAAATTTCCAAGAGTATTGGTGGGAGCAGCACGTAGCAGAACTAAGAAAAGCAGGAGTGGTCTACTACTAGGGAGTATATCGACCAGTCAGAGCAAAGCTTCAAAAAAGCAGCCTTTTTTTTTTTTTTTTTTTGTAGGGGGACAGGTGTTACGTTTGTAGATGGTAAGTCGTTAATGGACGCCGGCCAGTCGAGTTGTCGCCGTCGTCTTCTTCGATGATGCATCACCACCTGCGGGGGCGGCAGCATTCTCCTGATCCTCTTCTTGCTTCTCTTGGTCATCATCATCAGGGCCTCCTCTTCTTCTTCTTCTTCTTGTTCTGATGCTGTCGTTGGCGGGGAACCAGGAGTTGAGAAGCACGAGGAGGACGTCGTTAAAGCAGCCGAAAACGCCAGAGCAGTGGTGCTTGAGGTTCTGGAGGAAGCTGCAGGCGTGGGCCCGGCGATCGTGCGGCGTCATGGCGGGCTGAAGATAAGCCCAGGCGGCGTGTTGCAGGAGCGGGTCCTTGAGATTGATCGGTATGTCCCTCAAGCTGTCTTTCCTGCAGGCGGTGGCGGGGGACGCGATCGCCGGCGCATTGGGAGAACGAGGGGACGGGGGCATCAAGTCCTTGAGGCTAGTATAAGCAGCAGCCGCTTGCAAAGTAATCATCTCGATGTCGGCAGTGATATTGCTGCAGCACCAGCAGCAGCAGCTGTTGTTGTTGTTGTTGTTGTCAATGCCGCCGTTGGGGACCAAATCTTTGGTATTGGAATTGGGAGAATTTAGCCGAAAACCACCAATTTTATAGGCATGATGATGAGGCTTAATTGACGCTGCCGTTTCCATATTGGATCAGAATCATGCGTCTGCCTAATTCTAGTTTGATAAGAAGTCTTTTCTTTCTCGATTTTGGTTCGTTCGTTCCTCAAGTAACCAGGCGCCTTAATCCCTCCTCATCCTCATCATCACCGTCATGTTACGTGTGGGAATTGGGAATGGAGTGGACTGGACTGAGTAGAGTTAGTTGTCTTGGAGGAGAGGGAAGTCGAATCGGAACAGGAGGACAGAAAGAGAAAGGAAAAGAAAGAACCAGATAGAAAACGGAACGGGAAGAAGAACAAGCGAGTGAGGGAGAGTGAGGTATCAGAGATTCGGGTGGATATAGAGTTTGAGAGGATTTGGGAGAGTGAGGGTCCACGCGCATTGGTATACAGGAGACACGTAAGTGAACCTGGGATAACTCCCTAACTCTTAAAATTTTTTTTTTTTTTTTTACAGAGATAAAATAGAGGATTGTGCCATGTGGAGATTATGGTGTCACCAAACACTATGACCAGACAATTGTTGCTCTTCGTACATTCTTACCAATTTAGTGCAAATATGTACATGTTAGGAGGAGGATTTGCATTTCTTCAACTTTGGGCATCCATGCTTGAGTAATTCAGTCCACACAAACCTCCTACTCCACTTAACACTTTTTATCTTGTACAATCACCAATGGAGAGTGTTACTTTTGTCTAGAGCCATGTATTTCATGTTTTTTGTAAGACAATTATGCATTAACTCATGACTCATATTTGGATAGATCTGATTTTTAAAAGTTTAATAGCCTAAATTGTATTACATCATCTCATAAAGTCGTGCGACACAATTTGGATTATTGAATCTTTAAAAATTGGATCTAATCAAGTTCTGGCCTTCAAACGAAACTTGTTGAATAAATAATATCCGGTGACTATAGTGTGAATTAAATTTTTTTGTAAAAAAAAAAAAAAAAAGACCTCAGCTAAAGTATCTAGCTCTAAATGAAATGAAGTGCTACTTCATTTAATTTTCCACATAGAAAATGGCAAAAAGAGTTATTAAACTATTTAGAATATGGTGATTTGATCGCTAAACTATTTATTTAACTACAATTGCCATTCATTCAAATAACCAATAGTGCAATTTTTTTGTGACTGAACTAATAAAAATTTATACTTTTTTAATCACTCAAATAATAAAATATGCTTTTTTTTAATATCACGAGAAGTATGTTTTAATTAATTGAATGATCATTTTAGCTAAATAAAAGTCTAGTAGCTAAAACAGAAAAATATAAATAGTATAGTAACAATTTGTGTCATTTGCTCTTTTCCATAACATTATATTGACTTAATGCTTGATTGCGCTCCAACAATATACGCACTATCATCGTTAAATTATCTTTTTACTCTCCTTGCTTTGAATGCCTAAGCTCTGCCGACAAAGCTGGATAAGGCTTCTAATTGAGCACCCAACAGATTTACAAACAAGTTTGACTCAAACATTCTGAATTATAATCATCGTGAAGACTGACTAGCATAGTAGTATAGTAGCTTAATTTTATTTATTTTTTCATAATTTAACTGAGCAAGAAAGTGCCTGTAAATTGTCAACTTACATTTGGAATCATCAGGGACGACCACTTACAGCCAGTATTATTGTTAAGCAAAATAGCTTGGATGAGTTTTTAAACAGAAGCATGCCACAGTATTCCAACTCCATCTGATTATTTTCCCCTGTTTTGGCTTTTTGGTTGAGTGAGAGTAAGTAGGAACGCTCGAGCTCGAGCTCGAACTCAATTAGTTTTAATTATATTTTTTTTAATTCAGAGAAAGAAATTTAAAGGGCCTCCAAAATGAAGCGCGGGTACGAGCTGGCGAACCGCGGCGGGCGGGATTTTTGTCTAACGGAGTTGCCAAGCGGTCCAATTCCATTGGGCACCGGGGAGCAAATGATTATTAATGCTGAAACGCAGGGTCTTACCTAAATCGAAGGGACTCGGACTACCAATAAATTGGGGACAGTCAAGCCGACCACAACCTTAAATAGACTTTTCTTAACGATAAAACAATAATAATTACTATAATACTCCTTCCGTCCGACTTTGATAGTCCTGTATTCCTTTTTCGTCTGTCCCAAATTGTAGTCCACTTTCCAATTGAAGAATGTAGTTATATTTTAATTTTTCTAAAATACCCTTATTCAATGTAAGTAATTGTTACTATAAATCTACCCCATTTAATGAGAGTTGATTCCTTTTTTACCATCAATTCAAGTTTCCATAAAGTTGTACCATATTTAATGTGAGGGTATTTTAGAAAAATAGCAATCTAAATTTACTTTTCCAACAAAGTTAACTATTTTTTCTTAAACTGTGTGAAAAAAGAAACAGAACTATCAAAGTGAAACGGAGGGAGTATCCTCTTCCCCCAACCCCCCAAATCACACCAAAACAAAACAAAACAAAACCGCAAAATTAACAGTTTAACCGAAACAAAACCAAAATGGGCAAGTCATCAATTGTTTGATAACAACCCATTTAACGGGGGAAAATGAAGAATTTTTTTCCACACTGACTGGCAGTTTCGTCCTCCTTTCCTTTTTTTTTAAATTTAAATTGGTAAATGTTATCTTCCGCCTACAAGAACCCCAATTTCTAATCAGCTCTGCTTTTTATAAAAACACGCTAGCCACACGGGACAATTTTTTTTCTTTTTATTTTTTCTTTATTTGATTAGCAGATGCTAATGACGCGTGTCATTACCAAGCCATTGCAACACTGTTCCCTCCTCCACGTATTCATTGAACGGTTGGTACCCAGTTGGTACATGGTAGCACTCTGCTTTTCTACTTTCGTCCCTCATTCCACTTTTTCTTCTTCTTCCATCATTTTCTCCCCGTTAGTTATCAATTAAAGGTTGAAATACCCAGCAGAACAATTCCCAAGGCTCTCAATGATTAATTATGTATGCGCTCAATCCTTGTTGTTCTTGGTGTACATTTTTCCTCTACTTCTTATTTTCCAACTTTTTTAGGTTATTTTTTATGCTAGAATAATTTCATTAGTAGCCAATGAAGTCTTGTTCTTAGGGTATTTGTTAGCCAAAAATCATGTTAATTCGTTAATAAATATTTTAACTAAGATTTCCTAAGTGGAGGATTATGTTATCAAGTAGTTTTGTTGAGATTTTTTAAAGAATTGTCAATTGAAATTGTATTAGTTTGTTCTTTTGTAAATACTATAGATACTAGTGGGAATACCCGTGCTATGCACGGTGCTGACATTATTGGAAAAAAAATAAAATGGTGAACAAATAAAGGTGAAAAAATTTTACCAATAAAATTAAAATATAATATTTGTTTAACAATAGTTTGAAATATAATAGAATGTATATATCATTCAAAAACCGTCTTTTTTCGGTTGTATGAGAATTTTTTTTATCATTGTATGAGAATTGTTAACAAAAAAATACAATAGTTAATATAGAATAGCATCAATAGAATTTAATACAATTGTGTTGTAATCAAATGAAAAATACGCACCAATTGAATTGTTATTAGCACCCATAGTTAATGAAGCAATCCTTATATAAAAATATTTTGGTACATGTAGTAATTGGTAATCTATAAAATAAAATAAATTGCTAATCTATAAAATTGCTAAGTTGTCTATAAATAGCATCAATAGAATGTAATACAATTGTATTGTAATCGAACAATTGTAATACAATTGTATTGTATTGTATCTATAGTTGATTTAGCAAGATAGTGCAGCTAAAAAGTGTGTATGTAAGATGAGTATGACGATATAAGAAACTGTATATTTACCATGATCACGCAAAATCATTGGTGATGTGGATGCCTGGCGATCTTGAGGACAGTTAGATTTTTCATTTATTTGATCTAGAAATAGAATATATATTAAATTAAAAATCAATAGTTTATGTATTTATTTTATGTGTAAATAGTGATACATTGTATGAGAACTGTTAACAAAAAAAATACAATAATTAATATAGAAATAACATCAATAGAATTTAATAGAATTGCATTGTAATCAAATGAAAACAATTACAGAGAAGTGGTTACCTGAACTAGGGAATGCAGTTTTAAATGCTCAAAAGTGCCTTGACGATTGCACATATGTCAGGGGCTTGGTGAGTTTTTTGCTCCTCTTGAATCATTTTCTTTTTTCTAATTGTAATATATTACTTGCAAGTGTTAAGTATGACTTGACTCAAACCTTTCGTTTAAGTACTTTAAGCAATGAACTATTTATTCCATGAGTTGAATTGTGTTGTTGCTAGATAGATGAATCACGTAGTTGTAATTGTCATTGTTGATAAAGAAAAGAAAGGCTAGAATGCAATTTTGCCAAAAGGATTTCTGACGAAATTAAAAATTAATCCAATTTTAATAATGGACGTATAGTGCCTTAGTTATTAGTAGTATCTGAATTGTTTTTCTCCAATTATAAACCATTTTTAATTATTTTTTTTAATTATCAAAAAATCTTTTTTTTATTTCATGCACGATCATTTTTGGAATAAAATTATGAAAATAACTATCGTAACACCTATTTTATGTGATAAATGTGCAATAAAAAATAATTAAAAAAATTTCAGTAATACAAACAAATAAATTTTTATAATATACAATTTATATTAGAAATAGTAGAACCCTCAATCATGAACCTATACCATCCGCAATTATATAAGCAAGCAATACCTTTTTATCTTTGTTTTACAGTGTAACAATAAGCAAACAACCGTTCATAAGATTTTGTAAAAAATTTTCAGAAATAATGGATGATCAGAAAATCAATGCAATATCATTCATGACAAAAAACAAAGCAAAAGCAAAACATACTTAAAAGGCAGAGGGGACTGACCTGGAAAATTAAGCCGGCCGCAAGAAGGTTGATTTCTACTGGAGTCTCTGCACATAATATCTTCCACTACTGCTCACAAAAGAAACAAAATCAATACATTTACAAAATCAATAGAGAACTCAAAACAAATAAGAAACTGAGAGAGAGGGTGAGGGAATTAACTCGATAAGTTAATTAAGTCGATCAGTAAAAGAAGAATTTGTAGGAGTAATTGTAGGATGGGTTAAGATAGTGGGATAGTGGGAATGTTGATTGGTGATAAGGTGATAGTGGGATAGTGGGAATATTGATTGGTGATAAGGTGGGTTATAACCCACTACTTTTTTACGTATTAAAATAAATACAAAAATATGAGTTAAGATAGTGGGATGGTGGGAGCGAGATAGTGGGAATATTGATTGGTGATAAGGTGATAGTGGGATAGTGGGAATATTTATTGGTGATAAGGTGGGTTATAACCCATTACTTTTTTATGTATTAAAATAAATACAAAAATCTAGAAAAAAGTATGACAAATTTAGAAGGCATTGAGAGGGTTTCTGCTAAAAATCCCTTCCTGAATACATATAGATATAGATATTGTTAATGAATGAAGAATTTAAGCTCATTTTTTAGCCTTCAATACAATTTGATATCCTTGTTAGTCTAAGGCCTTGTTTGATGACCTAGTTCAACACTTAAATTTAATGGATTTAGATCTTAACATATTTAGACTATTTGATAACCAAAAATTGAACATCTGAATTAATTAAGCAACACTGAATTTTCTAAGCAAAACTTGGATCCAAAATTAAGTGATAAGGATATTCACTTATTACTGAATGTGATATGCAGTCAAATGTATTAGATTTACTATTTAACAATTCAATAATTTAATAAATGCAAACTTTAATTTTATCAAATGTACCCTAAGTCTTAAGGGCCTGTGTCTTCCCTCCCCCCCTCGAGAGTAAGTGAACCTAATGAGGATTCCTTTTCAGTATAAAATTATACACTCAAGCCTTCAACAAGAAAATGCCTAGAAGCAACTTCTTGTCCAACCATCCAAGTTTTACTGGAGCTAATTACCAAATTTGGGCTATCAAAATGAGGTCCTATTTGATGGCTAGCGATCTTTGGGATATGCTCGAGACAGACAGACGCTATTCCTGTAGTGTCTAAAGATCCAATGATTGCAGAGATAAGAGCCCATAGAGATACAATCAAAAGGAGATAAAAAACATGAGGTGCATCTACTCAGCAATTTCCGATGCAGTATTCACAAAAATTATGACTTGTGAAACTGCAAAAGAAGTTTGGGATGCTTTGAAAGTAGGTTCCGAGCTAATGACAGAACAAGATAGATGTAAATTTTGAACCTTAGGAGAGAATTTGAACTCCTTAGGATGAAAAACACATAAAATATTAAAGAGTACTCTGATAAACTCTTAGATATTGTGAATAAAATTAGATTGTTTGGAGAACAACCATCAAGTAACAGAGTCATATAGAAAGTCTTGGTGAGTTTACCTGAAATGTTTGAACCCAAATTTCCTCCCTTGAAGATTCAAGGGATCTCTCTGAAATCACGTTGTCCGACCTGATCAATGCTCCATAAGCACAAGAGCATAGGAGATCCATGATCCATCCAGAAGGAAGAAGTAGTAGAAGATGCTTTTTAGGCGAAAGACAAAAACCAAATTAGCAAGGTGGCAAGGGGAAGAAACAGCAGTGGAACAATAAGAACAAGAAAGAGGGTGAGCCTAGCAGAGATGAAGGAAGAAGAGGAAAATTTCCTCAATGTCCACATTGCAGGAAGACTTCACACTTACAACAATGAATGACGACACGAGGAGCATTTCTGGATATTTATTCAACTTGGATTCTGGATACTTTTTCGTGGAATTCAAAGAAGCAAGATATGGTGACTTAATCTAACATTGAGACAAAATATGTTGCTGCTACTAGTGCTGTTAACCAAGCCTTGTAGTTTAGCCAATTGTTGGTTGATTTGAAGCATATTTAACAAGGAGCTACTAATATCTTTGTTGATAATGAGGGTGCCATAGCAATTTCCAACAATCCAGTGTTTCATGGAAGCACTAAGCACTTCAAGACTAAGTATTATTTCTTTCGAGAAGTTCAAAAGAGTGAAAATATTATTCTAGTTCATTGCAAGATTGCTGACCAACTTATGGACATTTTTACTAAGGTCTCGTTCAAAATAAGGTTTGAATACTTAAGAAAACAGTTGGAAATCTGCAGTAAAAGTGACAAGGAAGAATGTTGGGATATGTCAATTTTTTTCTATAGATTTTTTAGATTATTTTTGATACTAGAATAATTTAATTAGTAGCTCAATAATTTTTGATAATAAAGATAATGTTAGTTTGTTGGTAAATATTTTAGTTTATATTTGCTAAATAGATGATTATGTTGTCAAGTAATTCTGTTAAGATTTTTTTAGAAGATCGTTAGTTGAAATTGTGTTAGTTTGTTCTGATGCATGAAGAATTTAAACTTATTTTCCGGCCCTCAGCACAGCCTTGACTCTTGATATCATTGTTTACAGTAACTCTATTTTTCAATAAGTTGAGAATAAAGTATTCTGCAGCATCTTCTCCTTTATAAGATACCCCTAGTCACTGCTCCGGATCTATTTTGATGTGCATCCCTCCAACCCAATTTATTTTTTGAGATTTAGCTCTATCTTTTCTGAAAGTCATGGTTCTCGGCCTTCTGGTTCTTCTGGTTCTTCTGGTTGGGCTTTTGATACAGCCTTGCCCAATGTATAGCAAGCAAAAGCATTGGTTTCCAAATTTTCGTCCCTGTGTACCACATGATAAATTTGTATGCATAAAATAATGGACTCGGTTTCCATTATTGCGGTGCTAATTACTGCATTTATGGGATGGTTCTCAGTTGGCTAATATCATGGAACAAAGCCTTACATTATTTGAGAAGTTCTTTAAATAATCAAATATGACTTTAGTGGCAGACTTGGTGCACGATTATATGCTTATATATACTCTTCATCCTGAAGCCTTGATTGTTATCTGATATTGTGATGAAACCTGCTTCATATCTTCAGTTGTAAGTTAATGGCGCGCCATTAGATATGTGTTTCTAGTTGAAAGCATGATTCAAAGTCGCGTTCGTGGTTTGAACCGTTTTACATCGATCTCGACATATTGATCGTGGTCTCGACGAGACCCAAAATTTTGAAACATTTAATATTCAAAAAATTGTAAAAAAAAATTGATAAACAAATATAAATAAAATTAGCAGAAATAATAAATATTCGAGTTGAGTCGGGACGACTTGACCGTTTCTATCCGTCTCGGAGACGACTCGGCCAAGTATTCGGTGATCCATTATTTCGAAATCATTTTGTCCCGGTATCAGAACGGAAAATCCTGTTCCGGTGACGACTTGGTCGAATTGTCTTGGTTTCGGCCGAGTCTTTGAACCAGTTGAAAGAGTCCAATGATACCTACTAATGAGTAGATTGCAGGCGGTCAATTTGATTTGTTTGCCATACTAAAAAATTTAAGATTAAGGGTGAAATCAATCCACATGCAGTTTGCACTAAATTGGTTCTCAGGTCCTAATTTCTGTCTGTTTGACAGTTAATATTACACTACGAATATTCCAATCATTGGATTTAGCTACGAGAGTACTTTCTTTCGCATACAGATAGCCAAGTGGCGTTCACCGGACAGGAAACAAGAAAACAAAGAAGCCCTGCAGCTCATATTAGCTGTCTTAGTTCGAAGATTAGCTGCGAAATGCTTGATTTTCTTTGCGGATATTCCAATACGTCCTCCTACCTACGAAGTACCGTTTGTTATCTGGCCGAGTATCGTTTCATCACTTGGGTGAATCGACAAGCGAGTTAAGACAAATAGAATACATCAGACATTGCTGTTCCCTCTGTCAGTATCTTTCTAGTTTTGGCACCTCGTAGGACGGTAGGAGCCTTGAGGGCGTTTTGTACTTTTCTGGACAATTACGGATGGATCCAGTGTAGCCTGAAGGTCGGAAGGAGGGAAGAATATGGGTCTGAGGAGGGACAGCCTGAAAGCTTGTCCGAGGGAGAAGAAGTCTATGACCTTGCAGAAACTTTTTGATCTTGATTCTCCCAGAAATGGTGCAAGTAAGCTTGCCAGGAGCAGGAACGGTTCTCCCAGGAAAGAATGCCAGGATTCTGAAAATGAGGAAATCTTCTCTTTGATCCCACATTGTTCCGTCATTTATACCTTCAATAATCCTCAGGAATCTCCTTCACAGCAAGATCTCAAGAGGCTTAAGCTCATACAGCTGCTTTCCATTATAAAATGCTCGAAAACCGCATTCAGTCGTGAGGTTCTGTCCTCTATTTGCTCGATGTTTTCGGCCAATCTTTTCCGCCCGCTCCCCCCCAGTAAGACTTCTCTCATCTGTATCCTGCCTGATGATGACGAGCTTGTTGCCACCCCTTCAGCTGCCTGGTCACATCTGCAGATTGTTTTCGACATCCTCCACCGTCTGCTCATGAAGACTGACCCCAAAGAGCTTCGTGAATACATAGATCATTCTTTCCTTGTCAATCTGCTTTCCCTGTTCCAGTCTGAAGATCCAAAGGAACGCGAAAGCCTCAAGAACGTGTACCATCAGATATACTCCAAATTCACATTCTACAGATCATTCATGCGAAAAGCAATGAATGATGTTTTCTTGCACTACATCTTCGAGGCGGATCAGCACCACTGCGGAATCGGAGACCTTCTGGAGATATGGGGAAGCATCATCAACGGTTTCACAGTTCCGCTCAAGCAAGAACACAAGCTTTTCTTGACGAGAGTCCTAATTCCCCTGCACAAGCCAAAAGGGATGCAGGCTTACCACAGACAGTTGGCTTATTGCGTCTCTCAGTTCGTGCACAAGGACGCAGCTCTTGGTGGGACTGTCGTTAGAGGAATTCTAAGATATTGGCCGGTGACAAACTGTCAGAAGGAAGTTCTGCTCATCGGGGAGTTAGAGGATGTGGTGGAAAACATAGATCCTGAACACTACCGGACTATTGCACTGCCCTTGTGTACCCAAATTACCAAGTGTTTGAACAGTTGGAACTCACAGGTAAAGTACTTTGTTGTCAGATTTCCTATTTGTTCGTCTCCAACACCAGAAGAAACATCTGATCTTGCGAGGCCCTGCCTGATCCAAGTCAATAGCAGCATTTCCTTCTAATTCAGTAAACAGATTATCCAGATGGAAATTCCTCGGGAACATCCTAAGGACAAACTTCCCTTGCTCTCTTTCACGGGCGTTTTCTCAAATCCGTTGTTTAATTTTCTACTCCTCTTTGATCGTATTCGTATGCACCAAAATTGAAACTGAATGGTTTGGAAACAGGTTGCGGAGCGGGGGCTGTACGTGTGGAACAACGAGCAGTTTGTGAACATGGCGTCGCAGGCAATGGAAGATGTGCTTCCGGTGGTGGTTCGAGGCATGGAAAAGAATCTGAAATATCACTGGAGCAACAGCGTGAAGCAGTTGACGCAGAACGTCAAGGAGATGCTGCAAGGATTGGAACCAAGTTTGTACATCAGGTGCCTCTCGCGGCTTGAACTTGAAGAATCTGCGGCTCAACACAGAGAGATGACAAGAAAAGAGATGTGGGAGAGGGTAGAAATGGCTGCTGCAACTAGGAACCAATGCGTCCACCAATTACGTTGTATATGTGTTTCCAGTTGAACTGGAGACGACAAAAAACAGAAAAGAAAATCATCCCTCCCTGCCGCCTGCTGGCACTTGCTTACTGCCAATCATCATGTGTATAAATTCTTCCATCCCAAGCCATAAATGTAGCCTTTGATGTTCCACGTACATTTCATCATCTTACGCATCAAGCATGAAGTTTCCTAATTACCGTTTCCTAAATACGTGTGCCTAATCACAAGATACTAGTTGGTACTGCTACATTTCATCATCTTAAACATCAAAGCATGAAATTTCCTAATACGTGCACCAGTATGTTGAACCTTGGTTTGACTAGTTGGCGAACCAAATTTGAACGAACTTTTACCAAGTTGAATTCAATTTGAGTATCGCATAAGTTGGTTCATCTTTCAACGCTAAGATGTGCCTAATCACAACATACTAATATGGATGCGTTTGGACATACATTACTTGCAAATAATTAATCGTTTGTATTATAAATATGCTTTTCAATCAACATATTGTTACCTCGCATACTATATCAATATCTACGGTAATTATTTTAAATAATATTTTGAATAATCTCCTATCTAAATAGACTTTTTAATGTACTCGGCATCAAAAGAAGGGGGAAAAGATGAAAATGAGAAACAACTGAAATGACATCAGGACAAAAGCCCAAACACGAGAAACTTCACCCTGCTTGGGCCTTATTACTTTTTTTTTTTTTTTGGGAGAAAACCCTAGGGTCTTGGTTAATAGACTAATGTCTCCTTTTGGTGAAAATTTTGTTGTCACTTTGAATACACTAATTTTCACTTCATAACAAAAATCTAATACTAAAAAATACATAAAAATAAAATACAGGATCACTTTAAATAACAATTAAAATGGTTGGGGGAAACATAAAAGGGACAAAATACGAAAAGAAATCGAGGGATATAGTTTTGAATTAGAATAATAAATAGGATCTTTTAATGCCTTTTCATTGATAGCAATTTTTTCTGACTTGGGCTAACTTGAAATATGTAATGGAGTGTGGTTGTTAAGATTCTCGAACTCCATTTGTTCCCTTTTTCTTCTTTAATTTTTCTTTTTTTATTCTACTTCTTTTGTTTCAATTATATTTTATTGTTATATATTTTTAATTAGACTTTCATTATGCAGTGAAAATTAGTCTATTTAAAGTAGCAAATTTTTTCCACCAAAAGCATTAATTACCACTTAAACTTTTCTGAATTAATTTTTTATACACTGATAATGTAGTGATTTTTTTTTACACTAACAGCTATGAATATATGCCAAATGTACATTATTTGAATTTTAACGTTGAATTCATGTTATGTAGCAATGATTTAAACCTGTTAGTGTGAAAATAAAAAGTATACATTGATAGTTTGTGAAAAGGTTATCCGACTTTTAATGGAGGATAGGTTGGTCGTTTCGTCAATTACTTAGATAAAATTAATTTTTTAAATTTTTTTTAATTGATCAAGGATACAAAGTGCCTTTTAAAATATTTTAAGAGGATAAAGTGCAATTACTATAATAGTGGGTGGAGGTTTTCTGCATTGAACCCTACTTGATGTACTAGATTGTTTTTAAACCCTCAACAATAAAAATAAAAGCAAAAAAAAAAGAAAAGAAAGAATCTGTGTTCGTCGAGGAGAAATGCTAAACAGCTTGATGACAGACCCGTGATGTGTAGACCAAATGCTGTAAATGTGTCAAACCACCTTTATTCTGCATACATAGTTTTGAGTTTTTGACCCACCAAATGTTCGACTGTATGTCACTGCCAAGATGCTATCCTAAAAGAAGCCACCTCTGCTTATTCACTCTTAGTTTTCTTTTGATGGCCTTCCTCTTCTTATTTTCCCAGTGTGAGTCTCCTTACTGATTACGTCCTGTCCGTGGTTTTTAACTACTGTTAAGCCTTTCTCCTATGTTCTTATCTGCACCCGACAGCTGTTTCTTTTCTTTCTTTCTTTCTTTTTTTTTTTCTCCCTTTTCTAGTTTTTGTTCTTGATGTGGATACTCTGTGACAGAATTGGGTCTAGTTTTTTTTGCATTAGATGGCGCTCTGTTCCAGATGGATGCCAAACTATCAAGGTTCCTCCCTTAATTTTACGTATGTTTGGTTTGTATATATATATACATATATATATATTGATATGCCTGATTTGAGTTGTTTTTTCTTCTCACTGGAGGCGTCATTTGCCCAACGCTTGGTGTAATTCGTCCTCAGCTACCTTCCCGTATTCATTGTCGCAGTTGGAGCACGTTCAGAAATCATCAAAGCATGCCAGTGCCATCCGGCAAGGTAACTATCCTTGGCCCTCATATTGGTTGTATATCTCCAACAATTCTAGTCGTCCATAATTGGCGTCTATCTTTTTGGGTGAATGATACAAGTTAGCTGAAATTATTTATTACGTTATTTGTAGATGGGCAATGGAAGGACTCCGTGTTTCGTGCGGAATAAATATGCTTTATCTGTAGTAGGTAGAAATCATCAGCTGCCAAGCATTGATGATGATTTTGATCAGGAGCCCTTCTGGTCAAATGTGTTAAAGAAATCTTTCTGGTAATGCAGTTACAAATCGTATTCCCAAAATGTATATCTTTTCTCACCAAGAAAAAGAAAATTGTCTTCTTTTATGTCCATGGGAATTTAGTCCAAGCCTTTTCCTATTGCGATTGGATTCTATTCTTGAATTTTCCAACAGTTACATTAATGGGAAATTCATTGCTCTGGTGGTGAAATTTTTTTTTTTTTTCTCCAGGGCTCTGAAGTCTCTAAGTATATTTCTTGTTGAGCAGCCAAGTCAGTTAAAGTACATAGAATGGCCAAGCTTTCAGAGCACGGTAAGTCTAAATCAATGCCTTACCTTCAGTAACGACTTAAGCTGACTGGTTGCCCTGATTGATAAGGATAACAATGGTTATTGACCTTTTTTGTATGCCACTTTGTGGACTAGACTTTTGCTTAATCTATTTAATCATAAAATCACTAAAGAATTATGAACTAAAATTTAACAAGTTCTCCATATTCCTGATACTACAATAAGAAAAAACATTTTCTTGCCTGCTGCATCAGTGAAGATGATCCTTGATATGTTCACTCACTTTTCTTTCTTGTTTGGAAATATATAATCATCGTGCCTGCCTGATGTGAACGAAAAACTGGATTTGTAAATTCTTGAATTAGGTGCCCCTTTAAATCTAAGCATAAGAACCTTAGGATGGCAATGGGGAGAAGAAAGGGCGTAGTCTGAAGCAATGTCCTCAACTCAATTTCATCACCGTGACTTGTACTTATCCATCTTATAGTTGGAAGTTGCTCTGTTGCAAATATCACGTCACGAGAATGCCCTAGATCCTCAGATTTTTAAATTGTCCAATACACAAAGTTGAAGAAAACTTCTGAGTTTTTGCAGCAATTAGATATGTTTATAATGTTATATTCTAGACCTATGTTTGCTTGCTATGAAATTCTGATTTATGAACGTCTCTAGACTTCCATGTTTTCATAGTTTCACTCTGTTCAATTCATGCACGTAGTTTATTTGTAATAACTCTCATTTAAGCATTGATGAATCCGGAAACTTCTCTGATTTTTCAGCCCTAGAAACTTTTTCAGCCTTAAAAATTTTTATGTGGAGCTGGATGTAGGAGACTTTTCCTCCACCTTCTTCATAATTATACCCAATCATCAATGATCCATATTAGTAAATTGTGGCCACTCTCAATCATGAAAGTTGGGTGTCTTGGTGGTGCCATATGGGCTTTCCTAAGTATACTAATGAGCTTTCCTAAATTCTGTTTTCTCAAGATATCCTTTTTAAACATTTTTATCATTATTTCTTTGTTCTTTTTTTTTTTTTTGGCAAAACAACAATATTATTAGCCAAAATGGGAAAATTTTGTCTACAGCCAATTAGAAAGGTGGTTTTGCTAGAGAGTCCTAAACCAATCATTGTCAACCATCTTTTATACTCTAGGTGATTGTACTTTTCCTGTGGTTAATTACAAAAGTTCCCCCTAGGTTATAGTAGTTCATCAATACGTTTAAAATGCCCCTGTTTTAAGCCCGTTGAAATTTGAGAAAAGTATACCTCTCAGCATAGCATTTTGAGAAACAACCCTAGGAGTTTTTTAGGGGAAAAAAAGAGCACCCATATGCACATCATTGATGATTTAAAATCCTGAAAGAGAGACTGTCTGTCTCTAGTCGTTTTTAGACTTTAGTAATATTTTAGACTAGTTTCATTTACTTTTTGCCTTCTCACATGAAATGAGTGGGACATCTCCCTCTATCTCGAACGTGTAATTTTGGGATAAATTTAACTAGACCCAGTTATATGGCTATATTGGTTTTTTAATTATTACAATGGTATCAATGTTTTTTACACATTATTTGTTTGTCTTGGCCATTATAGAAGAATATAGTTGACTAACAGTCTTAGGATTGAGAAAAAAATGACGTTTGGGGATATAGTGCAAAACAAACTATACCAGGGGCTAAATATGATAGCTAACCTTCAGGGGTTTGAATGTCTTTTAGACATAATCACCATTATAAAATTTTAGAGTTAGACTAAGGGTTTTGGGGGTGAAATGAGGAAAAAAAAAATTAATCTTAGGGGGGCAAAGTGAAAAACTCTCTATACTTTAGAGGAATTATTGTAGTTAATCTTTTTTTTTGGTCGAAAATTTATTGATTACAAAATATTGATCTTTGGGAGTTGGCTGCATATGCAAGTCTTACAACCCTCAGAAATTGCGGTACCTTGGATCTGACGAAGTCCTAACATCAAATGAAAGAGCAATCTTGCTATTCAAGCGATGGCTACTGCACTTTTTCAAGTACAATAGTGAAATGATTAGATGATTGAATTCTCTCTTTTTCTGCAGCTAAAGACTGCGACTCTCACTCTTCTTCTTGTTGGGCTGCTCATAATTGCGTTGTCCTCCGTAGATTCTGCTCTCTATTATATACTTGCTTTGCTGTCAAGGAGGCGTGCTTGATTCAGGTCTCTCTGGTAAGAAGAGAGAGTCGCCGGCATCCTGTTATAATTTAACAGAACGTCTCAGGGTCTCACGGGCATAAAAAATCAGATTGGCTGCGAAGCTTGCTCTTTGTAAAAGCATGGCAATTACACCGTGATGGGTAGGTGATAAGAGGCATACATAAACCAGAAGATTGTTTTATGGCTGAAACGATTCCGTGTACAATTTATGCTTTGAGAAAGGATTTGATGACCATTTTCCTTCATTTTGATCCCATGTATGGTCTTTAAGACATCAATGGGTTCCTTTATCTCCAATCCAATTAGCAATGGGTTCCTTTTGCCTTGGGGAAGGCACAAATTCTGAAACCTTTTGGCAACAAATGTATTACGCAATCTTAGTAGTAAAACCTTTTTGTGAAACTAAATCAACAGGTCAATTTTAAGTTGATTGTGCGTCGCCGCATCTTCCAAGCATTAAAATACTCTCCTTCCCTGAAACATATAACTCGAGAATTCTACCTTTTTTATTTTTTTTGGATACAACAGACTGCTAACAGGAGGAATACATTCAATTTGACCACCAAAAGCATCCAACTCGAAACTTTGGAATCCAGAGAGAGACATCAATGCTTATTTTTCCACTCTCCTAATCCAGGAAGCAGCAACAGCATAAGCTTCAGCTTCAAAATGAACAAATATTACAGTTCTACAATTCCAAGTATGACAAATGAATATGATACCGCTCCTAACAAAATCTTGTGGAACTCGGCACACTGACCCTATTGACCAGAACATTTAGTCAACCATCACTCTTCAATCCAACAAGGAAAAATAAAATGTTTTTGACTTCTAAAAATAACTTATCCCCTGCTCTGTTCACAATGATCAAGTGAATCTAAAACCTTGAAAAGCACATCCCTGTACACCAACCCTACCTCTCCAACCTCTGCTTCTCCCTTTTACCTCCGATCGCAAATTGCTTGACAAAGAAAATCCTTCAGAAGCTGTGAAGAGTATAAAATATCTTCATGCTTCAATAGTATGCGTGAAAACAAGACCCAGACTCGGGTCTTTAGACAGAAACGCATGTATGACAATCCTCCACAATCAGATAATACTCAGAACTCACAATATTGCAACTGCAGGTTGATGTCCAACCCTGAAGCATCATCATGCAATGGAGATGAGCCCAAACAAACAAGATATACCCTGTTAGATTTTTCGGAAGATTATTATACTCCATACTTTGCTAACTTCTCCTTCACGTGGGGCTCTAAATTAGACATGCATTGCTCCCATGCACCATTGTTGAGCATCTGGGGGACAAAAATTGCAGATTTAAGAACAGAAAATATCAGAAATTTCAAATTGAACAACAATTCAAAGGCAAGAATATACAAGACCAGTCTCGTGATAATTCAAGCTTAGACATGTAATCCCCTTTTTGTATAGTTCTATATTTTCTCAAACAAGTGAAAAGGGGAGTAGCAGCCTAGAAGAGAGGGAAGGATAGGCAATTCCTATAGATGATCAAGAAGGCAAAGCATAAGCTGCCAACCACAGAAAAAGGGAAAGACAAGTGAATGACTTAAACCACTTTATTGAATTCCAATAAGGTCATCATCCCATAATGTAGAGAGAATCATGCACAAATAATGCAAAACCATGTTCACCAAAAAATGGGATAGAGAGAGAGAGAGAGTCAATCAGCCAGAGTTTCTGCAATCCAGATCTCATTACTAAGTTTATTGCGTGTCAGCTGTAAAATAAATGAAAATCAAGAAAAGATTTCTTTTTCCATTTTCACTTAATTTTTTTAGGGACTAAATACTACAATTAGTGACTTACTTGTTTATATCCCTGCAAAACCTGGCACACTTCGTTGTGCAAGTCCTCACTCCTAATTTCCTGCACATAGAACTTAGGTAAGACAGAGAAACTTTTTTGCTCCTAATATAACTTATAGATGAAATTGAGCGAGCAAGATATAACTTACATGCCAACTTGCAATGGCTTGGCAAATATAAACAAGTGAACTTAAAGCCCCTGATGGATTTGTCTTAACCTGTTAGCAAAGGAAAACAAGTTAAATATTATGTATATCATCTCCAACTATCTCCCTGGGAAAAAGAAAAGAAAAAGGAAATGCATACCATTGCGCATAAACCATGGAAGGCATCCTCCTTCTCCACGTCATCTCGTATCCTGTCAAGTGTTTTTAGCAGTTAAAAGGGTATTTTGCTTGCATAGCGAACACTGGAATCACTATGTAACATTCCTTGATTGATAAACAACTTGGATAGTAGACAACAATCTCAAGGAAAGGATACAAGGTTGTACAAAGGCAACTGGTTATCTCTTCAACATATGAAGATCTAATTCTACGTGTTAATTCTGACTCTATTAAGTCAACTAGTTCTTGCAAAAAATCAAGTGAGCTAAAACTTCGATGCATTACTGACAGATTAATCTTATGTAAATCAAACACTCATCTCTACATAATGAAATAATAAAGAATATACAATGTATCTGAAGCTATTAAAACTTCCCAAGGAACCAGCAACCTTAAGATCAAAGAGTAAATAAATTACTGCTTTATTTGCTAATAATTTGGTTCCTTTTTCAGTGTTTCGCCTTTTATGCAAACATGTATCATATTCACACGTCTGATGTTCTGAAAAACTGATACAGAAGAGCATCAATCTTTGTGGTAAAGCCAAGTAACTTACACAGACAAAGCAATGCACCAATGCTGCATGAAATGCCCCATATGTGGTGAAACAAGCTCCGGACAGACCCAAGCTAGACGACCAAGGGTGATTGCACTGTTTTCGATGAGTGATTTGTTCAGGCCCTTTGAAGCATCAAAAGTTTCAATCAAAATGTTCCATAATAAATGTGCATCAGCTTTATAAAACCGAAGTACCCAAAGAAGAAAAGGACAAGACAAATAGAATCAAAAGGCACAGAATTAACATTATGCAACAAACACAGGAAACATAATCACCTCTACATGCTGAAGTATTGGGACTAGGCATGTTATAACTGTCATCACTATGGAGGCCATATCCTTTTGAACCTGAAACACAATTTTCAACATATAACAAACACAGCTGCCCACCAAATTAAATCAGTACCTTATTTTCCATTTTACTTGTACATTTAGAGAAAACATGCAACGAGAGAGTCCAAAATGAATAAAAGTTCTCCACATAATGCAGAGTCAAGATGACCACCTAAATGATACCACCAAAAGTTGCATAACTGAGAAAAACTTCAAACTTGAATTAAGAAAAATGGTGTGCCTACACACACACGTGTGTGCGCGAGTCAAATGTCCCATTCAACAAAATATACCGAGAGCAAAGCACCATGAGACTTGACTAAGAAGATAATGCATATAGTGAATTCACATTTCCCCAATTGAAATTCCTCCTATCATTGGATTGTCCAAAGACACACACGTGTGTGTATCGCATTTTCCTATTCAACAAAATATACAGAGAGCAAAAGCTCCATAAGACTTAGTCTAAGAAGATAATACACACAGTGAATTCACATTTCCTCTACCATTGGATCGTCCAAAGATATTGTTGCCTTTCTTACCGTGAAATACTCTAAACAAGAAGAGCATAGCTCTTACCTTAATTCCTTAAATTCAAATAAATGCCATCCTAAAGATAAATACAGACCCATCAGCCCCTTCAGTGTTAGTAACTAAATGCTATCGTCAGCAATACATTGGGTAGACTTAAAGCGCAGCAAACTTTTAGAATTACTTAGACGGCGCAATCCCAGAATTTGAGAGAAAAAAAGGCCCCCAACTAAAGGCTACAGATTTACAAATTCAAGCAACAAATAATGCATTTGCCTTCCTTCGAAAATCTAACTCATAGAATTTAAGCCATAAACCCGTTTCTAAGGCTTTAAAAGGACATCAATCTACCTTGATGGCTAATTCTCCAATTGCCCAACATGCATTGTTGGCTACTGACACATTTTCCTTCAGATTAGGGGTGCTCTGCATATCAAAACTTGCAAGTGAGAAGAGATTGAAATAATCGAAAATGATGACAAGGATAGGCAGATGATTACCCACTTACCAGTTGCTTAGCTGCAATATCAAGATATTCGGACAGCCGGGAATGCAAATGAATAGGACAAACCTAGTAGAAATGACATAAATGTATCAGACTGTATATGAACTCAGGAACTAAAAGTAAGTTTGATCATAATAGGTTTAAGCTACAAAGTCATAATTCTCAACCCACCCGTGCTAGATCACCAAGCAATGCAAAAGCACTCTGTCGAACATCAGCAGCATCATCCATGCAGCATTGCAGAAGTAAGTCCCTCAAATTACTTTGTGAGACCTACAAGTAAAAGTTCCAATGCAGGGTACAAACTGAGAAATTATACAACATTTTGTCCCGAGATTTCCCTTATCATGCTAAACAGTGGATTGGCAAAGAATTTTATCATTAAATGCATGTAGAAAAGAGACACACACAAACAGCCTGGCGGCTGGAAGGGAAACGCTAGACCAATATATTTATGTGTGTATAAAACCAATTATCAGTGAGGACAACAAAATGCTGGGAGGTTTAGTCCAATGTACCATAGAAGTTAGCAACTTGAAATGCTTCCTTAGCCCATAAAAATGCAAAATAGTCTATTGAAACCATACATCAACTCACACCTTATTAAATAATTGAGCTTCGATAGAATCCATAAATATCTATAACCAAGAGAAAAACCTGGACTACAAAAGTCAATGTTCCTGAAGATGAGTGTAGTAATTTTGATGATTGGTGAGTATCCCATGCACAAATTCAACATTCTAAAAGCTGCCATCATATCTGAGGCCTCTCTATTTCATTGATCTTTCTTTTTCCCAACAAACAAGATCCATATCAAGAAGAAGAAGATTAAAAAATTTTTTGGACAATTTCAGATTTAAACATAAAAAATGGCTTTGTATTATACAAATATTTTCATTCATTGACCCAACACCACAGGAGGTCAGCAAAAATTTCAGAAAAGTACAAACATAATATTTTGTCAACCAGGATAACATCCTAACAGAATGCATTTGAAGTAGGTGAATTAACAGACGCATATAATGCCTGGAGAATTGACGCACCAAACTTTCTATTCCACTGCCAAGACCTTCTGCAAGTCCAGAGAGAAGATCCAAAGAACAGACGATAAACTCTTTATCATACTGGACCCCAGCTGAAACAGGATCAACCTGCAATTCAATGTCTCAGATATAAGTGTGCCAAAGAAGTGTGGCTGGATAATTAAGAATTCAACTTTCAATGGTACAAATTGCTCTATATGCAACAAGCTAATGCAACATAAAAGCACAAAATTGTGGTTTAAAGTAGATAGAGATCAACAGTGTGACATACCACATGATAATAATATGATACATTCAAGAATTTCTTTTTAATTTGCAAACCCAGTCATCTTTTTCGATAAACGGAATTACAGAAAGCATGAATACAGTAAGCAGGGGAGAAAAAAAAAACCAAGTAAACACACAGACTAGGAAACCATTTGAATTAATTGGAAAAGTTATCCCACAGAAGAGTGAAAAGCCCAAAAGACAAAACCATATAGAAAAGAACCTAAAGAATGAATTAAGATGGAACATTAGTTTATTATTCCAAATCACATAATGGTAAAAAATCGTGAGAAAGCTACAAAGATAGCATAGCACAAAATGTGTGTCACTTTTTAAAATTGCAAATCTTCTCACACGTGTTAGAATCCCTCTCGTTACAAATAAAACAAAAAGTAATCTGACAAAATGTAAAAGTAACATGATAAAGACCATATAAAACGTAAAAGTGACAAAACGTAAAAGGTAGAAAAAACACATGATAAAGACCAGAAAATGCAACATGTAGAAGCATCATAAACCACTTGATTCTGAATACAGTTATGTCAAGAAAACAAGGACATCATATTTAGTAAAACCTTTGCCAACTGTTGAGTCTGGATGATGTTTATGCACCTCTGAAATACAGGATGAGCAAATTGCGAAAATCCAGAGCCCAGTGCCTGAAAACAGAGAAAGCAGTTGTTTCAAAACAAAGGAGGAACTCAATGCTTCTTTACATCTTCATTACTTAAATATGTAGCTCTGATGTGCATATTGCATTATTTATTCAGCTCAAAATGGGTTTCACTGCAACCCGTAAAGTAGGCTGGGGAAAGAGAATTCTTAAAAGGTTGCATTCAGCCTTCCACATATGAAGTCTACAAGGACCAGAGTTAGTCATACAGCGGCTTTGCTAAAGTCACATTCATTGTATTCGGAGACTCTCCAACATTATACTGCAAACAACATTCCTGAAACAATAACTCCTGTACAGATAGTAGAAGGATTAATCATGAAAAGAACCTTCCAAGTAACAACTATGCCTCATTTGCACCTCACCCAAGCATTCTTTCAATAACCCCTCCATCTTCAAATTTCTCAATTTAATGCATTATTGCCAAGAAATCAATATATTTCATTCAGAAAAAGCATCTTTGCCATTTGACAACCAGTAAAAAATACTATAATCCCTTGTGACACTCAGGACTCGTCCAAAAGGTACATTTGCCCCAAAAAAAGTCTCTTACTTTCCAATTTTTCTCAATCCTTCTATTCTCCTTTCATTTTCTACTACTTCCAAAGAAGAACAAAAGGAAGCAACAGCAGTTGCAGCCATGGCCAAAAAGCAATGCAGCAGCAGCAGACGGTGCCACTTATTGTAATTCCCCACTCCTTCCCAAATGTGGTGGATTTTACCAAGAAAAACGCCTATACACCCAAACTTTTACTCAAATATTTCAGCCTCAACATTGTGCTTAAAAACACTACCACCAATGAGCAAAACCCTACCTTCAACAACCGCAAATCATCACAAATCAATGAAAATTCACTCCAAACTAAATGCTTTAAAATGTCAATACGAACCATCAAGTGATCCATTCCAAAATTTATCTCAAGGAAACGAAATTGCAATCAACAAACTAAAATATTGCAAATATTTTCCCCACCGGCAAAGTTTGACCATATCATCAACCTCCATCTCTGGACTGTAGCCTGGTATGGTGGAGGTGAATTATGGCAGAGACAACAAAAAACTTGGAGAGAGCAGGGCTTACTCAGAATTGATGGTGACAAGGAGAACAGGTGATCTTGGGGCAAATCAAGAGTCGCTTTCACTTTCACTTTTGACAGCAAGTCATAGCAGCAAAATTAAAATTCAGTTTACTCAAATAGGTAATGGGTTAAGTGCACATTTGTTAGAGGATTATGCATCTTGACTCTTGACCCTAACCCACAAAGGGGTTTAGGGGATTTTACCATTTAAAAATAAAGGTAAAGCAATTTTCCTAGAATGCCACTATTAAAAAGTAAAACTATCTGCCATGTTTCTCCTCCTCACTTTAGACACAAAACACACCAACTTCAAAACACACTTCACACTGAACACTAGAGCAAATACAGTTGATGTGCAAATGGGCCATAAGAGCAAGAGATAATCTTGTAATCAACAGCAGACAAAATTAACATTCGAAAGCATGCATAAGTTACCTTAACATGGTTCTTGCACCTCAAGATATTTAGCATGTATAGATATATAGGATCCAACTTCTCAAAGGTTTTCAGTTTCATGACCCATAAAATATCCTCTCAGATATGGATATGAAAAAGCACTCAGGTAGTGAAAAAGTAACTATTGAATACCTGTGCAATTGATGTGAAGCACTCAAGCAGGGGGAAAATATCTTTGTCTGAATTTGAAAGTTGCTGCCACTTAGCAATTAATGGAGGCATCAAAATTTCAAGATACTTGGGCTGCAGAAGTCACAATAAAGTGCAATTAGATGCGGATTACTTCAATAAATGCTGTTCAATTACAAACATGCGAAGTCTGCCAAGGTAAGAATTCAGACATGCTAATAACCATCATGCTCCATCCAACCTACCTGATTTAATTCCCGTCCAACAGCATCTGCCAATGTTCCAATTGCGTCGTATACTATTCTAAGATTTCGCCTCTGAATAAAAGACAAGGCACACATTAGACAGAGGTCAGAGAAGCATAAACAGATCCAACTCCAATATTGACTTGTAAAACACCAAAAATACGAAAATGTAACATAACAAATTAAAGAAAATTAGTATGTATGCCATTATAACATAACATAAAACCTGATATTTTGCAAAAGCACACATCAAATGCTGCAAAATGATATCCAAAAGTGGTGGTAACTCTTCTGCAGCCTCCTGAAAAAAACGAAAGCTCTCAGCTAGATCAATCTTAAGGACAATGACAATCAAAGAAAAGACATTTTTCATCAAGGAAACCTCTTCCAATGTGGCAAAGGCTGAACAAGCAGCTTCCTGCACCCGCTTGTTGTCGTCCAGTATTCTTCGTAAAAGACCCATAAGAACTTTGCTGAATTTCTCACGGCCTTCTTGCTGACTAGTACCCTGAAATTTTAGAAGATCTCCTTCAAGATCAAACCATTCCATCAAATTGAGTATGGTTGTATGTGCAACAGCATTCAGGAGATTAACAGATAGTTTCCCTAGTGTGTCAAGAAAGCTTTTGGAGCACAGATAGTTTCCCAAGTGCCACAAAGAAGGGTTACCCAAAATCCAATACGGAGTAACTACAGATGATAGAAACAGTTACACCAATTACTAGGACTTTTCAAATGGCTAATCATAAGCAGCCTTACATATCGATGGCATGAGAGACCTTCATGGTAAGGCAACTCCTTGTATGCCCATGATTTATATAAATTAAAAGCCCCAAATACTGTCCCAATTGGGTTTAAATTGCATGGAAGTTGAACCCTATACTAGTGATCCTTAATCTGCTTTTCCTAGGGCCCAATCTCTGCTTCTGCCAGTCCCTTCTATCTCCTTGTATGCATTACTGTGTTGCTTAGAGACATTGAACGTTTTGAGAACAAGATTAGAAGTCAACCTTAAAATATCACCACCTCTTAAAAAATGCTCAATCACGATCCTCTAGCACCTCTTACTACAACATGAGGACAAAATGTAAAAAAAAATACAAGTCAAACCAGCATATGCCAATGCTAAAGATCACTTACATGCACAATATATTTGCTGAAACGGGAAAGTGTCCAGCAGGAAATACTTCGTATCAAAGGGAACTTGTCATCTAAAAGAGGAATAAGAAATGCAACAATCTGCAAAGGGGGGCCAAAAAAAATTACATGTTATTTTCAGGGAAAAATACTTTTTCCCCACAAGAATTAAAAAACAAAGAATTTGGTTCATATTCCTTCCTTTAGTGAGGGAAACTACAAGATGGTAAAATAACATATTGCATTGTTTATACAAAGCACTGAAACAAAGGTAACCAATACTGCAGTTTTACTGCACAGTATAATAAAGCTTAAGCTCAATGAGCCACTTGATAGCAGGTCAGCCATTATTAAGACAACTATCGGCTGCAGTAAACATCCAACTCACTTGTATTCATCTCAACAGAATAGCAAAAAGTGGATCCAATACTAAGTTGCACAGGAGGGTAATGTGTCTAATGCACCCAGAAACTATGAGAAATTTTAGAACAATTCAATAGCAGACTAAGGCTCAGAACTTCATGGCTCTTAACATTTTTATAGATTTTTTAAATGGGTTAATCAAATCGAAACAGCTTCCATTTTCTTCAGAATTTCAGTTTAAGTTTTTTAATAAACGAAATGGAACCTCAGTTTCTCATGCTTTCTACCTCAAGGATTGGATGGGAAGAAAAAAATGATGGTACTCCATTCTAGGAGATAATCATTAAAAGGTCCCTCTGTTTTTGATAACCAGCACAAAAATGTAGTCCAAATGTTTTTCGGAGAGGGGATAGATGAAAAGAGAGAGAAGACAGCAAGGAGACAAGTGAAAAAGGTAAGGAGAGGAAAGAAGAAAGATGGGGTGAGACAGAAGGAGATGGGAGGCTGACTAACTAAGGAGAAGTAAGATAAGAGGGAAGAACGGTTTAAAATTATGTGTTGGTTCATGCATGTCAGGATTGAACCGTCAGTGGTTTCAAAATACTATTCATCCATGACTTTGAAGTGCCTGGGAAATGCATTTTTCTAATCAATAACTATGTCCTTATTTCATAAACGATTTTATCAGAAAAGCAAAGTAAACAGTTTGGTCAACCTACGCTTCTTTACATTATAAACAGAAGAAGACGTGACATCAAACCAGACCTTAATTACTTCAACTGAAATTGGACAACCATCAATTAAGGTTTTTAAAGTTTCAACTTCACGCAGACTAAATTGAGTTCTTCCAGAAGGTTCTAGATGATTAATACAATGTAAAGCAACAACCAAGGACAACTCCTGGGAATACCCATGCATTAAGAAGGGCGCACGAAAGCAACACATACAGGAAAGTGATGTAGAAAATTTATAACTAGCTTTTTGCACAAGACTTTAAGCCATAGATGGCAAGTAAATGAAGGCACTGTACACCTCTGACAGATGAGGGTAGAGCCCAGTAATGCAACCCTCAGCTATGGCACCAATAGCCAAAACCGCAGCTTCCCTTTCTTTCCATGCTCCATCATCTGTATTGCCCAAATTTGACTGCAAAGAATCAACAAAAAAAAAATTCATCTGAAGCACAATCAAGAGTATCATGTCTCTAGCACACAGAGAGAGAGAGAGAGAGAGAGCATGTGCGAGGACTCGTGCTTCTGTCTTTGTTAAGGCTCAAAGTGTCAATCCACCAAAGTACAACATCAAATAGTATGAATGAAGGATCTCCATCAGATCCCATTTTTAGGCAAAGCCATAAGAAATAAATGCTGCCTCCATCCCAATAATAGTGTCATAATTTCCTTTATGGTCTGTAGCAAAATGTTTGTCACTAACTAAATTTGTAAAGGAATCTTTTTTTTTTCCATAATCTTCTTCTTTGCTACTTGTTTAGTGCATGTAAGGGCCCCGCTGTACATATCTACAGCAGCTGCCTGCATGAAATGCATGAGCAGTCCTTTTAATAAGCAGTGTTAACATGCACACATGGAACTTCATAAAACAAAGTTGTCCCGCATGTCAAACCCATCATTTAGTTCAACCTTAAATATTATGAATGAAGGATAAAACACGAATTAGCACCCAATTCCTTTTCTAACCAACCATGTTTACTAATAATATGGAAAGCCAATGAGTGACAACTAATAGAGGACAAAGGGAGTAACAAGCTGCAAAATGGAAGTATAAAACTACACTACAACCCAGAGAGATGCAAAAAACACAGGCAGGCTGGGTATGTATGGGCAAGTTACCTGAATAATAGGCATCAAAGTGGGGAGAATCTCATCGCCAAAAACATTAGAGAGAATATCCAGAGCAGCTGCACTGCATTTTCGCAAATTCCAACTGTTCACAGTGTCATCATCCTGAGATGAGAAAAACCACAAGTATCATGCTTTGACAGTTTAGTCAAATCTATTTGAAACCCTTCGATGGAGTCCATTACCACCCCAAAAACATTACTCTCAAATACAGGACTACAAGGCAAAAACAAAAGGCGCATGATGGTAGAGGCAACGCAACAGTACAAGAAATACAAAATCATATCTCATTCAAGCCTTTTCCCCGATAGCCCTTCTCCACCAGGAAAATGCCACCCAAAAGATCAAAAGCATGCAAGTCAGACTGCCAGAAAATTCACATGCAAAGGTTTCCCAGCGTCAGCCCAAAATTTGATCTTCAAACACCAAAAGAAATAGTTGGCAAGACCAAGAGATGGCCTGGTAATGTTTTGTCCTTCATGCATAAATGGTACTATTCTAAATTCATTTATGCTCATTTTTATCCTAGAGAAACCCCTTCAAAGAATGTGAAAAAGACAGAAAATCAACAAGATGCTTACATCATCTTCTCCATCCTCCGATCCATGAAAGCGTGATGCATGAAAACGAGGCTTCAGATCCTGCAGGTCACATTTTTCTAATAAGAAACATTCTGTAAAGGTGTTGTAGCAGCATGTCTTTGCATTGGTTGTGAAATGAAATGACAGAGTACCTGCTCTCGATCTGGAAGAGATCCATCTTCCTGCATATATCTTATGAAATTAGGAAAAGAGCATGACAACAAAATGGACAAAAATATCAGTGACAAGATAAATACAACAATATAACCTCAGCATCCACTAGCGATTCATCATCATCAGCATAGGCCATATTCGATAGCAAAACCTACAAACACAATATCGGTGTGCCACAAACATGATTGCCTCTCCATACAACACAATGAGTTAGATTCAACTCAGAAACAAATAAAGAGGACCATACAGGAAGAAGCCGAGGCAAGAAATCCCTCAAGTTGTCAGGCGGCAACTGGGTATCACAATATGCTGACCTGTCAATCACCAGCAAAGCTATTATATTTTGCAAATAAACACAAGACCTAAGAAAGTTGCATGTGATTGAATCATATCAGCATGTCTGTCCCCTGGTATGCATGATGAACGTAGGAGTTAAGGAAAAATGTAAACCAATAATCAATCTTCTTTTGTTAAACCCAGCACAAGACAGCAACTTAAACTCTTGTTATAACCTACAACTAAGTAATTATTAGAACATTGCAATGAATAGAAATATGAGCCAGGCCCTAGTTTAGGACCTTTTAAATTTATGCATAGCATTGTACATGAATGCGACAATTATATGTTAAGTCAAAAGCTCCATGAGATTTTCGCATGAATGAGACAATTATATGTAAATTTAAAAGTTCCGTGGGCATGCACTACACAGCAAAGATGAAGTTATAATCTTAAATTCGAAAAGGATGCAGTTTAATCCCCAAGAGAACAAAAATTTTGTTTGAAGCATTTAACTTTTCAGGTAATTACTGTGAAAAAAATATCTGCATAATTCTTCTCAGTGGAAAAAGCTACTATTTTCATACTTTCTATTACCCAACAAAAGGGTCAGCACGGTACTTAGCCTAAAGAAGCATATTTATGTGAGTACAAGCAACATAGGAACTCAAAGCTAAACATGGAATAAGACTCATGGTCCCTGAAACCTTTATTCAATAAAAAATCCTCCAAATCCCAGATCAAGAACAGTTAGATTGATGTCATGTCAGGGAACCAAAACAAGTGCACATCCTTAATCCCATTATCAATGTAGCTACATTCAGCAAGAAAGCCTGCCAGAGTTTCACTCTCTAAATTATATGATCTAAAGCATACTCTCTTTTCCACTAATCCACCATGTAGTTAGCTTAATAGTGATATCCAATCACTAAATAGTCATGGCAACACCGCTCAACCAAATTTGAAATTGGCCAAAAGGGCTTGTATACCACTCATATAGTCAAACGCAAAAATGCACACATTTGAACTGTTAGGAGCTCAATGACACAGAAAAATCCAGCATAGTCTTCCAGCAACCTCAGCTATAATAAACAAACAACATAAACTTGTCAACATTTGAAGGGGAGGACGAGAGCTCAAACTTACCAAAATTCACAAGCTTCAAGAGCCACTTCATCATCACGGTCCTTGTTGACTTGTAACATATACTCAATTACATTCCTCAAATGTGGCTGCAGCACATCATTAATTAATATCGATGCAGCATGATAGAAATGGCAGAAATTCATTAAGGGATTAACAAAATAGATCCAACAATAGAACATTTAAAATAAGCAAAAATTAACATGACTTCAAATGAAACAGTAAAAACATGGACATCAACTAAAGATTACGATATTGAGTAGAAAGAAATATAACCTCCAAAAAATCTGGACGAACATCAATCAGCTGAACAAATGCAGAACAAACCTGTCCAATCCAACAGCAGAAAGCAAACAGAACAAAGGAAAAGTAAGTACTTGAAGTGAAAAAAAAAAATGATGTTACAAGGTCCCTAAGTGGTCAGGTCAATCAGTAAAACAGTAAATTGTCATTTAATCAAGAGTTCAAGGATAAAAATGCTCATGTCCAACTGAAACTTGTTCACAATTGTTCATAATCTCCATTAACACAAAAAATGACACAATAGCAAAATCAGAAAAATGATAACTACTAAAAATCAACACAGGAGGGTTTGAGGAAACAAGATAACATAGTACATGTACATGAACGGTTTCTTAGCCAATGGAAAAGAAAAATAAAAAAGTGAGGCCAGTGAAGTCATCATAATTGCATAAAAGCCCAGCATATATTATATTTCAACAGCATCAAACACAGAACCAATTCACCAAAAGTGCTTACCAACTTCCGAACCTCCGGAGCAGGATCATTAGCAAGAACAAACAAACCTTGCAAGTATTTATCCATGGATACATACAAAACCTGCAAAGTTGAGGCGAGTAACAATTGAAAATCAACTAAGATGTAGATGGCTGAGGAATGAAGAATGAGAAGATTAAAAATTCAAAGCTGTTTGCCTTGTACTCACAGTTGGCATTAGCATGATGTATTGATTTACAGAGTTTAATGAAAGCTTTCTTAGAGAAGCACTGGAAGACTGGAAAAGCTGACAAAGCACAAGAAGAAACATCTTGTGAGTTCAGTGTGCAAAGACAAAGGCAAAGAAAGCACATAATTTGTTGCTAGCCAACCCTTCTAAAGAGCTGGGGGAAGGATGGTGGGAGAAAAGAGTAAAGGGCGAAAACAGAAGGCTACCTGGAGAAACCTTGGAAGGAAAACATTAATGGGCCGTTCAGATAATCCAGCAATATCAGAATCCAGTACTTGGGGTATATCCTCACAAATCTGAGTAAAGCCCATATGTTACACCATAATTTATAGAAAAGACAACTTATGTTTTCAAGGCACACATATCACCATAACCATCAGAAAAAGAAATCCAGAACTAGATGCATAAGACTCAATAGAAAAAGAATGCATACTCCTGTGTTTAACAGCTTTGTAAACAGGGTGCACGAGAAGGGTAGAGTTACCTTGGACAAAGCATCCATGGCACCATCCATGTGATTCAGATCATTACTATCCAAACACTTTACCAGGGCATGAAGCAACTCAGGCCAGCCAGCAACTCCACCAATCTGAACTAGTACACTAATGATTGTTCCGGCTGTAGACCTGATGTGCCTATCAGCAGCCCCTAAACAAGGTAGCAATTCTGTTTTGATGTACTGCTGATTTGCTGATGGCATGGTATTAAATGTAGTCCTGAGGTTATTCTTTAGAAGCAACCCAGCAGCTTGCCTGACATCCACTGATTTTCCCTGTGACAAACACCCATCTAGCTTTTTATAGTGATGGACTAACCAAGATTTACAATTCCAAGCAGTAATTGAAGACTTCAAAATGCATCCGAAGGACTACTCTTCCGACTCTTTGCTGTAATGTTAGCCTCTTTAGATAACAAATCTAAAGTAGCAAAAGCATTTATCACTGCCAGTCTACACAAACAAACATGACACTAACTTTCAAATGAAACGTTAACTATAAATGTCGAACTCTTGGCTAATATCGAATTAATCCTGCATTTCACTGACTAGGACTCGCAATAAATTCAGTCAGACAGTACCGGTTAGAAAATCTGTGAACTTTCCTCAAATACTACTTGCTACTAACAGAAACGAATTGGAAACAACTGACTCAAATAAATCCCACATACAAGGATCAGCAGGCCGTAAGCCATCTTCCAAATCAAACACAGGTAGCCAACAAGTGACGTAATAACAGACTGATCGAAAGCTCAAGGAATTAATTTAAAACTCTTAAAAGTAACTACTACCAGTAGTCCAGGACCCAACAGAAAAAGGGCTATGGAGCCACCACAAGAAGGATAAGGAGTGTTGCTTGAGTGCTCAAAATAAATAGATACTATAAGGAAAGCAAGAGAGGCAGAAAGAGGAGAGAAAAAAGAAGACCTGAGCACGAGCGAAAATGAAAGCGAGGTAATTATTGAAATCAGGAAACTGAGAATAGTGCTGGAGTTGCTGCCAAATCTTAGACTTATCGGAAGTCGGAGAAATTTGCTGCTCCAGCAATCCGCAGATCTCCGTGAAACCTTCCTCCTGCGCCTGCCAACTTCCATTCGCATTGCTATTAATATTCGCCATCTTCTTTTCTTCTACCTCTGCTTTTCCAGAAGAGGAATAAATAAATTCTCTTCCTTTCTTGTTTATCTATGTATCAGTTCAGATATGTTAAACTAACGAAGAAAAATCTTAAATGGGGAGAAAAGAAGGAAAGGGAAGGGGGCGGGGGAGCGATGCAGAGCCGACGACGACGAAGACGGCGAGGAGGCTCTGTTTGGGAGAGAGAGAGAGAGAGAGAGAGGGAATTGGGTTTTGTAGGCCTTTTTCTGCTTTATCAGAGGGTTAGAATCAGACAGGTACGGGCGAAGAGAAACTGGTTTATCAGCCGAATTGGAACTGACTTTTAGCTCTCATGGTTTTCAAGGACAGTCCTCTAAAAATTTTAGGCTTAGTTTGGGAGTTTATAGGATAGAAAAAGAGCAGAAGGGAATACTTAATTAAGCTACGAGAGAAGAAAAGATATATTGTTATATTGTTTGGAAGTTATAAATTAGTAGAATGATTTTGAATATGAAAATCGCTAAATATTTATTCAAGACCCTTCTAAGTAGGCTTTTAAAAAAAAAAAATTGACAAGCTTCCTCAAACTTCCTTCCCATTTCCTTTTAATTTGGAAGGTAAAGTTTTGGTTACTATTTATCCTCTTAAAATCCCTCCATTTTCTTTCTTTTCTTTCTTACTAAAAACTAACAAATGAAGGAAAACTAAAAAATGAAGGAAAACTTAACTTTCTCTTCTTTTCCTTTCTTTTCTGTCCAAATCCTCCACTCCCAAACGAAGCCTAGGGTGCCTTTGATAAAATATAAATCTGAAAAATTGAAGTTTGAAATCTGAAATCTGAATCCATTAATATTGAATTGTTAAATATTAAACCTAATGCATTTGAATGCATATCATATTCAATGATAAATAAATAGCTTATTATTTAATTTTACGAGCAAATTTTGTCTAGAAAATTCAGTACCATTTAATTAATTCAAATGTTCAATTTCTGATTATATATGCTAAGATCTAAATTTATTAAATTAAAATGCTGAACTGAATTATCGAACAAAACCTTAACCACTTCTTAAACTTTGTCCCCTGATTATAAGCGTCATAGAGCAACAGCTCTATCTTTCGTTTGAAGATAAATAAACCAAAAAGAAGAAGAAGAAGAAGAAGAAAAAGAAAAAACTTCTTAATTCACCAACTGTGGCAAAAATTAGGAGGGCTAGTAATCATCGGTTTCCTCACAACAAACAAAAAGGCAATGATTGGTTTGTCGTGGCAACAGTGTGAAACAAAGATGACTAAAGGGCATTTATCAAAAGACAGAAAGCTTTTAGATTATTTCATAAAAATGCGACTCAAATTTACATTACAATCAGAAAATGTCAGTTTTCCATTTCTTTTTCAGAACTTCGACGCGACTGAGATCATTCTAAGCAATCGGAGGAGGGCAAAATTCATATTCATTTTTCTGATAGTGTATCTAAAATTTAATGACAACGAGAATTAGATTGACAGATTGATTTACATTCGAACAATATCAATCATTTATACACATCTACTCTATAACTGTGAAAGTTACATGTCTCTAATCTGGACAATCTTGATATTTTCCATGACAAATTGCTCAAGAAGCTTTCATAGAATGCCTGTTCTGTAGAAAAGGAAGAAAGAGTTCCCACCCATTCTTTCTTTTTCCACAGGTCCGTCCGGTCCCAAAAATGTGTCAATTAGGCTCATTCATCGCCGGCGCACAAACTTGTGAGCTTATAGCCCTGAAAACATAGCGAGCGCAACCGAAACTTGAGAAGAATACAAACTCCAAAGCTGTGATTGGTATGTGAAATGCCTACCCATCCGTATGAACAATGCAAACAGAATATATGTCCAAGTACTAAAAATTACATGGATCTTATAGTCATGTCCTATGAACGTGTATCTACCACGGCCGAACATAATTTTGCTCCTTTCTTTCTGTTACAGAGTCCGCAAGCTGGTTAGGGAGTGAAATTAGAGCTCACGATCTCAACAATTATGAGAAGCAGTCACTGGATGTTGACCACTCGAAGAACATAAACCATGATGGCTTTGAAACTCCAATTCTTCTTCTTACCAGTTACTTCTGCTTCTGAGCAGCCTGTCCTCCGTGGAACATCATCAGAAATCATCCAAACATCAAAAACACCAATTATCAAGTCATCCAACTATCTTTCTTATCCCAATTTGATAAGGAAATTCAGCATTCTAACGTTCAAAGAACAAATTGATGAAAATGACCAGTACAGACGCAAGAACCTTTTCCTATTGCTATTCTACTCTTGTTCATTTTTATTATACTTTCTTGAATTTGTTTAACAGCGGTCGCTTGCAGAACACAAAACAGATATAAGCATACATGACACAACACCATAAAACGGTACATCAAGAAAGAAGAAGATAAAGCAATTCACACTAATGAAAAATAAAGGAAAATAATAATTGCATTTTTATGTCATTCATTCCTGTGAAAGCCTATGAAGTTAATTACCCAAATATCAGCCAACTTCACATCCCTGACAGCCAAGAATTTCCTTAAGGTCATAAGTTTCCCTAACATATAAGTACTCTAAACCATAAAAGCACCCAACTTTTCGATCTAATTCTTAAGAAACCTTCCCCTTTTTAAGAAAAAGTTTGGGTGGGTTCGGTTTCGGTCAACACCACGGGTCAGGACGTACTTCTGAGACCATAGATCGCTTACAGAGGTTCTTACAGATCTCTCATCAACACAAGCCTCACATTAGCAGTGGGATTCGAACGCACAACCTTTTGAAAGGAAGTGGCCCGTCCTTGTTAACTGAGCCAACTTGTTGGCTCTTAAGAAACCTTCTTAGAAGTAGCTTGTCAACATCAAAAGTTAGAATCCTATGTTCCTACAGTGTTATCTACTGAAGATGAAGTCATTTCCTCAATTAATCGATAAAATTAAACACGACAACACTAGCAAACAAAAAATTAGATGAGCTCCCATTCCTAGTTGCACGACTTCACATAGACAACATACTAACCGGTAACAAACATACACAATTAATTAGCAGCTAGAGAATTTTTACTGTTATGGAACTGCCAAGAACAATTACTCCTTTCAAAGACTATTCGAAGGTGAACAAAGAAGCATCATGCTCAGGACCAAAATCCATGACACTAACACCCAAAAGCTATTTAAATAAGTGATAGCCATCTCCCTTCACTAGGCAAGTTTCATGTTATAGCCTTTCATAGCAAAATTCTGTGAGGTTACAAATTTCCTAAATTCAAATTATAGGGCTAACAAGTAGAAAAGAAAGGGGAAGAAAAACAGTATCAAAAGAAATATAAGATCATAACAATTTATTTATACCAAATATGATCAATAATATTATAAAAAATTATCAAACCTTTCTCAATTTGTCTAGCACTGAATCTTCAAAGGCCTGATATCCAGCACCCACTAAATTATTGAGTTTCGGTTCATCAGGTTCCACACCATCCTGGGCACAAGAGAATATAGGAGTAGTTTGAGCTGGTTTAAGCGGCAAAACTAGTAACGGATTGGATAAACTGCCTAAGACATTTCCTACAGCAGCAACCTGCAAAATGGAAATTGGTTAGAACAAAAGAACGACTATCCTTAACTTTCATTTAAAAAGCTTTTAAATACTCACAGCTGCATCGTTGGAAGCCATCACAACAAGGGCTGAACCTTTCTTCTTAGAACTCTTAATGACCACATCTTCAACCTCACCAAACCCTTGAAAAATTTCCCTCAATCTATGAGCACTATAATCTTCACCGACCTTTTCCCATGACACCTTAAGCACCTTCCCTTTATCTACAGTTTTCCCTCCATCACCAGTATTTCTCTGTGGCGATTTAGATGTATCCTTTTGAGGGGTAGGGGTAGCAGAAGATGCCTTGTTAGTGAACATTGAACGAATTCTGGCAATCTCATCTTTCAACTTCCTAGCAATTCTATCCTCCTCTTCTCGAGCTCTCAACTCAGGGTCAACAGCAAAGGCAGCTCGTTCCCTTTCTTCGAGATCGGACATCATTTTCCGTCGCTTAGTATCCTGTTGGGATTGGCGTTGAATCTTCTCTTTCCTTATACGAACCAAATCATCGAATAATTTCCTTGCTTTTTCATCCTTGAGAATCTCATATGACGTCTTCAGCTTTTGGAAATTAGCATGGGCATTTGGATCATCGGGTCTCTTATCAGGATGTAACTCCAACGCCTTCAATCGATATGCCTTTGAAATTTCTTTCTCACTGAGTCTTGCCCCTTCTTCCTCCGATGGCAGGCCCAATACGACATAGTGATCTATTTCAATATCCATTTCTTTTCTTTTAATAGTGATATGCTGCGCATCAAGAAGACAGACAATTCAGTATTTTGTAAGATAAAAAGAAGTAATTACTGTCCTGTTATGAAAGAAATTATCATCAATACCCCAATCTTTAAACCCTCGCACTCTTTAGAAATCCAATCCTAGTTCCTATACTACAAAACGAAATAATAAAAATCTTCATTCAATTTTTACCAGCTGCAGAATTCGACGAAGTAATTGGCTTAAACACGACAAAGTAATTCGCATAATAGACAACAGCGGATTATAACATAACCTACCTCACGACAAAGTAATTCGCATAATAGACAACAGCGGATTATAACAGTGAAAAACCAAAAATTATAAATTAGGTTGAACATAACGTAATAGCATAACCTACCTCCTCTTCTTGTCAAACCGCCGTGAAACAAGTCGATGGAAGCTACCGGTATAGACCAATAATGCCAGAAGAGACCAGCACAGATTTTGCCAAATGTCAAGACAGATAGCTGAAGAGGAAACTGAAGCACTTATTCGATTATTCGCAGACGCGATGTCGGTTATTACTGGCAGGAGAAAACAGAGGTTGGGTGTGGAAACGTCTCCTGTTGGGATTTGGGGGTTTAGACTGCAAAACTTATTTATTTTTTTTTCCTCCTTTTATGCTTCGAGTATAATTTTTTGTTTTAGAGATACAAAGGCCTCGAACTTTTAGGTTTGCATACGTTTATTATTATTATTTTTACTCTCTCAGGTTTTAAAATTGTACATGTATATCCTCTCATTCATTTGAGTTTATTGATTTTTGCACAAGTCTTTTTTTTAAAGAAAAAAGTATAAATAGAAAGTTTTGAATTTAAAACCCCTTACTTATACTCTTTTCTCTTCTTCTAGTACCACTTAATCCAACCACTAGCTCTTGGGCTTGGTGGGGAACCTTACCTCCCACCAAAATGCCACTCTTGTGGCTCTTCTTCAAATCCAGACGGGTGCGCAACGCACCCGTCTGGTCCAGTGATGGTTCTGTCCTCATCGATCCCCCGTAGGCATTGTGTACCATTTGGTCCGGTGGTGGTTCTGTCCCCATCTGTCCCTCGTAGGCTCAGTTGAGCCTCCCCCTAATTAGAGTAGGAGTAGAAGTAGAGATGACAATTGACAAAAAAAAAAGTACCACTTAATCCATCCCATTCTCCGAAGGGTAGTCGGATAAAAATGTAAAATGTACACAATCACATTAAGAGTTTTTTATTCAATACAAATTAGGTATCCATGACGTGAGAATTTTATTGGTATAAAACTATGGGAGAATTTGATGTGAATTGTGCATTGAAGTAGTTGGAAACTATAGTAAAAAAGTGAATAATTGTGTTACAGTAGCATATTAGAGAATTTCGTGCCAAAACTTTCATTAACATAATAGAGTATTTTTTTTTTCTAAAATAATATAGTACAATATTTGTCAATCTTTGATTCTTAATATGATCGTATTTTGCGAGATTCATAGAAAATCAAGTCCAAAGTTTGATACTTACATTAAAAGCAAAGTCCACATGTATAACTTCGTTAAAATTTGACTCCAATCAAATATTAATCAATCTTTAATCAACAGCAATTAATAGTTATTGATTAGGCACGAATAGTCATCAACAATAGTTGGTGGAAAAATATGTCAAAAGTATGCTGCTTGAGATAGGTTTCATTAGAATGTTCTTCTTTTGTTAGATTTTGTTTAAGTTTTTTCTCCAATTAAAATTTATGGAAGGGTCAAACTTTTTAAAATGTTAGAAACTAAAAAATACAATTAATAATTGAAGGGTTAAAAGTACACAAAATTAAATGTTAGATGGTCATCATGTTAAGAAAAGTTGAAAAAACAGAAAAGTACTATAAAAAATTCTTTATTTACTTCACTTTCCAAAATAGTTATCGTATTTTTCCCCTTCCAAATAGGATCATATAAGAAGCAAAAAGATTTTTTATTTTTTTTTGGTTTTTATGGAATGTTTTCAGTCTAAACTCGAAAGTTATTTTTTTTTCTTAAAAAAAAAAAAGGGAACGTTTTCCCGTCCAAAGTCCCACCGTTTAACATCTTCCCCAGTTAGTGGAAGGTTTCAAGCCTTGTCGGTGTCGGGGTTAGGCTGTTTGCGACGTTCATAAAACGGCGCCGTACCGTCAAACTGAAAAGCGGAAGAGACGTATAAATAGGCTACTGTAGGGAGAAACGACGATCCGGAGGCGCCCTCTTTGGGATTCAAGGTTCACTTTCTTCTTCAATACAAAGGTATTACTGCCGGGAAATTTCTGCATCCTCCCCACAACTCTCCCGGGCTACCATTCAAACCAAGCAATTCATTGCCAAGAATTGAACTTTGGCACAATATATCAATCTCTAATTCATTTTTTAGTTTTCATTTTTTTGTTATTTTTTTTTGGTGAATATCACAGAATCTCTCTCCTTTCCTTTTTTATGTTTTTTGGGTTGTAATTGTTAGCTTTCTAGTACGTATATCACTACAAATTGTCCAAAGTAGATCCAAGGGGTACATTGAGCTTTGTATCTTCAGTTGAGCTTTCTTCCTGTCAATTCTTGCTGAAACTTTCCGCTAGTTGAATAAAAATCACAGCTCCTTTGGATCCCTCCTCTCAGGAAACTTCATTCTGCTATTTGTCTAATCAGTATTTGGGATACCCCGAATTCCCTGAATCCTTTATGCATTGAAATGGACAATGATTTTCAACGTTCCGTTTCATTACGGGCCAGTCGTAGGCCGGACCGAATTAATTTATCCTACCAGAAAGGTAACAACTTTTTTTTTTCTTAAACATAATCCGTTGTACTACTATTTTGTTGTATTTCTCTGACAATTTGAGTATTATTATCATGATTGTTATTTTTTAACTTTGTGGATTTGTATACTTTGTGTATGTTTCTTAGGTGGTGGTGGGAACTCAGCGCCAGATTTCTCAATGAAGATTATATGGAAGAAGGGTTTCATTAGATTGGTGTTGGTGGCTGGGATTATTTGGATGCTACTTATCCTTTCTGCTGTGCTGTTTCATATTTGGTCTTGTCAATCTTCTCTTGCTTTCTTTTCAGGTAGTCGTATTTTTTAAACTCATTACTTACTTTTTGGTTTTATATTTCTCGATTCTTTCTTGTTATGCACACTGCACGCTATTATACGGGAAGCATTAGGTTTTCTTTGTTATTTTTTCCCCTAAAAATCCAAAGAGGGAAGAGAGGAGAGATGCTTTATTGTAGCTGATACCGTCAATGCTCTGAAAGTCGAGAAAATCGTTGAAGTGCATAATGTCAACTTTATTTACCATAATAGGGGAGTAGCAGTGTTTCGCCATGAGTTTAAATGAATTTTGAAGTTCGTGTAACAAGTAGCTAACTTTTCACCATAAGGTAAATAATGAAAATCCCTCATTAGGCAAGGATAATAATGCCTTTAGGGTAGACATAAAAGAAATATCTTAAAATGCCGTCAGGAAATTGTCAGCACATTTGCCCACACTCCAGTTTAGTGTGGAATAGAGTGGTGGATAATGTATAGAAACTAGTGTGCTTTCTGATGTTATTTTTTGGTCTGCAGCTTTTTGTAACAAAGATAGCAAGGTATTCGGCAAGCTACACACAATGGGTCTTGTTAGACCACCACACCGTAAGATCGCTGCTGCTTATCATTGCTGCTACACACGAATCTCTGTTTCCTGATGTCCATAACTAGTATTTTTGTTCTTAATGTTTCACTAGGCTGTCCAATTCCTGTCGCTGATGACCCTAATACTGTAGTAATTCCAAAAAGAGGATCCCCTGAGAGATTTGTTCAAAGTTTATCCTATATAATGGAAGATGACATGGCTAGTAATAGATCTGAATCGCCTCCTCTCTTTGGAGGACATCAGACCTGGAAACAAAGAGATAAAAGCTTCAAAGTAAAGCCTACGATGAAGGTAAATAACACTGGTCCTTGCACATTTTCCCATTTAAATCTGACATATTTTGCTTGAATCATGTTTAGTAGGTCAAAGGACTATTACAGTTTGGCATGTAGCTCCTGTGATTGCTTTGAGACATGTATTCTTTCTTCAGGTGCATTGTGGTTTTATGAAAAATGGTGGTGCAGAAATGGACCCAAAGGATATCGAATATTCCAAGAAGTGTCGATTTGTTGTTGCATCTGGTATATTTGATGGATATGACCTACCTTATCAACCATCCAATATAAGCCAGCGCTCGAGGAAGCTATTTTGTTTTCTGATGGTGGTGGATGAAGAATCTTATAACTTTATCAAGGGAAATGTTACAGTTAGAGAGGATGAGGCTGGTGGGCAGTGGGTGGGTATCTGGCGTCTAGTTCTGCTGAAGCATCCGCCTTATGATGAGCCCAGGAGGAATGGAAAGGTTCCAAAGATATTAACCCACCGACTATTTCCTCAAGCACAATACAGCATATGGATTGATGGTAAAATGGAGCTTATAGTTGATCCGTTGCTAATTTTAGAAAGGTATGGTCCTTTTAATAATTTATGGTAGCCTAAACTATACTGGTTATTCTGTGTAAAATGCGGTAGGATTCATCTGTTGTTTGGAATTGGTTTTTGTCTTGGCTATTTATAACATGGTAAAGTGTTGGGTAGGACAGAGTTAATACCAAAGTCGGGGAGAGGAAGGATTGCTTTTCGTTTGGTTTTAATTTTCTGGGCATTGTTCATTTAGTATTTGAATAATGGTAGAATCTGCGCACGATTTTTAGGTCAGGTATAATGCCTCATTCTGTCATGATCAACTCACCTCTGGCAGTAGTAGTTTGGAGAGTTAGATTTTAAATCTGTATGCGACATCATATATATCATAGTTCTTTAACCTCAAGAATTTCTGTTGCTTCAGATATCTATGGCGGGGGAAGCACACATTTGCAATTGCACAGCACAAGCATCATAGAAGTATATATGAGGAGGCTGATGCTAATAAACGTAGAAAGCGATATGCTCGTCCTCTTATAGATCTCCACATGAGAATTTACCGCTATGAGGGGATGGAGCCATGGAATCCAAAGAAAGGCACTTTGAGTGGTATGAGAACTTCTCATTTTGCTTCATAATTATTGCTTGCTTTTATCTATGGAGAGAATTACTAAAGTCCTGCTTGTAGTACCACTGTTTGTTTTACTGATAAAAAAAAAAAAAAAAAGGCTAGCAGCACTTGCATTTCTCTTCATCATTCAGCGTTTTAATGGTGTATTATGCTCCTGACAAAATTCCTATTCCTTGCAGATGTGCCTGAAGGAGCTGTTATCATTCGCGAACATACTGCTATGAATAATTTGTTTAGTTGCTTGTGGTTTAATGAGGTTAACCTCCTTACGCCAAGAGATCAGCTGAGCTTTGGCTATGTTGTTTACAGGTTGGGAGGTCTCTTCAAATTTTTTATGTTCCCAAACTGTGAATACAGCTCAATTTTTATTCTGCACCCACACATTCGGGAACATTCGTCCCCAATAGAGTGGGTGAAAACATTAGAGGAGTTTGAGAAAGACCCTAGCTTGAAAGAGACTAGGGGAGGATTAGGCTTGTGGAACCCTTATCCTGGGAATCTTGATTTTGTTGTGCTACCACCTGTAGCTAGAACATCAAAAGCAGGATAACACGTATCTTCCTTTTTTTTTTCCTTTGGGTGATTGCTGAAGTTTTTCACATTATTGGTCGTTTACCATTTTTCCCCATTTTTCAGGAGAGCATGAGTAAAAAAAATAGTACGAGATAATTACAATTTCTGACTTACCTTGGTTAATTGGTATAGACGATGGTTTTCACCAAGGAAAAAAAATTCATGGCAACTTTAACGGGGAACCTCTGTATGTATCATGTATGTTCAAATTTGGTTGTGGCCTTGCCATGGTCCTTGGTGATGTGCAACAGCTTTTCATAGAATATAGGATGCGACTTGATTAGTTAAATCAGAAAATCATCAGTTAGTACCACCAGCTTAAATATCTGAAGCTTCAAGCTACGGGGGTTCAGGTCGATTATTAGTCAATTTCTCATGTAAAGCATCTTTATTTTTACTGTGACTTTTTATCTTTGGTAAATTCCTTGGGCAGAAAATTTCAGGAGGCTGAAAGTGTATTCATCCTAGACATAAATTTGTATTGCATCAGAATTTGTACAGCTGCATTAAGCTAAGCTAAGCTGAACTTGAACTTTTGTAATCCCGCACTCCCGCGCACTTGTCCTATGGCTATGGGACACAACTATGATCGAACCAAGTAAATTTGGCCTTAAATGTGATTGCTTTTCTTCGTTGGGAAGGATCAAGCAAGTTTTCTCACCTTTGTTTCTGATGGAGGCCCCTTGCTGCAATTAGCTATCAGAAATTGAATGATCGCTGGAGCATTGATATATCTCTAATATTTTCAATACAGAGATATATATATATATATGACATATCTACTTTGTCATTTCAATAATGCTAAAAGCAAAACCAGCCGTACACAGCATAAATCACTAACCCAGAATGTATTTGGTCACAATGACTCTTTCGTGGCCAACCCTTATCTCACGCTTTGCCAATTAATTGTGACTGTCACTAAAATGTAGCTCTTCATCAGTTAGGCCCCTCTTTCTCTCCCCCTAAATTAGGCTAAAATAGATTATACTAATACTATCGTTGCGACAAAAAAAAAACACAAGAATACATGTTTCGAGATGCAAAACAGACTAAACAATATCTTATGGGCGTTGAGTGTCCTAGAAGCCCTGAATATCCCTTCAACTTAACAGGCAAAGCCCGTGATATATTTGGGCAACGACAATAATGATAATAATTACACACTAATTGCGCTCAACAAAAGAATATGTGTCTTTCAGCTTTTCCGGAGAGTATTGCTCTAGGGGATCCTAGAAGATGTAAATTTTATTCTCGAACTCGACAGATAAAAATACAAAAGCTCATGCCAAGGCAAAGAAATCGAGGAGATCAAGTAAGTGCAGACATCTGTGTTTTGGCATCAATTAGCTGACTCTCTACTGTAATATTGGTCAAGCGTCTTCGCCGGAATGCGGTGGAGAAGCTCGCGTGGAAAGATGCGGAGCAAGGTCCATGCTATATCAAGTGACTGGAAAATGTTCCTGGTATCATATGCTCCTTGAGCAACAAACTTCCTCTCAAATTTGTCAAGGAACTCCAGGTACAGCTGTTGTTTTCAACAACATTGTTACTCTTCATTGTAAATATCAATTACTTTAATTGAATGAAAAAGAAACAAATTTTCCTAAACTGACCAGATCCTCAGAAGAAAGAGCTTCTTCTCCAACCACAGCTTTCATTGCCTGCACATCCTTCCCAATTGCATAATTTGCGTACAGCTGAAGTTTTCATAGGAAGACAAATCAATCAAGCAAAATTAATGAATCGATACCATGAAAGAAAAATTTATAGCTTGAACTCCTCTCTCTTAAAAGTTTGCAAACAAATGAAGGAACAAAAATGAAGGTACAGCAAAGAAAGGCTTGGAATGCTAAAACAACAATACCTGGTTGGACACATCCGCATGATCCCGGCGAGTCATCCCTTCACCGATGGCACTCTGCAGCATTTTAAGCAATGACAAGTTCAACCATTGATGATATGTACAGTCAAAAAATTGTCAAATCATCAAGCTGGCATACAGCCATTAGAGTCTTCACTTACCTTCATTAAACGAGACAACGAAGGAAGTACATTGATTGGAGGATATATCTGTTTGCAGGGAAAATATACTGTTTTAGGCAATACTATACAAAATTCAACGGAAAAATATGTTAAAATTAAATAAGAAAAATGCATCAGACAGTGAGAAAACAATTACACTCAATATCATGGTCAGTAGCCCAAAAAGCCAGCACAAGGTAAAAGACCGATATCCAGCAAACCTCATGCACTAATTCATTTAGCAATAGGTGAATCAATTGCTTATTTCCTACAAATATATGCTTTTGGCCTTAAATTTGACAAATCCACAACATGCATGTAACCAATGCAATGGCTTACTTTGGCTAAAAATTCGCTATGATTGTAGGACTGGGTTACTCACCATGAGACAACTTCTGGTACCTACCTCATTTAATAAAAATTCAGGACAACGCAATTCTAACAATGCCCAAACAAGCAACTTGATGCATTCCTATACAATCCTAATATACCAAAACAGATGCAAATAATTACTGGCAGCATGTACCTGCCTATTGTGAAGCTGCCTGTCAATATATATCTGCCCCTCAGTGATGTAACCTGTAAGATCTGGAGTTGGATGTGTAATATCTGACAAATAAGCACAATAAAAAAGTCAGGAGGACCCCGTAAGTGCATACAATCCAGTGAAATTGAAAAAAAAATCATAAAATTGATTTTCATTTTTAAAATATATTACCATCATTGGGCATAGTCAAGATAGGAATTTGAGTAATAGATCCTTTTCGCCCTTCAATACGTCCGGCACGCTCATAAATGGTTGCCAGATCAGTATACATATAACCAGGATAGCCACGTCTTCCAGGTACTTCTTCTCGGGCAGCAGAAACCTGCAATACAAGTACTTAAACTGTCTCAGACATGTGCTGGCAAATCTACTCAGTAAAGGTTTTCAAATAGCAGCAGTTTTATTCATCATACAGTAAATGTTAAATCAGGCCCATACCTCACGAAGAGCATCAGCATAAGAACTCATATCAGTCAAGATGACAAGGACATGCTTCCCACATTCATATGCCAGATATTCAGCAGTGGTCAGAGCAATCCGAGGAGTAATGATACGTTCTATTGTAGGATCATTTGCCTGGAAGACATACAAGGAAACAGATCAGCATTGGCAGTTTTCAACCCAATTTCACCTAGGGTGCATTTGGTTCAATGACCGGATGAGAGGGGATTACTTATCCTCGGATTACTCATCCTGGGTTGAGTCATCCTCAGCTGAGTAATCGTATTATCTAGTGTTTGGTTGGTTTCATATTAGATGGGATGTGATAGGAAATAACATCATCCTATGCTTGTTTAGAGATAGGATGAGGTGGGATTATGTAATTATAGACCAAAATACCCCTTTGTCAAACCAACAATTAGGAGTATTAATTGGGTTTGATAAACCCAAACTCAGCTTGTAAAAAGTAGAAATTTTTTATTTTGGGTTTCGGACCAACACTATGAGACCATACTCAAATCACAAATATATTGGAGTTTTGAGCTTAGTTCAGATTAGGCCAAACTCACAAGTCTCAAATGACATATCTAACCTTTCATGAACTGAAATTGACCAAGAAAATAGGGTTTTGTTTTTAGTAGGGATAAATCAGTCTAAAATTTTTAGTAAGCGCAAATTAGTCAAAATATTAATTTTATTAATAGTAGGGGCAAATTAGTCCAAAACTTAGTTATTTCATTAGCATGCGCAAATTAGTCGAAAACATAAATTTTTTATTATTAGGGACACATCTGTCCAAAATTTTAATTATTTCATTACTATGGACAAATGAATAAAAAAATTAGTTTTGTTAATAGTATGGGCAAATTAGTCCAACAATAAGTTATTTCATTAATATGAGCAAATTAGTCGAACATTTAATTTTTTATAAGTAGGGGCAAATTTATCCAAAAATTTTTATGTCATTAACAAGGCCAAATTAGTCCAAAATTTAGATTATATTATAGCAAGAGAGTAGAGTTACATAACTTTTAGAATAAAGTATTATTCTATTAGCAAAGATAAATAAGTCCAAATTGGTATTATCCTACCTCTTACTCATCCCATGATAAGTTATACCACCTCCCCCATGGGATTATTTTATCCTCCATATGGGGGATTAATTCTGTTAAGTGGGATGTATCATTTCATGTAAAAAAATCAACCAAACATGGGATGACACGCGATTAGTAATCCAATCCTGTGTCATCCCATGAACCAAACGAACCCCTATATGACGAAAGTAATCTCCCCAACAAAAGACACCACTATACTCACTCAAATTTTAATTTAAAATTAATTACCAGGTTTAGGAAGAGAGTCACTCTCTCCATAGATCCATTTTCCTCAAAATCACGTTTAAAAAACTGTGCTGTCTCCATGTTCACTCCCATAGCTGCAAAGACAATTGCAAAATTGTCCTCTTCTACATCCTGTAAGATTTAATTAGATTCAGAAAGTAATCTGAATACGCAGAAAACAGCGGTAGTAAGACAGAAGGAAACCAAGAACCCATCAATAATCACACTCATAAATTACAAAGGCAAAGGGGACTAGAAATTGTCACAATAAGCTGTCAAATTTTCAAAGTAATAAAACCAGCTAATTTAGCAAATGCTACTGACTCAAAGCAGGCAACTCATATTTCTACTAAATAGAAAACAAAAACATCAATTGCACCAAAAGATTTCTATATCATCGCTCTCAACTGCAAAGTACTCCAATTATATACCTCAAGAAGATTGTCAGATTTCTCCAATCGCTTCACCAAACCAGCCTGACGACAGATCTGGGCTGCAATTTCATTATGCGGGAGACCAGCAGCTGAGAAAAGCGGAATTTTTTGTCCCCTAGCAATTGAGTTCATGACATCAATTGTAGAAATCCCAGTCTGTATCATTTCCTCAGGATATGTTCTCTCACTAGGATTGATGGAACTCCCTGAAATAGCAGAAGTCAACATGATTTAAATGTATAACAGAAAATCACAAATCTAAACTTCTCCTCTAGCAATACTTGCCAGAAATATCCAAGTAAGCTTCAGGCAAAATAGGAGGGCCATTGTCAATAGGCTTCCCAGAACCATTAAATATGCGCCCAAGCATATCCAGTGAGACAGGAGTTTTTAAAACCTGCAAAGAATTTGTCAAAAAGGAAAATTAATGTTATAATGAGGTATAGTAAAACAGGAGAAAATCAACTAGAAGCAATCGGTCAGAAGAGAACAATGCTCCACGATAATGTGACACAAAATCACACTATAAAGGCAGAAAAGATCTCCCTCTTTCTCAATTCTATCATCTTAATATCCACCTGAACTTATGAAATGGGTCCAAATCCAGAAGTTAAAATGAAAGACCAAGCAGAATTCCAATATTTACCTCATTAAAAGACACTACTTCTTTGTGCAATACTTAATGCGATTAGCTATGGGAAAAAGCCATTTAAAATGCATAGATTTAGTTGAAGTACATCTTATAAAAAGTTGAATTTTAATAAAGGATAACAATATTGGGACAGATAGTGTAGTGAAATTCAAGGCAAGATATGCTTACAGCAGAAACCAATGCAGAATTTCCTTTAAGTGAAGTGCTCTACATGTAAACGTTGTCCCAGAATCAGTGGCGGAGCCAGAAATTCTTCTCAGTGGGGGCAAAACTTATTAAGCTATATGCTTTAACGATGATTTCTGTATCTTGTATATTTTTTTTTCAAGTCCAATTTCGTATACCATTTCAAGTTCATTTTCAAGTTGTCAACCAAATATTTTCTCATTTTAGAATCATCCACATATGTTTGTCTTATTAGGATACCTTTGATATGAAACGTATGGTAAAGTGTAAGAAAATTAGACCGATGTACAAGTTGCAAGATGATAAATAGTTTACATTAACTTTCAGTTTGAAAGAATCCCATCGGTATTTGACACTATATATTTATCATGAATGTTTCTATCATCTTTTGTAGGTTTTTTACAATATATATATATATAGCTGCCAAAACAAAACTTCATTCTAAGTAATTTTTCAATCAAAAAATAAAAGTTTAACAAAATGCTTGACAAAAGTAAAAATCAAGAAAATAATGTATGTTAGTCATCAATACTTTTTTGTAGTTTAGATGATCTAAATGATACTCACTGCAAATGGGATAGACCTTAAAATTACATATATTTAAACATTATTTATACCTTAGTGGGGGCAAACAGTTGAATTTATTACTATGTTTGTAATTCTTTCAAGTTTATAACCTATTACGCAAAGGAGCATAATGGAGGCAGTGGAGGCAAGTACCCCCATTGTGGCTCCGCCACTGCTCGGCATTCTATTAGCACAGGGGTAAGAGGGCAAGAAATAAATACTTCACCTCGCCTGTAAACTGTACAGTTGTGAACTTATTATCGATTCCAGAAGTTCCTTCAAAAACCTAAACACAGACACATGGAACAAATATCAAATAATTTATAAAATTAATTAATAACTTAATTTAACAAAAAGAAGAGATAATAACAGTGGGAGGTTAACGTACACATGTTTCAAGACAAGCATGCAGCTAGGTCAATAAAAAGAAGAATGCGAAGCAGAATCTTCAAAAAACTTAAATTAAAGGAAAAGAAAAAAGAAGCAGAATCTTCGCAACAGATACACAAGCATAAAACAATATGAATTCAATAAATCATGTAATAATATAATCTAACAAATACTACTCTCCAAAGAAATTAAATGTCACACCACATGAAAAAATTCCAGGGAGAAGAACACGCAAGCAAAGAAAATATCCCCAATTATTGATCCGAAGAATTAAAACCTGAGTTGAAACCAAATTTATAGCATCCTAGAAAAGACATGCAAAACCCAACTAGCAAGATCTGGTCAAATTGTATCCAAGAACAGTTCCATGTTAGTTTATTTCTTGAGCTATTGGAAAAAGAGATATCTCGTCACAATTCTGGGAGATCACCAGCAATGACCAATATAATTTGGCAAGCAGTGCAAAATTTTTGGCACTCATTTGTTTCTTAGACCCAATTACCAGACACAACAGAAAAGCATCTCAGAGGTTACTTAAAGAAGGAGAAAATAGTCGTCAGAAATTTTCATTTATTCATTTTTCATATTTTTCTATCTTGTAACTTTTCTTTATTTTTTCCTCCAATAATTTAGTGGTTTGCATGGGGGTATCAGAGTGCAGCAAAAAAAAGAGGCTAGTGTTATCAATTAAGAAAGGTGTTCAACTCAGAAGCCCTGTTAAATCCTCATTGCTCAAAGGGATCAGAAGACAAAGAAGAGATGCACTGAAACCCCAGGGATCCCTATCAGATGCCCAGAAAATAAAAATAGTTAATTATATGACAAAATATTGCTTATTAAAGAAAAAAAGCTCAAAAATTGTATTAAAGTTTATCACGAGAAAACCCCTTGATAAATTGACTGGAGTCTTTAACTGGACAAAGGGTAAACACCTGAACAACTGCTTTCTCCCCATCTACTTCCAAGACTTGTCCACGCCGAGTAGTTCCATTTCCTAAACGAATATTAACAATCTCCTGGTATTTAGGTCCCTGAAATGCAAGGACGGATACAATTCACTATATGTCATACTCAAAGTTTTTCATTACTTATCTATTATTGCATTTGTATGTAAAAATCCAGTTCAAAGCAAAGGATATCTACCTTGACTTTCTCAAGAATAACCAACGGCCCAGCAACTCCAGAGACTGTTCGGTATTCTGCCACACCAAAAAAAGAAAAGAAAAAAATTCAGTGAATAAATTTCAGAATCAACACTCCGTAAATCATTTACTTGGTTGGAAAAATACAAAGAAAAGAAAGAACCAAATTCCAACTACAGAAATCAAATTCTTTAAAGAACCATATCTAAAACATGCAGAGTAAACTCTATTTTGAGAACTAGTTTATAGAAGAGATCAATCTGTGATAGGACAGTTAAGAATATACTCAGCTAAAAATATATATATAATAGGATAAGGCAAATAAAAGCACGCTTCATTATTATGAACACCTGAAAAGAAAACTTCACAGATCTCCAAAAAAAAGAATTTTTGTCTTAAGGTAATCAAAGTTATTTAAGGAAATAGAAAAAAAAAAGTTGCTGCACAGGCTATGTCAACTACTAAACACAACAACTGATAGAAGAGAAGATAGAATGCTAAAGGGCTTCAATCTTCAGTTCCTAGATTTAATGCCTGTTACTCATTTTCAGGCTTAGTAGCATTAGGAAACCTTAAGAAAACCTAACACAACTCGAGCGCTAAGCACATATTTAATACTATCAATACATTAGCAAGTGCCAACAGCTTCATCCACGAAGTAAGCATGATAAGCTCATTTCGCAAATCGAAGTGTCCAGTAAAGTCCTGATCACAGAGGTTCCTAATGAGTACTTGCAATCAAAAAGAGTACGTCAGAGCAATTAAAAATCACATGCTGGCAGCATCATATCATCTGTTTGCTCAAGCATTAATCAAACAACAGCATAGAGTGAGCAAAAAACAAACAGGTATCTCAAAAAACACAAACGCACAAAACTGTAGACTAAGCATTAGTTAGAAAGCATAGAAGTTACCCATGCCAATCTCCAGAGTTCCCTCCTCCATATCGATATTGTTTTGTGCCACGCCCATGCTATATATTAAAACCGAAAAGTCAGCCACAAAATTTAAAAAAAAAAAAAAAAAAACCTGAAAACGAAACGAAAGAATCAAGGACGAAGTACAGTGAACTGAAACTCATTTGTTCTGACTTATCAGATCAATTAGCAAGTTTTACAGAACAACATATGACGATTAGAAACAAAACAAACAAGCAAGTTCGTCCAGATTGGCTACAAAACGGTACAAATTCTTAATTGAAATCGCAAAATTCCAGCGCAAACAAAATAAACTCAGAAGATTGTATTCAAGTTCGGAGAAAAAAGCCTAACTGTGAAAGGGACGATCATATAGGCGTAAGAAGATTGAAGATATGGATCTGAACGGAAATAAAAATGCGCACCTCTTTGGATTTCAATCTCAGACGCACCAGCCAAGAGGACAGATAAGAGTCAGACACAGAGAGAGATGGACCGAGAGAGAACGAAAACCGTGAGATCTGATGGTTGAGATAAATAACAAAAATAATTACTACAGCTATAATTTTATTATATAATATATAATTTTCGGGGACTGCTTAATTTAAGTACTGGGCATATTGTAATGTAATGAAAATTTTTTAAAACAAAATTATATGTTTTTGGGGATGACGTGGTCGAATTGCTAGTCGTCCCTGACTTGGGGGGCGGGGGGGTGGGGGAATTTATGGCGATCGCGACTCCAATTTCACTTTTCATCCACCCCAGGAATGGACGATATATTGCCCGTAATTAGTGGTTTCATGACTTGGCTCAATTTAATTTAAAAAAAAAAAACAAAGAAGAGTACTACTATTAAACTATCTAAATATTATCTAAAATATGTGTCCAAGTGTTAATGAAGCTTTGAAATAATAATGATTAATAGTAGGGTTATTATCACTTTACCCCTTAACGTTCGGTGCCACTATCAATTTTTCCCTTAACGTTATCTTTTAGTCACTTTACCTTCAAGACTAACGGTCAAACTTAACGGAGTTTGTTAATTAGAGTAAAAAAATAAGTTTAGCCCTTAAAGTTATTATCATTTTACCCTCATAAACTATACTCTCATTATTAATTTATCCCATAGACTTATTTTTTAGACAATTTATCCCACCATTAAACCAATTTAACAAGTTAAAAAATTTTAGAAGAAAGTACCCTCCTCTTTGTATAACAAACAATAAAAAATTTAGAGTGACTCTTCTCCTCTTTAATATCAAGAAAAAAAGTCAAAATATTAATTTCTTTCTTCTTGGCAATTTTATTAATATTAAAAAAATAGAAAGATCAGGATGAGGGAAGGGAGAGGGGGGGAGAGAGATAGAGATAGAGAGAGAGAGGGAGCTCAATTCTTTTTTTCGAAAATACAAATAAGAAAGAATTAAATACTTTTATTATTTTAAAATTATTTCACTTTACTGTTTACCACCAGATTTCAATCTTAATCCCAACAGTCTTAAATTAATACGATAATGTTAGACTTTTTTTTTCTTTGCAAAATCTAATTTTCCGTCTCCTTCTTTCCTATCTCTTTTTCTTTTCATAGTATTAATAAGTGTGAAAAAAGAAATTTGAGAAAACCCTGTTATTTTTATATTTTTTGATCTCTTAAAGTGAAAAAAAAGAAAAATAATCATTCTAAATTTTTTATTTTTAATTATATATAAGGGTAAATATATTAAAATTTTTTTACCATAGTAGTTAGATTAACGATGAAGTAAAATGCCAATAAAATAATGTTAAGAATTAAATCGATTATATCACTATAATTTAAAGGAATAACGTAATAATAACAGTGTACTAATGTTATAGAATAAAAAGGTATTTTTGTCCAAAATTTCTTAACATGTTCAGTTGAATTACTTATGGGGGTGAAATGATTAAAAGATAACATTATTTGGTAAACTGATAGTAGTGGTATAATTTAAGGAGGTAAAGTGATAATAACCCTTAATAGTATATCTTTTTGAATTAATTTTATATACACTGTTAGTGTATATACTATTACCATTAGATATATGACATATGTGCAAAATTTGAATTTAAAATTCAAAATTTCCTCATGTGTCATCCATCCAACCCTGATAGTGTATACACTGACAATATATATAAAATTTACTCTATCTTCTTTGGCATTTCCTGATACAATATTCTGTTTATTAACGTTTTTGGTTTGTTTGTCCTTCAAAAAATTAAATGTGCATGCACGCACGCGCACATAGGGGTGGCAATGGGGCGGGGGACACCTCCCCCAACCCCCGTCTCGTTGCATTTTAATTCCCTCCGCCCCCGCCCCGTCTCGCCTCGCTTCCCCTGCGGGAGCACCCGTGGGGTTAAAAAAATTTTATTATATAATTTCATTATAATTAAATTTGAGCAAATAATCAAATACTAAAATATCAACACATCACTAAATTATTATTCATTGTAACTTTACAATTGAAACTCATAAAAATAATTAAACAAAGGTTATTTGAATACAATCTAATATGATAAAACAAATATAACTAAAATAATCAAGTTTTCACTTTTGATACAAATACAATCATTAAATTATTATTGTATTTTTTTTAGAAAAAAAGTGTTATTGTATTAAGTGTAGTTAGGAATTTAACATACATGTATTAATAAATTTAGTATAAATAATTAATAATTTTTATTAATAGACATGTATAATTAATAGTATAATTGATAATATCATTTTATATATATATAATTATGTACATATATATGTATATTTTCAAACGGGTGGCGGCCCCGCCCCCTTTCTAAATGGGGGAAAAAATTCCCCCCGCCCCCGTTGCCATCCCTACGCGCACACATAGCTATCTATAAGACACTCATCAACATTTGTTTCTTATACTAGAATCTAAATTGGAACAATCTCTAGGGCAATAGCAAATGTCAATCATATGATATTAGGGTTTCGAGGAATAAAAATAAATATGAATCAAATAATTGGCAAATTGAATCACTACAATATTAGGTAAGCTTAATTTTATATATACAGACCGTGTATATACTAACTGATATGGATGCATGTTACGTGATCCCGTTTTGAATTTGAACTTCAATTCTTATATATGTGACACATATTCATAACTGTTAATGTATACAAGATTAATCTTATTAGGTACTCCACAAATTCAAAATTAGAAAGGTTTATATTTTGAAAATTTGATTAATGAATAATAATTTTGTTCTAAAATAGGTTTTGATATTAAACATTTTTTTCAAGGTCAAATTTAAGGTTCAAATCATGGGATTAGGGGTGAAAAAGGGTGTAGGAGCTGGGGAGAGATTAAAAAAAATATCACGTATATAAGAGAAAATTGTGGCTCTGTACCAGTGGTCAACTACTAGCAGTAGGAGTAATAGACTAATTGGTCCCAAACGTGGTGGAAGAATCGTGAACGCGTTGTATTGATTGCTACGAGAACCCGAACGGCGGACCCATGGGGTAGGCTATAGCTCCCGTCCAATTGCCGGTTGCCACTCGCTGTAGCTAGGGGGCCATTACTTACCCAAATAATTGAGAAGGTTTTGAAGTTCAAAACATTTCATATCCTGCCACGAATGAATACAGGAAAAAAACAAAAGAAATAAATGAATCCCATCCGCTATGTAGGACCGGATTCGTCAAATTATTCCGGGTACGAGTAGGAATTTAATTCCGTTATTCGAATCCGGACCCGGATCCGTTTTGCCAAACAAAAACTGGGTCAGATACGAAATATAGACAGTTTTGTTTGGACAGAGAGAATTTGGAAAAAAAAATTTTGCCTCACAAATCCCAATCACCTTTTTATTTTTCCAATCACCTTTTTATCTCACACACATCACATCACAAAAAGTGCTACAGTAAATATCTCAAATAAATCATCCAAATAAACTCTTATCCAAACAACTCAGTATTCTGACCCGTATCCGATCGGGATCGGGATATAAATGGATTAATAATTTAAAATATACATATTTATCAATATAATTTGATTAGGGTGATGTATTTGAGTAAGATCAATTTGATTTCTTTTCTTATTTGGTTTTTTTTTGTATTAGTTAGAAATTAGTTTACAAATTTTTTTTCATTTTTGTTAGAAATTGTAAGTTTTGATAGATTTTTTTCGGGTAAACCCGACCCAGATCCGAGACTCGTCGGGTAAACGGGTCGAATCCGGAATAATGAATTTCGGCCCGGACCCGGCCCGTTGACAGGCATACCGCTATGTAGGACTGAAGGTAATCAAACCGATCTTCTCGTGAAATCGAGTGCGAGTCGAGTGCAGGTAATTCGATAATTATTCAAGTCGAGTTCGAGCATGAGTATTGTTTTTTCAAGGTTGGTGGCTCGTTGAATCTTATCGAATACAAAGTAATTAATTAAAAATTATATATTTAGTTATTACAATTTTATTCTTTTAGACTTAAAGAGTTGTATAAATTACCAGAATTACTCTTGTAGTCGAATCTAGTACTAGGGATTGATCATATTCGTAAAAAAATTAAGCACAATCGAATCGATCTTGAGTTTTCGAATTATTTTTTGAGTTCAAGTTCGAACTCATTTCTGCTGCTCGATCGAATTTGAGCAATACCTCTTTACTGTCGTCGAGTCGAGCTCGAGTATAGCGATATTTACACTCGACTCAATTCAATTATATCCTGATAGGGAGCACAAATGGTAAGCCCATGCCCACCACCTTCTTATTTCTCTTTTGTGGGAGTAAGCCCACAAAATGGTGGAAAAGAAAAAGCAATAACTTCTACTTTTTGAAAAATATTCGATATGTGAGAGCTACCGCCTTGTGGACGAAGGGCTAAAAGAATTCTTTTTTGTCAAGGTTACAGTGATGGAGAATCAGCTGGAAAATGATTGCTAAAATGATTAGAACTACCCATTTTTGTCACTTTCCATTCTTATCGTTCAGAATTCATGCAGACCAGCTTACAAATTTACGAGATTTATGTGTGTCGTAAAAAGATGGTTAGGCGTAATATTTGCCCTAGTCACTGTGTGAATGACAACAATAGATGGATCAAAATGCAGTAATTGAATCAAGCTGATGAAGTCAATTTTTACAGTCCTCCATCAAAAGATTGCTAATCTCGTGAAGCTCATGATACAGCTAGCAACTGGTAGAACATTTTCCAGTCTTGATCCGCATTTTTGACAGATCAAAGGGTAAAGCGGAAACATATGAGACTGTTGTATTGCTTCCTGTTTCTATGGAATTCCACCTCTCCTAACACCACACCACACCACACCACACCACACCACACCACAATTGTTGGGATCTGAGAGCATCTATTTAATACTGTTCAGCAAGGAATATTCGAAACCGCGCAACAAATGCTGAACATCAATCAGAAGACAGAACTGCATCATTGTAGAAAATAGTCTGACCATGGAAGCTGCCCCCTCAATTCATCAAGGTTCCTGTTTAGACTCCGAAAAGCTTGAATGTGAGGCTCATCCTCTTCCACAGGTATTATTTTAGCAAAAGTTCCCACCTCAAGATAGTCCACCACCCTGTTAGCTGCCTCGAGTCCCGTAACAAAAGATTTCTCCTGTCAAAGTTCACAAAAGAGAATGAACTGCCTAACATCACACAAGCATACCAGCAAGTTGTCAATCAGTGAATGACATCAGTTCATGAGCTTAAACCTGTGACCATGAACCATGACGGCTTATGATCCAGTCTCCTGCCATGAACAGATTTGGGAACGATGTAGAACCACGCATCATGTACTTGTAAGAACCTAATCAAGAAGAACAAGGGGAAAGAGAGAGGGAGGAGGGGGGGTGAGAATGAGAGGGCAATATCCTGTGGTATTGGCAAAGAAAACACTACCAAATCATTACAAGATCAGTTATTGAGAAGTCAAAATACTGTGCTAAATTCCATGTTGTGAATAAAGAATTTTCATGGGGTATTTGATTTGGGGCAATAGATAATGCGTGGAGACAGTTAATCATATAAAACCTCACATGTAGTTCCCCCTGCTGACAAGAAGAAGTTTCCCAGATGCAAGCTTGTCTGAGTGAAAAAGATAGTAACCAAAAGGCAGGTTGAATTTATTGGCTTTGAAATGCTACCATAAGACAAGAACAATAAATGTAACCCATGGCAGAAAATTAAAACCATGTCACTCTTTGGGAACAAAAAGAAAGTGGTAAGAGGACAACCTGGAAAGAAGTGTGGCAAGTACTTGGGAAATCTTTCAATATCTTTATCAACCACCACAGCCTTCTCAAAATCGCCAATGCACTTTGAAAGGCAAGACATTACTCTCTTGACTATTATTTCATCCTTGAGAGGCAACAGATCATTGGCGTGATACTGCACCAGTTGTGCATCATTACATAAACAGAGATCAGACGATCATATCGTATCATATACCAATTTAAGAAACTTGTTGTCTCTAAAGGAGCAAGAAGCTAGCCGACACAGGGAGAGACGGAGGAGGGAAAAAGGGTTATGCGTGCTTACAAAATCAGCTTGAACAACTGTTCCTAAATCGTCATTATGCTCATCGTAAATCATGTTCAGGTTGAAAAAGGTCCACCCAGTTGAATCATCAAATCTGGAGGACACATTGCTTGCATTTGGTATGCTAACCTGGTCATTTACAACTTACTCAATTTTCTAAGAAACAAATGTATAGCTGTCTGCTAATTAATGAACAAGAATAAACTGAGACAGGTCTATTTTGCATGTGCAATGGATTTGAATGATTTATATGGTCAGAAATTCAATTAGATAGAATGAGCAAAAGAAGAAGAAAGAAAAGATGATGTGCCTCTGTAAATGATTGCGAGGCAATAAGCAACAAAATAAAGGGAAATGATCCAGAAGTTGGGATTTCCAGTGTTAATTGTTTTTCTTGACTGCTACAACCAACAGCAAATTCATGTGAAATTGAAGTCGTAAGGACACAATTGCATGTCCTAAGGACAAGCAAGAGATGGCAGGAATATATGACACTAATCATATGAACAGTTTTAAGAAAAATTCATTGCATATACCTTTCTGTCCAATTGCAGCTTCACAGTGAGGATATCAATGCTGTCCAAGTTTAAAACTTTCAGAAACTCTTCCCTTGTACATAATGCTGCACTAGTATTGGAAAAGAGAAGCCAACTGAAGTAAGAAGAATTCTTCTCTTTCAAGATATCTTGCAGTTGTACGTTGCTTTATTTAACATAAAGAACCTCTGAGGAATATTTCATTTCTAAACCATAGAACAATATCCAAAACTTTTTATTCTTTGTCTTATGGACTATTAAGCTTAAAACTCAAGATTTAACAGCAGCCAAAATGATCGCAGTCGATGGAACAGTAATAGAGTAGCACTTTTAGGGTTGTTAACCCTTCTATTTTTAGAATGTCAATAATGAACTTATATCATGATACGTGCCTGTTTTCAATTATTTCCTGCATAGTGGAGATTCCAATAGCAAAAATTACAGCATCAGCTTTCAAACTTTCTTTCCCACAAACGACCTCAGATATGCAACCTGTCTCTTCATCAATAGTTATATCCGTAACCTTTCTTCCCGTCAGGAATTTACAGCCTTGGGATTTAAGTGAATCCATCCATGGACCAAAAATCTTATCCTTGACTGTCCCTCGACACAATACCAAGTCAAAATGTCTCTGCAGCAACAAAGCAAAAGTAAAATGCTAAGATCACTCCAGGAAGAAGTAAATAAGAAAACAAGAAGACAAAAAGATTGCAGAAGTAAAATGCATGTTATATATTTTAGCTCCAGAATGTTGTTGATTCCCTTTTGATTGGTGAATTTCCAACAGAATTTTGTACTCACTGACAGTTTCATTAAGCAAAGATTGCAGCAGATCATTCTATGAAACAAATAAACTTGTCAAGCATCTTTTTGCAGTCCAAATTCACAAGATGTGATTTCCAGATATCTACAAGTACTCTCTTACTGTTTTTTGAGACATACTATATCAAGTTCGGAAGCATGATATATGAAGAAATAGTTATTGAGAAATCGATAATACAGCATCTACAGTTAGGAGCATCTAAAATACGATAATAGCATCTAGAACTGTAGGCATGACACAGCATAATCCAGTAATGTATGGAATTCAATGATAAAAAATAATTAAAAAAGCCGCAAAACCTGCTGAGCAAGGACAAAATAGTAAAGTATTGCCAGAGTCGCTGCAGCACTACATCGCTCTGCAGGAGCAAACAATCCCACTTGTAGCAGTGGATCAAGCACATAGCGATACAGCCTCTCTGAGCAGCCAAATTGTCGAAAGAGCTCCCTTGCAGTAACTAAAAGTTCCAATCTATCTATGAGGAAGTGTAACAATGTTCTAAATCTTACCCAAAAACTCCATCTTTTTGTGGCATAAAGTCCGTGAGGTACAGAGTGTACTACTTACTTGGGTCGTAGTTTTCCCAGGCAGCGTCAGTGTTGTCGAAATCAATCACTGCAAATACAAGATAAATGTTTTTCTCATCTGTAGAGAAGGTAGTCGTGGCTCATTAAGATGCTTTTTCAAATTAAGACAAGACACCTGAAGAGAACATACCAGCAGCCATTAGAGGAAGAGATGTCAACATGTCCACCCTTGACAGTCGAGCAAGCTACAAAAGTGAATTACCTTTGGAATCGATTTTATTCTTGAAATAAAGATGTCCATAATAATTGAAGACAAACCTGAGTATATAACAATGTCCCAAATGGCGTTGGCAGTTGAGGTACCTCTTGAAATAGAGGAAATTTGACCTGAAGAATGGCAGCAAAAAGCATTCAAAGCAGCTTAAGTTTGGAGCAATATGAGACATGCAAGGAATGCTCATTGAAGAACTCATCCTCTATCTCATTGAAATAATAGCTCATATAGTGCAGAGAAATGGCTTAAAAATCGTTGAGACAATGACCAAAGATGATAAAACAAGGGTAAAGCAATACATTCTGTGACATATTCTATGTTTTAGAGCAAGTTTCTGCTGTATTGCAAGCTGAAAACAAAGAAAACACTGGCAATAATAGTTACCTCCAATCCGTCTCCAGAATATACTGCGGAGGTCGTCCACTTTGTGAAAGGCTTAATGTCCAGCTCATCAACTAGATTAAAAATATTTTTGTAGGGATACCAGAAGCCTGGAAGCAATGAAGAAATTGCACGATACATAAACATGCAGGAGAGACCTATTTGGTAAAGGGTAGTAGAAACTTTGCTGTCTTAATAACTTAATTCTCCCATTGATTAGACCACAATCATTGACATAGGTAAAAAGCCTAAAACTGCCATGTTTGATATGAATAAAGAATCTTTCCTCTTTAGTGGGCTACCAATATCTCACAAGAAAGTAAACTGAAGAAAACGATCTCTCTGGCGCAGTAAAATTTTAAAGGAGTGGAGAAGTTAGAGGATAATAATCTCACCTCGAATGCCAACATCATCTGGAGCAAGAGTTCTATTTTTGGGCCCAAATTCGTAGCCACCTTCAAGAACCGTCACATCCAACGCCTGAAATCGAATCATGAAGCATCATGAACTTCAGACATAGATGGTTAGTTTGGCAGTAATGATAGTTGTGCCGGGAACCTGTTTGCAGAGGTGGTGAGCAGCGGCCAGACCAGCCCAGCCAGAACCCACGATCACTACTTTTTTCTTGTTCTGACTTCCACTGAGGGTAGTAGAAGTGAGCTGAGTCTGCTGTTGATCCTCCAGGGCTCTGCAGTAAAATCCATATCCACTAGTGGTGGTGGTAGTAGCAGCAGCACTATATTTACGTTTATTTGAGAAACAAGGTGGTGCGATTGTGATTGTGAAGGAGAACCTCCAGCTACCCCCCAACATCTTTTCTTTCTTCTAATTCCTCTAATCTGCAAAAGACTAACGGTATTCAACTGCCTCTTCTTCTTCTGCACCTCTGTCCTGGCCACAAATCAATCGCTTGATAGAGCATTTTATTTTCTTACAAGAACACCCCCCCCCCTCCCAAAAAAAATCTCCTTTTTTTTTTCTCTTTTTCATTAACCGAATTTCTGAAATTAACCACTTTTCTCTATATAGCATTTGATTGACGTTCTGATTTCATTCTAGTTGTAATATAAAAAAAATGAAGGAGTTCTACAATCCGCTTAATATGTATATATATACTTTTATTACAAAAAAAATGTGACATTTCTTTTAAAAATTACTTTCTTTTATTTTTCCATTTTTTGTGGTAGATGTTACTTTACAAAATGAATGTTCCCATGTAAAATGGAGACAAAAACATCACAAAGCAATTCTTGAATTGAATTATGGACTCGAAGAAGCAAACATCTAATGGTCCACAAAAATTGGCTAAACACAGGCGAATCCAAATTCCAAACGCATCCCACCTCAGACTCATCCCCCTTCCTTCTACACTACTCCAACAACAGAGGATGCACCAATTCAACACACAACAACACCCACAAAATTCTCTTTGATTTGCACAAATCCGCCTCCCCTTCCCTCGGGGGGAAAAGATAAACACTCAAGACTGAGTTCTACTACTGAAATCCACTTACTAATTTCTCTGCACGAGCAAGAATATTACAAGCGAGTACTATAGACCTCTACATGGTGGCCTCAACTCTCTCGGTCCGGCCAGACCGTACGATCATTGGTCATAATCCGGCTGGCCCAGCCCGGCCTAGACCCCACCTGAGCTCAGCCCATGTTGCCCCCAGGAACCATGATCGTCCAAGATGGTCTGCACTCTTCTCCCTTAATCGCCGCTTGCTAGCTGCAGCTCCGCAAGCTGGCTCCAGAGCCGACGACTCAGCTCCTTTCGAGATGTCCCTGGAGAGTGCCTTGAAAGTTTTGGGCATCTCAGAAGGAGCTTCTTTTGAGGATATTGTCCGAGCCAAGAATTCGATTCTTGCCTCTTCCAATGATGACAAAGAAACTATTGCCAAGGTTCTTCATTTTAGTCTTTAATCGACTATTTTTGTTGAATTATTACGTACTGGTTGCATTGGATTTCCTAGATATGCTTTAGTGGGATGAATATGAGTATTTCATTTTCTGGAAGGCGAGGAAAAAAAAAAGGTTCTCTTTTTGCCTTGAAAGTTAGGATCTTTTTCTCTTCGTGTTGTTGCTTTTAGTAGCTTGTAATGCTTCACTTCTTGATTGCTGGTTCATAGCCTGCTGATTTTCTACGTGGATTGTGGTGTTGTATTTTTGAGTTCTGATGGGGCTTGGCTCTGTCTCTGATGATTTTAAGTGGACTGGTTATGTAGCTTGAAGGAGTAGTATAGAAAATCCGGCACTCTTTTTGCCGGTAATAGAAGTAATTCTCAGGGAATAAAATATTTATTTCTGTAGTTGTTTGGGACGCAATTCGGATAGCAACCAGTGACTTTTCCCAGCTAAAAGTTTATCAATATAAATATCAGGAAGCTTAAAAAAAAATTCCTAATGATGAAGTCTGCAATTTTAGTTTCTATATATATGTAGAACATGTCTAGTTGTATGCCAGTGCCAGAATCTGCTGAAGACGTTGTTGCTTTGGAGGATGTATCAATTTCACTTCATTTATACTCTTTTAGCAATCGGATGGTGTGCATCCCTTGCAATCCTGGCAAGAGTTTTGTTGTGAAGTCATATATTTTTTGTTGAATGCTCAAAGGCCTAGAAAAAATGACAATAAGGATGTTGGACTTTGATCTTCTTACAAGTTTGCTTTGGCTGTCTCTTCTTCTTCCACCTCCCTCCTCACCAGTAAGGTGTTAGCCTTTGGTTCTAGGAAGGAAACATGGGTGGGTAAGATGGTAGAGTGGATGAGCTACCAGAAGGTTTCTTTTGCTTGATCCTTTCTGGTATGCGTGCCCATCTCGCGTGGTGATAACAGCAGTTTATTCCTGGTCTATTACTACCATGAAAACTTACAGCATAAAATAGGAATATGAAGGTGATAAAACGAACTTAGTTACCAATATTACTGTTCACAGACTGAAACACTTTATTGCAGTCTGAACTGAAAGCAATTTTTAAGCTTATACCTGAGTTTCTGCTCCCTGAGATCTGACTACTTGTAGCCTGCATGAGTGCCTGTATTCTTACTTGGTTTCACACAGGGCAAGTGGTGAAGGATTGGTGATGTTATTTGATTCTCCTATTCCACAAGGCTGGATATTTTTTGGAACAACTAGAAGCTAATGGGTTAGGGTTCGGCCTTTTTACATTGAGTTAACCTATTGGACCCATTAACAATAGTATCACGAGCTGTTTCGTCAATTACAATGAAATATCAATGAGTGCATTTTTTTCCTGTAGTTGAATTGTTAGAAAGGAGTAGTTCTCTCTCTCTATCTTTCTCTCTCTGCGTGTCTCTCTCCTGCTTTGAATAATAAGCATAAGTTAATGATGGACCAAAAACAATCTTAATGCTGGTCTTGCATTTTCGGTAAAATACTAGGTTGGTGTCTATACATTGTTACCTGTCCTTTAGTTAATTATCACCGTATACAGAGGATTTGCTTGGTTTCATAATATAATGTGTTCATCTTTTTTTTTTTGTGTGGGTTAATAGCCTTTTTGGAGTAATAAGGTCATTGTTTCCCAGGTAGAGGCTGCATATGATATGCTGCTAATGCAGAGTTTATCACAGCGAAGAGCGGGAAAAGTTGTAAGCAGCAGCATCCGCTATGCTGATGTTAAGCCTGTAAGTGCTCCTAAGCTGGGACCAATGCCCCAGTGGCTGAAAAATTCAGTCTCTGTTGAAGCGCCTTCAACTGGAGATTTAGGCATACAAGCAGGAGTGTATGGAGCTTTAATGGTCTTAACCTATGTAAATGGAGCCTCATCATCTGCAGCACCATATGCTGGAGCTGATGTCCCTGGACTTATTCTAGCATCGAGTTTTGGGGCATCCTTATACTTCATAACAAAGAAAAATGTCAAAATAGGTGAGTATATGTTCATATTGAGAATTTTTATGGATGCTTTTATTTTGATTTTTCCATTTAGTATTACCATTACACACATTTTGGTATGTGGATAGTCACAAAATACATCAATCCTGGCACTGGTTTCAAAGGCAGCACCTTTGACCATCTCTATTGCAAACTTCAGTCCCAGAACATGCTTCTATTTGGCTCTCTTCTTTTTGGCATGTATTGCCAAAACTGTATCATGTGTGATTTGAGCTCATACAATGATAATTTACTTTATAGAAAAGAAAATCTAGTGCTATGCATTGGGCACAAACTGTTTAATGTTCATTATATGTAACTAGAGGTATACAAGGAACAATATGATTTTCAATGTGAAAATGTTGATGTAACCTGCAGTAAGAAACTGCAGTTGTGTGTCTGAGGCTGTATATGGACAATGGAATAAAAGGAGAGGAGATTTCAATAGCCTCCAATTAAATGCAAACTGGCCATTTGCATTCAAATGTTGCTGTATATGTTTAGCAAATATTGAGTATGTGTGTTTGCTGTGGCCAGTTTGTTTTGCAACATAAGCGGCAAGCTATCTATATTGGGTCTTTGGCCATCGTTTTTAAAATCACCTTTTGTTGGTTGGCATACTATAAGCGTGCATTTCAACCAAGCACTAATCATCAATTCAGATGATTTTATTTCAATTACTTATCAGGATGCTGTAGATAATGCTTTAAACCTTAAGATTTGGCTTGTTTTGAATGTTTTGTGGAAGTGATGCACCCAAACATAAAATTGGAGGTAATTGGTTTTGCCTGCAGGGAAGGCTACTCTATTTACAATTGGAGGGCTGGTGGCCGGTGCCGTGGTTGGCTCAACAGTTGAGAACTGGTTGCAAGTCGACATTGTCCCCTTCCTGGGCATAAATTCTCCTGCCACTGTTGTGAGCGAATTTGTGCTTCTCTCTCAGTTTTTGGTGTCCTTGTACTTAAGATAGGACAAGTCTTGGGCTGCATAATAACTGGAAGTGCCAAGCTTAATCTCTTCTTGGTCTCTCTTACTGTATGCATGTCTAGAATACGTATCATCCACACGGTGTACAAATTGAACATTTATTTTTCAATAGATTGTTGGGGACGTATAGCATTTGTGCCTCTGGTGCAAACTTACTGCCATCTCTGCCATAGTTGTGCTGCTGCAGTAGATATGGATTATGGGAAGTGTCAAAAGAGTTTCCCATCCTGTTCGGTACCTTACATAAGATGTCGCAGAAAAGCCAAATGGCTTGGTTGGTTATTAACGAAGTGAATTAGCTTGGTTTTCAGGATCTGCAGATCTTTATTGAGCTTTGACTGTTGGCTTTGCATGGATACAGCTATCACTTATAATTCCCATCTTTCCTATATGCGCACAGGAAGCAATGGAGCACAGAATGCGGTCGAGTTTCATTATTTGGAGAATATATTAAGAATCGTGGCTTTCTTTTTTTTTTTTTGGATTGATCATTTAGGAATTAGGATGAATAATGAGCAAATAAGGAGATGGAATCACCAAACAAGCCATGCCATAAATGCAATCAAGGATTGGCCAACTTAATTAGATGGATCATGGATGGTTAAGTTGGTTAACCTGTTCATTGCTTGATATGAAAACGGTGCCAGGCCAAGGATCATGCCTGTAACTACCTATCTTTTTTCCAAGCCAAGGACTTTTGATTAAAGCTGTTAATCGAACCGGGCAGCTCGCGAGCCGAGCTCGACCCGGCTCGATAAGGGCTCGACTCGGCTCGTTTACAGAGAGAAACGAGCCGAGCTCGAGTTCTAATCAATACTCGTTTAAAACACGAGCCGAGCAAGGCTCGGCTTGTAGAAGCTCGTTAGGCTCGAAAGATAGGGACATTTTCGTCATTTCAATGTGTATGTGGTATTCTAACTACGTCATCTCCCGTGTAGCCCTAATTCTTCCTTTCCTCTTTTGGTCCTTCATTTTCCCGTCCCATAGCCGTCACCCCGCAGCCGCACCCCAATCCCCGCACCTCCATTCTCACGCCGCACCCCGCAGCCGCCATTCTCACTGCCAGGCGCCATCCGCAGCCGGAGCCGCAGCCGCAGCAGCAACGGCCAGGCGCCTTCTCTGATTTCTGTCAACTCTTTTTCCGTTCCACAGCCGCAGCCGCAGCCGCAGCTGCACCCACCGTCACTGACTCACCATACGGAGCACCCTCCATTCTCGCCACCGTCACTGCTCATGAACCACCCTTTACAGAAATCCCACTCTCTCCCTGTTTGCCTCATTCTTTCAGCTTTTGAGCCGATAATTTTCAAGAAAGACGCACTACTGAAGAAGCATTTGAGAGCTTTAACCCAGAAAATCTTTCAGGTTTAATTGTAAGATACAACCTCAACTTTCTTCAGGTTGCAAAGCGCCCCTTAAACTTTCATTTTTCTGTCTATCTTTTTTTTTTTTTTTTAACACGATGTATTCCGAGTGCAGTTTTTGCTACTACGTTCTAATGCTTACAAAATTAACGGAATTGTGTTTTCATCTAGTTGTTAACAACAGTTTAAATTTGAAGCAATGGTTTTCCTAGAGTGAAGAGGAATATGAAAGCTGGAATTTTCAGCATATACTCACTCGATAATTCCCTCTTTTTTTTTATATATATCTTACTAAAAAATATATGAAATTGTGGTGATAAAGGGCGCTCAAGTTCCATCCTCGAGATAAAGAAAAAGAACCAATGATTGGACTTGTAGCAGCAGAACACGGGAAACTTAGGATCACTGACTTTTTTTTTTTAGTAAGCTATCACTGACATTTTTCGCAAGCTCGAGCTCAAGCTTCGAGCTCAACGAGCTCGGCTCGATTTCAAACTCGAGTTCGAGCCCGAGCTCGAGTTTTTTACCACCACATCGAGTCGAGCTCGAGCACCTTGTGAAACTCGAATTAGTAATCGAGCGAGCTTGAGCTAGCTCGATTAGGGGTTCGAGTCGAGCTCGATTGTCTTATACTCGAGCTCGACTCGGCTCGTTTAACAGCTCTACTTTTGATATTTGGACAAACTTAAATCCCGTGAGAACCCATAAAAGCCGGCAACTTTTGAGGGTCTCACAGGAGACTTATCTACTCTACCCCAAACCCTCCAAATCCCGATGTGGGATATCAACCTCCACAAGGGAGCTTGCTGCTAAGACCTAACGAGATCCCAACCCCCCGAAATAAGGCTGATGTCTTTTTTCCAAGCCCAAAGGACTTTTGATATTTGGATAAACCTAAATCCCGTGAGAACCCACAAAAGCCGGCAACTTTTGAGGATCTCACAAGAGACTTATCTACTCTACCCCAAACCCCCCAAACCCCGATGTGGGATATCAACCTCCACAAGGGAGCCTGCTGCTAAGCCTGTAACTACCTATCTGCTGCTAAAAATTCTTACCTGTGAAAATTAGCACCGAAAAGAAACAAGAAAAGCAAAAAAAAACATAAAAACACCAGAAATAAGGATTCAGTCTACAAAACTATGAAGTGGTACTAGAGTATCAATTGAACAGAAAGGAAACCTCAATTAAGCTACTCTACCCTGTTTTCTTTTTCTTTCCTCGCAGGTTGGAATCCAATCTCTCTCATTATTAAAGTGATAAAAGGGGTTCCATTGCAAAACAACGGGAACAAAGGGACATTAGAAAAGCTAAGTTTTCAAATTCGGACTAGACTGGCCGATTCAACCGATTGAATCGAAAATCGGTTAGACATCCGATCCAAGCTTAGTTAGAAAATTGGCTGGCAAAAGGCTCGGTCAAACCCGGTCAACAACCGGGTTGAACCAAGAAAAACCGGGATTTTGAAGACCCGATTCTTGGTTTCCTAAAGTTTTGCAACTCTTTTTCCCGAAAGGAAAGAAGATGAAGAAGAAGAAGAAAAGAATCAGCCTTTCTTTCCTTGTTTTTCAAGCAAATCTATAACAGTGGACTTGTTGCCATTTATAGATCTAAACAAGTAATACAAATCTAAGATCAAGAAGGAAATTTTGCAGATCTAAGATCAAGAAGCAAAATAAGAGAAGAAAAAGAGAAATGCAAATGGATAGAAGAGAACGAAATTAATAAGTTTTCATGTTTTTGTTTGATTAATATAGAAAAGAGAATCAAAGATGAAGACCCAGAACTACAAGACAAAATTGATAAGAGAAAAGATTAAAAGACACAAGGAAAGCTAGAAAACGAAAGTGTGAAAGAAAGGGAATAGGAACAAAAGTTCCAGAAACGTGAATGCAACTATATTGATAGCATATGTAGAGCATAGAGTGAGAAACTAGAGATGGCTACCTTATGTTTTTGAACATTTCATTTTTCCCCTACTTACATTTCAAATTAGTATCAAAGTTCCTAAAACTTTTTCTAATGTCATTTGCATCATGAATTTTGATGTCTATTTTCAAACAAGTCTCATACATTTAGTTATTGACTTAGAATTTGAAAATATCAAATTGGAGTCGAACTTTAGTGCTTTTGAATTTTATTAAGCTATGTGTTAATCCTAATTTGTGAGGTTATTGGTTGGGTTGTATGTGCTTGAGTTTTCAAAGTTGGTTTTGTTTTGTGTGTATGATATGTAGGAAATGTGTAAGAAAAAAGGAAATACCAAAGTATATGTACTTTTTATAACATTTAACGTTACATATATTTAATACATATTTATGACATCATGATGATGTCATCTGATTTTTAAACAGGTTCGACCAACCCCTGACCCTTAAATTTGACCGAATTATTGCCGGGTCCGAGTTTTAAAACATAATAGAAAAGACGTTTTAAGTTATAAGAAGCTACATTACATCTATATGAAATGAAATATTAATGAAAATAGTGAGGAAATATATTACTCAAAATAATAAACAACAGAAATGTATTACTCAGAATAATAAACTAAGTGTAAAAACGGTAGAGAATGAAGCAGTTATAAACAAACACTACTATCTGTCTGCTGCTGTTTTTGCCTTTTTGTGACCTCTTCCAAACAGTTTAACACTATGGCCCCTCAACTCTCAAGGAAAAGACGCAGTTGGTACTTATAGAAACCCGAGGCCAGACTCCCAAGGAGGACCGCAGTCGGCAAATTTGAGTTGAGGTTCCCTATTTAAAATCAAAGGTAAAGGCGAGCCTAACCCCCCAGTTTACTTCCGATGCTTAAATTAGCGACAAGAAGGATATCGATAAAAGATAACCAAATAAGAGTTCTTCGAGTGTGTTACCTTTGGAAGTTCAAGGAGGGTATTTATAGTAGAGTCTCAGAGAAGATCATCGGGTTTTGAGTTACTTTAATGAGGTAGGATGCTACGGTATGTCGGCTATAGACTTGGTCGCACAGCAGAGTAGGCCTGCAAAAGCCTGTATAGATGTCATGTCAATCATTCCTTGTCGATCGGATACTCGACTCACTGGATATCCAGAGTTAAATCGTGACAATGATACATGGTGACATCGTCCCTGGCAAATTGACTTCTTATCACTCAGGTATTCAGCTCACTGGGCATCCCGAGTTAAACCATGGCAATAATACATGGTGAGATCGTCCCTGACGACCTCATCTCGAGATGAAGCTCTCGGGAGGATCTCGGGTACCTCAGTACTCAAGTCCAGTGAGTTCTCATGCAAGCCAGAAGGGGGATGCCGTTAAGTGAGGAGGGTATTTCCAACTCCGATAGTGCTGGGGTTTCGCCCTGTGGCACTCCTGGAACCCCCGCCTCGGCAGTCCCCTCGGGCCGTGACTTCGGCCCAACTATCACCTAGGTCAAGATCTTCTATCATAAGGCCGAAGTAAAGTATAGAGACCTGACCACCGGAGTTGTGGGACCTGACCTCTGACACCTCTGACACTTCTGATAAAGCTGCCCTGACATGCGCTGCCTGACTCTGACAACTGTTCCGGCGCGCCTTTTTGCAGAAGCCCATCACATCAACTTGATGCTCTGCCCATGGCAGATCTCTAGGGACCAGTGCCAGCAGTCCCTCTTTCCTCTCCATCCTCTATAAATACTCAAGGCTTCTACTGAGAAAGGGGATGACCAATTTCCTGGTAAAACCATACACTGATTTTCTCTTCTATTAAACTATTTTTCCAATCCCGAACTGACTTAAGTTTCGGAGTTCTACCGGGGGATTCAGCCCCTCTCGTAACCTAAGCAGGTGACCAGGACCGCCGTGACCTTTCCAGCTGTAGCACTACTAGCTCACGGTTCACTCCAACCGGTCAGAATTCACCTCTTCAATTGGCGCCGTCTGTGGGAACGCGAAAACATCAAAGGATGAAGCCTACGCGTTCTAGGAACAGGAAAGCTCTCACTATTGGGGCTGAGCAGAGTAATGCGGCTCAGCAAGAAGATATTTCCGAAGGGCAGGAGTCCCCGAGGACTCAGCCCCAAACGAAGAAATCATAACCCGTATGGCCGAGTTTGTGACCGAGAACCCTAACATCTTTGAGGAGTTACGGAGGTATCTTAAGAGACATGGCAAGCAGAAAGCCGAGTCCTCTAAAAGGAAGTCAGATGGATCTTCTGAAGGCTCGTCTGAAGAAGAATCTGACGGGAGGCGCTTGAGCCGAAGTGCCTCAAAGAGACCATTCTCTAAGGCCACTTCTAAGGTAGCCTCCCTGACTAGGTCATTGTCAAGAGGGCTCTTGGGCCGACGACCTGAGGAACCTCGACCCATGGAGAGAGTTGGGGTGGATTACCAGAGGGCTCCACCCTTCACGGATGACATTAACGAGGAGAGGCTTCCTCCCAACTTCAAGCTCCCCTCGATACCATCTTACGACGGCCGAGGTGATCCCGAAGACCACATTCATGCCTTCATTTCGGCCTTCCGCCTGTATTGCATCCCTGACCCCGTCATATGCCGGACTTCCCAGTATTCCTCCAGGGGACAGCTCGAAAATGGTTTTGGGGTTTAGAACCTAGGAGCATTTCAACCCTGGGGGAATTAGTAGAGAAATTTCTTCACCGTTTTGTCTCCTCCCGACCTACGACCAGGACCTCGGCTTATCTGTTGAACATGCAACAGAACCCGGGAGAATCACTTCGGTCGTACGTCCACAGGTTCCACGAAAAAAACGTGCAGATACCTAATCCTAATGAGCATGTCACCATTGCTGCTTTTACCCATGAGCTCGTTGCCGGGGTATTCAATACGGGGATCCACAAGAAGTATCCCCGCACACTCCATGAACTGTGGTTGAAGGTCGAGAAGGGCATACAGGCCGAAGACCTCAACCGCATGAAGAAAGAGGTCCAGACCACCTGCTCAAGGACCGATCCCCGAAGGGGAAAAGAGGCTGGCCGAAGTGAAGTGGGGGCAGGAAGTGGCTTCCAAAGCCCTAATCGAGACCGCCGCAGCGTGTTCGACCGAATCTCCAAGTGGAAAGCATCCATCCCTAAGTCCGAGTTGACTCCTTTGAACACTACTCGGTCCCGGGTGTTGTCCGTGATGGAACAGAACAATCTCGGGAAGGCCCCTCCCAAGATGTTCGGCAGCCGGGATAAGAGGAACTCGAACCTCTACTGTCTGTATCACCGGGATATCGGGCATGAAATCGAGGACTGCAACGATCTCAAGAGAGAGATCGAGAACCTCATCAGGCAGGGGCACCTGAAGCAGTTCATCCACCGAGGTGGTGGTCACCAACGTAATGAACCCCGACGCGAAAGCCGGAGTGACCAACGCTGAGAGGAGAGGCGGGTATCAAGAAGCAGCTGTAGGCCCCCTGAGGATCCTAGGGAGACGAGAAGGCCTCCCGGAGACGGATCTTCAGGTCAGGGGTTGGGATATAGGTCAAATATAGTTGGGGTCATCAACACCATCGCCGGAGGTCCGATGGGAGGCGACAGTCAGAACTCCCGGAAGAGGACCTACAGGCAAGCCAATTCGGATCAGGCCGAGTCAAGCTCTCGCCTATTCGGGGTGATCTCCTACAGACCCAGTGATCATGTCCCAACTGCCTCTAGCAGCCATGAGCCTTTGGTGATTGAAGTGCTCACCAACAACTACATTGTGAAGAAGGTCTACATTGACCCGGGAAGTTCGGTGGACGTCATGTATCTCCGCACGTTTGAGAGCCTCAAGTTGGCCAGGGAGCGCATGATCCCGGTAAGAACTTCTCTCGTAGGATTCGGGGGACACGTTGTGCATCCCGAAGGGATGGTGACCCTGACGGTAACCGTGGGTCGTCACCCCCGTTGCCAAACTATCCTTGTCAATTTTGTTATGGTGAAGGCTGACTCCCCGTACAACATGCTCCTATGACGACCCACGCTCAACGCTTTGCGAGCGGTATACTCAACATACCACTTGAGATTTAAGTTTCCCACCCCCGTAGGGGTCGCCGAGGTAAGCAGCGACGTCTGCGCTGTTCGGGAGTGCTAACTCGCCACTTTACAAGCGGCCTCCCCATCGACTTCTAATAGAAGGTCCGAAAAGAGGTCGGACATTCTTTCAATTGATTGCATCGATCCTCAGCAAACGGCGAAGCTCCAGAGGCTGGAAATCGGAGATGAGGTGGAGGAGATTCTCCTGGACCCCACGAATCCGGATTAAACGATCCGCGTCGGCATCTGTTTGCCTGACTCAGTTAAGAAAGGAATGGTGGATCTTCTCAGAGAATACCGGGACGTCTTCGCTTGGGCCGCAGATGAGGTCCAAGGAGTCCCGCATCACATCATGCTACACGAGTTTAACGTTGACCCCCAGGCACGCCCGGTCAAACAAAAAAGGAGGCACCTCGGCCCTGAGCGTAGCCGAGCTGTTGGTGAAGAAGTGGACAAGCTCCTGCCCGCAAAGATAATCCGGGAGGTCCAGTATCCGACCTGGTTATCCAACCCAGTCATGGTCAAGAAGGACACAGGAGCTTGGAGGATGTGCGTCGACTTCACCAACCTCAATAAGGCCTGCCCCAAAGACTGTTACCAATTGCCCAAGGTCGACACTTTGGTGGACTCGGCAAAGGGTTTTGAGGTCCTCTGTTTTCTTGATGCCTTTAAAGGGTATCACCAGATCGGAATGAGTCCAGAGGACCAGGAGAAGACGACCTTCTACACTGACCAAGGCACCTACTGCTACACCACCATGCCCTTCGGGCTGAAAAATACCGGGGCCACATATCAATGCTTGGTCAACTAAGCTTTCAAGTCCCAGATCGGGCGAAATAGCGAAGCCTATGTGGATGACATTCTCCTTAAAAGTCAGACGACCTCCATTTTCCTTTCTGACCTGAAAAAGGTCCTTGAGGTCCTCCGGAAGACCCGAATGATATTAAACCCCAAGAAATGTGTCTTTGGGGTCACCTCGGGAAAATTTTTGGGTTACCTCGTCTCAAGGCGAGGCATTGAGGCTAATCCAGATAAAGTAAGAGCGATCCAGGAAATGTCTCCACCTCGGTCCATCCTTGAGGTGCAGAGGCTCACAGGGCGGTTGGCAGCCCTGAACCGGTTCCTGTCGCAGTCAGTCTCCAAGGCGTTACCTTTTTTCAAGGTTCTCAAGAAGGCTGACAGTTTCTCCTAGACTGAAGAATGTTAACAGGCCTTTGAACAACTAAAAGAGTACATTCACCACATCCCAACGCTCACCTCGCCTCGGCCAGGGGACAAGTTGTTTTTGTTCCTGTCTGTCGCGGCCGAAGCAGTAAGCGCAGTGCTGATAAGGGAGGAGGTTGTACAAATGCCAGTCTATTATGTCAGCCGAGTCCTCCGGGGTCCAGAAACCAGGTATACCCAGGCAGAGAAGCTCGTGTTGGCCTTAATCCACGCTGCTCGCAGGCTCAAGCCCTATTTCTTGGCTCACCACATCTGTCTGAGAACTGACCAGCCCCTCAGACAAGTCTTATCACGGCCATAGGCTTCCGGACGACTGACTAAATGGGCCATCGAGCTGGGGGAGTACGACTTGTCTTACGAACCTCGTACAACAATCAAGGCTCAGGCACTTGCGAACTTCCTAGCCGAGCTCACTTTTGATGAGGTGAATGAGAGTACCCCGGCTACTGTCGAACCTCAGCGGTGGATCCTGCATGTGGATGGCTCGTCTAACAGTGAGGGTAGTGGAGCGGGCTTGCTCCTCGAAGACCCCCAGGGAGACGTGTGTTCATATGCCTTAAGATTCGACTTCGCTGCTTCCAACAATGAGGCCGAATATGAGGCTGTCATCACCGGCCTGCAGCTAGCCCGTAAGCTCGGAGCCGTGCACATCTTGGTCTACAGCGACTCCCAACTCGTCGTGTGCCAGATACTGGGTGAATATGAGGCCAGAGAAGAGGTCATGCATCACTACCTCTCCAAGGTCCACCAGTTGATCGCACACTTCGAGTCTTTTGAAATCCAAAGGATACCACGGTCGCAGAACAAACGAGCTGATGCCCTCTCTCGGCTCGCTTCCACCTCGTTCTCTGATTTGAACAAGTCAGTTCTCGTGGAAGTCTTAGCTGAGCAGGGATACTTAGAAGAAGTCGTGTGCCCCGTTTACCCCGGTGACACCTGGATGGGCCCCTTGATCCGATTTTTCAGTCTGGAGGAACTCCCCGATGATCGAGCTGAATCAAGAAAGCTTCAGCGTAAAGCAGCTCGGTATGCCCTTCGATAAAATCTCTTGTACAAGAGGTCCTACCTCGGCCCGTGGCTGCGGTGTATTACACCAGAAGAGGGCCAAAGGGTCCTCTAGGATATACACGAGGGACTCTGTGGTGCTCACGTCGGCTACAGGATGTTCGTAAAAAAAGCTCTGTTGTTAGGGTATTTCTGGCCCACCATGAGGGTAGATGCCCAGATCATGGTCCTTAGCTGTCCTGCTTGCCAGCACCATGCCCCTGAGCACCACCAGCCAACCAACCTCATGATCCCCATCACCTCGCCATGGCCGTTTGAACAATGGGGGACTGATATAATCGGCCCATTCCCCAAAGCCCCAGGCAATTTTGCATACGCGGTGGTGGCGGTAGATTACTTCACCAAATGGGTTGAGACCGAACTTTTGAGAAGTATCACCGGATCAGCAGTTCAAAAATTCTTCTGGAAGAGCGTGGTTTGTCGCTTCGGCCTACCCCGGGTTGTCATTTCGGACAATGGGAGGCAGTTCGCTGATAACCCCTTCAAAGCATGGTGTAAAAATCTTGGGATCAAACAGCATTTCACCTCGGTTGGACACCCCCAGGCCAATGGGCAGGCCGAAAACTTCAACCGCACTCTCCTCCATGGCCTCAAAACTAGATTGCATCGAGCCAGAGCATTCTGGATGGAGGAGCTCCCCAGCGTGCTGTGGTCTTACCGGACTACCCCGAGGTCAGCAACACAGGAGACCCCGTTCTCTCTAACTTATTGGTCTGGAGCAGTCGTCCCAGCCGAGTTCATTACTCCCAACTCGCGAATGGCCGCGTATGCTGCCGAAGTTAATGAAGAAGAGCGGCGAGTTGACCTCGACCTCGCCGAAGAGAAGCGTGATATGGCAGCGGCCAAAGTTGCCCTTTACAAAAATATCCTAATTGGCTACTATAATGCCCGGGTCAAACACCTACGGTTCAGTCCGGGAGACCTTGTGCTCCGAAAGAATTCGGTCAGTCGAGCTAAACCTCAGGGGAAACTCAGCCCCAAGTGGGAGGGACCCTACCGTGTTGTCGAGTCCAGCCAAAACGGATATTGTAAATTAGCTTACCGGGATGGTTCTCGGGTGCCTCGAACTTGGCACGCTGAGAACCTCAGATTGTATCACCCCTAAAGGGTATGTACTCTATTATTTATTCGACTCATCTGTTATTTCTTCCTTAGTATTATTTCATGATATTCTAAGTGAAAAAATAAGGGGACAGAACGGGTACATATTAGCCGAGATCGAATAAATAGCCGAGATCGAATAAAAAAGAAGAAAAAAATTGAAAGTCATTGTATTAATGATAAAAACAAGTTACATAGTACCGAGGTCGGGTATGATTCTAAGAACCCGTCACCTGGACGACTCGATAAGTTCAACACCTACACACCCCCTACCCCGGTTTCCTGGTTGTCCCCGGTCGCCTCGGCTCCTCCACCTCCGCCCTCAGTGCCGTCGTCTTCGTCATGGAGTTCAACCCCATCCAGATCAAATTCAGACAGCCATTTGTTGAACTCCTCCTTCACATCGGCCAAGTCCCTCCCGGTCCGGATGCCCTCGGCCATGCGGTCGAATAGTTCCTTGGCATCATCGTTAAAATTATCCTCGTTGTGAAGGGACTCCAGCTGTTCCGGAGTGAGAAAGGGAGCCGCATCATGAACTGCGGAGGTGTATCCGAACATAAAACTCGGCAGTGTGAGCTCGCCGAGGTCCTTGAGAAAACCCTCCGATTTCCTGAAAGCCTCCAGTATAGAGGTCCCCGCTTTCTCAATAGCCGCCTGGGTTGACTGTTCCTCTTGGGCCCTCCTATCTTTTTCTTCTTCAAGGGCCGTCGTCAAGGAATTTTTGGTAGCCTCGGCCTTATCACGTTCCTGCTCGGTCGCCTTCAATTTTTCTTCCAGCTCGGCGACCTTCTTCTCCAGCTCGGATGAGGGCTGATAGTTTTCGACCAGTCTAGTATAACGCTGAGTCAGTTCGGCGAGGAAAGCCGTGGTGGAAACCCAGGAGACGGAGGCGCTCTGCATCAGTTCGCCCGGAGTGAGCATCCTGGCGTAAGTGTTATCCCTGGACAGAACTGAATGGACCAGGAGCTCCTGAGCGACCAAGGGATTCTTGCAGCGATCGTTCACGTTGATCTCCCACTCCGGACATCATTGCGCGCCGGAGTGCCTTTTATCTTCCCCGACTTCTTGTGAAGGCACGTTGTGAAGGTTAAAAAGGGATGACCCAGTCACGGGGACTACGGGAAACGCCGTTGTTCCCCTGCACCGAGGTAGAGAAGCTATAGTTATCCTTTTGATGGGCACCCCGACAGGAATGGCCGAAGTGCGGAACCTTCCCCGGTGATTATCACGGGAGATCTCCTGCTCGCAGTGGCCGTAGTAGTTGTTACCGGGGTCGTCTTCTTCTTCGGTCGAGTGGACGGTTCGGCCGTGTCCTTGCGCTTGGGTGGCCTCTTATTTACCCCAGACGCCCCCGCGGTGATCAGGTCGGAAACTTTCGTCACTGCGAAGCACAAAGGTAGAGTTAGTTAGAATCAAAAGAGGAAAAACAGAGTAAGGAGCGAAGAAGTACAATGTTTTTCAAGCCTATTAGAAAAAAATGACGGACGATCTGGGCTGATGAGAGCTCGGCTGATTCCGCCGTCAACAAGAACTACCTCGGAAAAATCCCAGCAGTTGATCCTGAGTCCCGACTCCGTCAGCTTTTTGAAGTTATCCTCCTCCAGTTTGCCCGAAGAGGTCTCTTTGACCGAGGTGGGAGGCCTCCACCAGAACCCTCTTGGGAAGTCATCAGCCGGGACAAAAATGAAGTTCCTTTTCCATTCCTTGATGGAAGGGGGTGCATCTACCACTAACTTCGGGACCTTGTTCCAGAAGTAGTACCATCCCTTTTCACTCCCACTGTTCTTCAGTGAGTAGCAGCGGCGGAAGAGGTTGACTGTGGCAGTTATCTCCTGATGTCGGCACAACATTTGGAAGCCGAGCAGGACCCGAATCGCATTAGGGGTGAGCTGAGTGATTCTCACTCCCCAATATCTCAGGCAGTCCCGGAGAAACCTCGTGGTCGGCACTCTGAGTCCGGCCTCCAACTGGTCGAGGTATATGGCCACTCTACCCCGAGGAGGGAGCTCGGCTGACTGGTCCGGTCGAGGAGGATAGATGCTGTAATCCCTCCTCCAGGGGTACTGACGGATCAGCTCGGCAATCAGGACTCGATTCATCACGCTGCTGAACATAGGGACTAGGCCGTAGTCAATCGCCGCCAAGTTCGGAGGGGTAGCTGGTTCTTGCACTCGCTCATCCCTAGGAACTTCGTTGCCGAGGTCATCGTTGTAGAGGACCTCCGCTTCGACCTCGGTTTCCTCGCTTTGTCCCTGGGGTGTCTAGACTTGATGAGACGCTTCGGCTCCCCCTTTCCCGGCCTCAGAAGCGGTTCTCTCCGCGGAAGGATCGGGCCTCTCTGCCTCGGTGAAATCGGGCCTCACGGTCTCTTTATGGGTACGAGCTGTCCTAGCCATTACTAAAGAGGGAGAAGTAAACTTACTCAGAAGATGTGGTTTAAGAGATTGTCGAAGTGAAAAGACAGAGAAACAAAACTCTGAGGTGATTTTTGATTTCTGGTAAAGAGTGAAACGGTAAAAAGGGACTCCTATTTATAGGCTAACAGGGAGAAGATGAAAAGGCGGTACCTTTGGCATTCTCGAGGGCACGACCTCTCTCCTCATTAATGAGAGAACTGTTCATCTGACCGTTGATTTCACGTCCATCCATGGATCTGACATTAAAGCTGACAGCCATCATTTCACTTCCTTCCCAGTCCCATCCGTGCAGTCATGACGTGTCCTTACTGTATTCCATGTCCTACACTCTTGTCAGCCTCGGGAAGTAGCTATCTCGGAAAGCAACGACCTCGCCCTTCCCAAGGCTTGGGGGGCTTAGTGAGGAGGGTATTTCCAGCTCCGATAGTGCTGGGGTTTCGCCCTGTGGCACTCCTGGAACCCCCGCCTCAGCAGTCCCCTCGGGTCGTGACTTCGGCCCAGCTATCACCTCGGCCAAGATCTTCTATCATAAGGCCGAAGTAAAGTATAGAGACCTGACCACCGGAGTTGTGGGACCTGACTTCTGACACCTCTGATAAAGCTGCCCTGACATGCGCCGCCTGACTCTGACAACTGTTCCGGCGCGCCTTTTTGCAGAAGCCCATCACATCAACTTGATGCTCTGCCCATGGCAGCTCTCTAGGGACCCGTGCCAGCAGTCCCTCTTTCCTCTCCATCCTCTATAAATACTCAAGGCTTCTACTGAGAAAGGGGATGATCAATTTCCTGGTAAAACCATACACTGATTTTCTTTTCTATTAAACTATTTTCCCAATCCCGAACTGACTTAAGTTTCGGAGTTCTACCGGGGGATTCAGCCTCTCTCGTAACCTAAGCAGGTGACCAGGACAGCCGTGACCTTTCTAGCTGTAGCACTACCAGCTCACGGTTCACTCCAACCGGTCAGAATTCACCTCTTCATTAAGTAAGACTTTGTGCCAGGATATGTAACCACAAGAACAAAAGATAAAAAACTTAAAACAAAAAACTAACAATCAACTAAAAATTAACATAGCCCAAATGCTACAGAGCTGACCTACTGTATCATGTGTTTGACGGATCCTACAGAACACAACATAGTCGGGAAGGGTCCCGAGTGGACATTGGGGGATATTTACAGGGGAAGCTGTAACTCCTCGTCCAATCTGTTCATTTGGTACAAAATGACACGTGGCATGATGTAATTGACCCGGTTCACCATCTAGCCACAAATTGCCTCTACAGAGTTTACTTTTCAGTTTAGTTGCTACTATTTTGAAATAATTTGTAGAAAAATATACTGCAATGTAATGTGTCAGTTTTTTCTTTTTTGAAATATATTAGTAAATGATATAATAGGATGCATGTGAGATAAAAAAAAATGATTGAAAAGTATATCGTGAGAATATTTCAGGAAATTTTTTTGCGAAAACCATCTAAGATTCTCTTGCCTTGTGCCAACAAGTTCCTGTTCATGGAGCGGGCAATTGTGGCTGCTATTTTGATTTGGACTCTATTTGAGGCGTTGTTGCTGGTTGGGATCCTCAGACCACAGACTTGTGGCTATTATCTTGGACTCTATCTAAGCTGTGGTTGCTGGGCTGGGGTCTTCAGACCAACGGCAGATTGAGACTCAATTTTGTGACTCCGTTTACCCTTTTCTTTGTTTGGTACTGCTTGAGTTTTGTTTGTGATCACTTTCTTGACAATTGAAATTAGTGGTGTGTTTCTCAATAGGTTTTCTTGACTTTTGGTATAATCTTATTGCTTCATCAATAAAATTTTATAGTTTGCATTAAAAGGGAAAAAAATATGGAGTGTAACATTCGTGCCTCCTCGTGCTTTTAAGATCTAGGGCCGAAAATCTAGCCAAATAACGAGATGCAATCATCAATAACACCTTTCTTTAGCACATGAAATTCTCTATGTCACTTTTCAGTACCAACTCAATGTCATTTCTATATTTATATCAAGTTTCCTATTTTTTTTAATTGTCATGTGCTCTTTAATTTTTTTTTTTAATAACTCAAACTGGTTCTATTTGACTCAAATTTCCTTTACCTCACGTGATAATTGAGAATACTTCTATATTTATACCAAATTTTTTGTTTATATAAATTATCACGTGCTCTTTAATTTTTTTAATAACTCTAATTGGTTTGATTTAATTCAAATTTCCTTTATCCTCGTATGGAGATTGACACTGATAATGGCACTGAATATCCCAACGCTTTCTCTAGATTTCATCAGGGCCTCACATGAAATAAACGTCTCTAAACCATGACCCATACATGTTATTACAATCGTCAAATAATAGTGCTCCTATAGTCAATACTGGTGACCAAACCACTGAACCAAAACTCAGTAACTATAAAAAATGGACTAAATCTCTCTTTAAACTGTAAGTCGAAGATTCGAATCCCACCTGCAATGAAAAAGTTCTAAAAGAGATGTCAGAGCACCCCTTTAGTTTAGTCTAAGTCTATATACTTGCTATACTGCACCTCCTATTCTTGCATCGTACGTAGGTACCATTCCCAGGACACAGCTCGGAATACCTATGAATATCAAAAGTAAACTATAACTAATATGGGGATATATTCAATTCTTAACCATCTTCTTACCCTTTGTAAAATGAGACTATTTTACAAATTCGACCACATACTCCAGTCCTCCAAAGTTGCGGGAACATGTAGACACATGGGCTGCCCACCCAATCTCCCAGCTTACATGGATTTTTCGCCCATAGAGATGTGAGAATGAGGAAATAGGCTACAAACTTTGGCAACAGAACATCTACAAGGCAGGAGGGAAACTCCCAGTGCCCCCTACTTCCAAGTACAAACACAACTAAGAGCATCTCAGCGAGCTGCTTAGACGCATTCCCAGTGTACAATACCCTTCAATCGGGCGTTCAGCCTAAAAGAATTCAAAATGAAAGGAACGGGGAAAAAGAATAAGAAGAAAGCCCGAGCCATATCAGTCACAGCATCTCCACTTCATTTTGCGAGGTCACCTTTTGCCATCTTCAAGTTGGGAGCCTTCGGAATACGACGCGCTGCTGAATTTCTCAGCATCGTGACTGCTGCTTGATAGATCATTAAACATTTTCAATGTAAACTTGGAAAACTCGGTCATAGACTCGAACACTCTGCCAAAACCTGTCTGAAATCCATTCAACGTTATCCTTTGAGTTTCTTGCATGCAGTTCTGGTGGTTTTCCTTTTCCATGTCAACTTTTTCCCTGAAGTTGTCCAATAAATCCTTCCTCTCTTTAAAGTACTCAGCTCCACGATCACTCTCCAGATCCAATTTATGATCTGTTAACTTTAATTCATGAAATTTATTCTCAGCCTTCTGAAACACAAGAATCTTTCTATCTAGTTCTTTAGACAGGCTATCAACTTTCCTTTTCTGTTGCTGTTCCTCTCCCTGCTGAACCCACAGAGCTCTAATATCCTTTTCACAGCTTCTTAAGGCAGAGCCAACATCCTTGTCAGGCAATTTGTCCAGGGAAGCTAACCAATCACGGCAAATGGTGAGAAGAGGTGGTCCATTTTCTCGACATGGTGGAGCAGAAATTCTGCTTCTCGAATAGAATTCAACTTCAGGGACAACAAACTTTGAAATCCAGTCATGCAGTGCTTCAACGTATGCCTTCTGGGATGCAACATATTCGGTAAAGCATGTCCGCCAATTCCGAAGCTCAGCACCAAGCTGCAGAGTTGAAAGCCGGTGAGAATCATTGCAGAACTTTCCAAATGTAGGACATTTGAAAGTTTTCACTTCAAACATGATCTTATTCTGGATTTCATGGGATTCCAACATGGTTTTCCAGCACCTCATCATGCTGCAGCAAAGTAAAACACTTTCAGCAAACCAGGTGACAATATTAGTAAGCGTATCAGGTAATCTTCCTTCTTTCACTCCAGAATACCTCCTTACCCTTGAAGCAGTTCCATAATTTGGGGCTGGAGCTCCTCGTCCCTGAGTTTCTCAATTCTTTGGGATATGGTTTCAGCACTTCGAATTGCAACAAGGATCCTGCTATAAAAATCTTTCACTGCTGCTCTTGTTTTATCTACAGTGGCCCCTTCAACTCCTCTGGCATCTTGGTTTCTTAGTTGATTGCATTTCCTCTCATATAGTTTCCTAGTGTTGTCCCCAGCCTGAGGGCAAACAAATTTCAGGTCAAATGCTAACCTAAATGGGAAGAGAATAAGGACGAAAGTTATGGCAAGAACTAGATCATCTACCTTAACTTCTTCATAGAGCTTCTTCTCCCAAGCATATATCCTTCCCAATGTCAGTGAATGGCTTCCAGAATCCATTCCTCCATAATCATCAAAAAGATCATTCTTGAATTCAGTCCATGTCAAACAGTTTTTGGAACTCGACGCTACAAGACTCTTACATGATGAAGAACGAGAAGTAGTGGATCGCCAAGTTATAGCCTGGATCATTTTTGTTGAGTTCTCTGATCCACACAAGAAATGAATCAATTGCATCATTGGCAACTGGAAGTAAAACTTGCAATCTTTAAATATGCAAATCAGAAATGAATGAAAAAAATGCCAAAAAAAAAACCGAAAAAGAAAACTCATCATGCCATACATGAACTCAGCCTTATCAGAAAAGAATTCAGTACTCCAACATCTGAAATTAATTGCCATTTCCATGGCAAGTAAAGGCCATTTCTGTAACAATCTCCCTGGGTTATTTATCTTTCATTGTTATTTATCTTTTAAAGTACATTTCCGTAACAAGGATGAAACTTGCAAAAGACATGCAATCTATACTGGGTTGCGATAGAAGAGAGTGAATGTGCCCCATAACAATCTCACTATGAACTATTACAAGTTCTTTTGCTGTCAAAATAAAAAGGCGCAAAGGTGATGCAGGTATTTGTAAATGTTAACAGAAGCATGCTACACATTCTTACTTAAAGGGGGACAATGTAGAGCCCCACCAGACATACAGAAAGAACAATACGTAGTGATAAACACGACTAAAGCACTCTGAAGCCAAAAGTAACTTTCCAAGGTAAGCGAGAAAAAATTTACAGCAGCACATTAGGACTTGGAGGTCATACCACCTCATCATCTCCAAGTCTCTGAAGCAAAAATTAATGATTCAAGAAAAATGTAATGATATACTTGTAGTATGTTAACCAAGTAAACGAAAGTTGACGGCTAACACATCATTACAATCGAAAAGAGCACACAGGACACATGCGTCTATAATTTAGTTGGTTGAAAAGAAGGACGGAAGAAAAAGTTTATACCTTTTATCTCCTCCAAGTTAGATTGCAGCTGGACCCTATTGACCTCTAACATTCTAGACAATTCCTTGCCAGAATCGTAAGCTCTGATAAAATGGTCTTCAATATCCTGAAGAGCTTCCAACAACTCTCTCCCTCTCACAGGCGTGTCAATGACAGTTAAGCCCTTTTGCTCCACCTGGCTCACAGTACTATCATTCACTGCCTTGGTAACCTCAACCCTGCTGCTTTCCTCATGATGCCGCCCACCCAATTTCTCTTCTACCACTACTGCATTACTTTCTTCCTCAAATCTTTCCCCTTCTTCTTCCAATTCGGGAATTCCTTCTCGCTCCCTAACAACCCTCAAATCCTCCTCAGATATCCGATTATACCCATTTATTATCTCTGGCCTAACGCTAGTAAAAGGGTTAAAAAAATCCCAACCAAAATCTCTATGTGGAGAGGGCATTGATTGAGGCATTTCCATGTAAAAATACCCACAAGAGGGCGGTTCTTCTTTCACCACTCTTTCTTCTCTTTCCTCCTCTGAAGAGTCTGATGCAGTTGAAGACTCACAGGACTCACAGGTAAGAGCTTCCTTGGTTGGTTCCGATGGTGTTTGCTGAAGGAACAGGGGGTTGGAGACCACATTTTCTGGGGGAGGAGAAGGTGGAGTGGGAGGTGGAAAAGTGATCATAAATGGAGAAGCAGGAGAAGAATGGCGAGCAACAAAGAGCCTAATAGCTGCTGAGACACCATAGAGTGCTTGACAGTATCTATAATGTGCATCTGCCAGAGCATATCTTCTCTCTACAGCCAACTTCAGCTGGTGCTTTCTATCTCTGCATATGGACACTACTTCCTCTTCCTCTTCTAACCTGGAAGCCACACACCCCATTTCTCTCCTGTTTACGAGAAAATATTGGGGAAATGCGTATATCTAAAAGACGGTAAAGAAAAGGTGGAGTCTTGGAGCAATGTGGGTCGAAAAACTTTGGATTTTCAGCGAAATAAAGGGAAAAAAGGTTGCCTTTTAGGGAAGGTTTAGACCAGCCCACTTTCCATCTGGAAGTCGAAAGATGGTTCCGGCCAAAAAAATAGGTTCTTGAACATGGTCGCAGATCAGCCCACATTGAGCCATTTCAGACCTGGGAGACGAAGGGGAAAAAAGTTGGGTTTTTTCTTCTGTAAACAAGGAAGGCGGTCACTGGTCACTAGTCACACACACACACATGCATTACATATCACACACAGACACGCACAAAAACAGAGATTCTGCAAAAAAAAAAAAAGGAGGTGGTCGCACAGTCAGAGAAAGAGAGGGACCTGTCGCTAGTCACAACAAACAGGAAGGGATGGAGGGGATATTTTCTTTTACTACCAATTTCATCTTCTCTTTTCAACTTTTGTTCTGCAGGTAAAAAATTATGATAAACAAAGGGATACTGTTGAAGAAGTTCCTAGTACTATTATAGATGAAGGCTTAGACACTGGGAATTTTCTGGTAATAAAAAGTAATCTAATTGGTTACAAACACTTGAGAAAGAGAAAAAAATAGAGAGAGAATCAAGGGAGAAGGTAGGAAGGTTGAGGGGGGCTTGGGGCTCGAGGAAGTAGAGATGATGGTGATTCTTGTGTCTAGCAAAATGTTTGTTATTGGTGGTGTTGTACTTCTCCTGGTTGTTGTTGTAGTCGTAGGCCCGTTTGTGAGTGAATTTTTTGGTTGTTTGTCTAAAATTTAATTATAAATTATTATAAAAATTATAACAAAATTTAAAATTTATAAATTTTTTAATATTTTAAAAAAATATTAAAATTATTATAATTAAAGTTATTAAAAAATTTATAACAGATAATTATAAATTATTATAAAAATTATAACAAAATTTAAAATTTATAAATTTTTTAATATTTTAAAAAATTATTATAATTATTATAATTAAAGTTATTAAAAATTTTATAACAGATAAATTTAACCAAAAATTTGCTTACCAAACAATGCCTAGTTTATTTGACAAAAAAAAAACAACAATGCCGTAGTTTGTAGCTGTACAACCCGAGCGATTGGTGCTAATTTTATTTTATTTTTTTGATTGACGAGAGAAAAATATAAAAGGTAACTGCCAAAATTTAGCAGAGATTTTTAGAGGGAGACAGATAGGCTGATGAGTGCGAGTGTGAGAGAAAAGAGGAGTCAAACATGGTTTAATGCTGGTAAAAGGGTGGTAATGTCTTTTCACTCACTAAAGACTTGAGAGTTGAGAAAGATGGTGTGGTGGGGCTTTAGTTTAGGAATTACTAGTACGACAACTTAATCTTTTTTTTTTCCTTTTGGGGGCACTTTAAGTGTCTGGAAACTTGTAATCTAGTGGCTAATCTTGCAATTATGGGGGTGTAATGGTTGTTTGTTTGTTCCTGATTGTCAGTTTGTCCTTTGTTGGTGGGGCTAATTGTAGAATGAACTGACCAGATTCAGAGTGAGTTATATAAAGGGAGAGAACAATAATCTTTTCAATTTTTATGAATTGAAATCCGCATTAGCTGCCCTTTTTTTTATCTATTCTTTTTTTGAGATCATTAGCTGCTTATTACTGACAACTTGGAAACTCAATTGTTGCCAAGTAGCAAGACATTTAGATGCGTGCTTAGGAACGAACAATGGGTCCAGCATTTTAACCTTGCGCGTTTGTTTGGATTGCTTCATATTTCCCCAATTTTATTTGCTTACATCATCTTTACAATTTCCAATACACCTTTTTATCTTCCCAATATCTTTTTATCTCACATACATCACATCACAAAAAGTGCTACAGTAAAAATATCTCAAATAATCCCAAATAACTTACAATCCAAACAGATGTTTCGTATTAATTCGAGAGATAGAGAAAGAACGGTTGATATATATATAAGGATCCGAAACCTAATAATTTAACTTTTTATATCAAAGTTGAGTTCCTGACTTACATATTAAATTTTTCAATGAGTTCTCTCGAACTGTTGCTCCCTAACAGAGAATTTGATTTCTATCTCAAAATTAACTATTTCTCCCTAACAAAGAGTTCTATTTCTATATCAATATTATAAATTTTATCGCAACTTGATAGGTCAGCAGACAGTTCTGCAACAAAAAATAGAATCCAAACTAATCTCATTAATATTAGTTGCCTTTGAAATAGGCTAATTCCTTAAAATATACGCATAAAAAAAAATTATCCGTCAAATGCACGTCTGACTGAAGGGCTTTCTTATTCTATACTCAGCACGGCCGAATCACAAAAAAATCTACCCGGTCAACATCCAATTTGGGCTGAGCATTTGTGTCAGCGGACGTGCTGACTGGGCACGTCCGCACCTGACACAAACAGGTTTAGGATTGTGTCAGGTGTGCTGACACAAAGGTCTCTCGCACAACATTTAAAAAAAAAAAAGTTTTAGGCTTTAGGATTTTTAGAGTTAGGGTACTTTAATTTGGTACTTTAAAATTTGGTACTTTAATTTTCAAATTAACCTGATTAAACTAAATTTTAATCATAATCCTAAATATACTTCATTTCATTAATATTTAAAATAAATACATTAACCTAACCTCATGATTCATGTCCCTAGATGCCTTTTCCACATGTATTATTATTAAATTATTATTAAATGCATAATAGTTGTTAATTAACGAACGATTCATGTATTCTAATAAACAGGAATTAATTATTATAATCGCTTTGTGATTGTGATTGGCATACATAATAATACAACCAATTCAGATAATTATTTTTTCGAGACAACATTTTTGCATCTATATTTTTACTATATTTTAACTACATTTTTAACTATATTTTGGATAATTATTTTAACTATATTTTTACCTTGCACGCAGCATATATGATATCTTACAAAAGTCCTATTACGTACATGAATTATTCATCTACATCAATATCAATCCAAAATTTTTTTTATTAATATTTGCAGATTACTTCATTTTTTTATGCAATCCAAAAATTTCTTATGTTTAGTTAATTAATATATTTTATGCATGTAAAAAGCAATAATTTTAATTAGATATTTCTAGTATTCCTATATGAATTATATTACATAGTAATTCGCCAAAAATTATACGATTAAACAATAAGTCGTAGTCGACAACATTGTATCACTATATACACTAGTTAACTCTTTTTTAACACTTCAATATTGTAAAATTATAAATAAATTATCACACCTTACATTAACTATTAATTAATAAACTATAACAACAACACACAATGCAGAAAACAAGTTTAATTAATGTCATTTTATGACAGTATAATATAACATGTAAATACATAAATAATTAACATAATATAAATAATTACCATAATTATTTAACATGTTTAATTAACATAATATAAATATTTAACATAATTATTTAACATGTTTAATTAACATAATATAAATAATTAACATAATTACTTAACATGTTTAATTAACATAATATAAATAATGAACATAATTACTTAACATGTTTAATTAACATAATACAAATTAATATTATTATCCACCATTCAATCTCAATTTTTTAAAAATTAACTAATCAAGGTGACGAAGCACAGATGAACCTGATGGAGCTGCCTGAGTATACTTTCTGCAACCTATCAAAATTAACGAACAGAAGTTGTACTACTACCACCCTATTAAATAAAGTTTCGGCCAACAAATTTTTTCAAGCCTTCATCGTCTCTGTCTCCAGCAAAACTGACTAACCACGGGCTGCTTTCAACGACTCCGCACCTGACAGAAGGAACGAAGCCAAGCAGTGGCTGCTTTCACCGAATCCGAAGCCAAACTGAAGGAACGAATGCAAGCAGGAGGAGGAGCTGCTATGCTATACATGAGACAGAGAAAGCGAGAACAGCGAGACGTGCCCAGTCAGCACGTCCGCTGACACAAATGCTCAGCCCACATTGGATGTTGATCGGGTAGATTTTTTTGTGATTCGGCCGTGCTGAGTCAGCACGGCCCGTATAGAATAAGAAAGCACCTCAGTCAGACATGCATTTGACGGATAATTTTTTTTTATACGTATATTTTAAGGAATTAGCCTTTGAAATAGAATCAGATTCCCCTTTCTTCCCCTCTTATAATAGAACAGGACTTAAAAAAAAAAAAAGGTACGTACTCGTGTTGTACCTGCACGTCTAGAATCATTAAAATCTCCGAGGTGTCAATGGGGGCATCCTACCTTTCATCTTTAGACTCCTCGTGTGAAAACTAGGATAAAGTGACCATTTTAATGTGAGAAACGAATGAATGGATATTGGTACGGCATATTTTTAAACGGTTATTTACTTAAATGGCGTATCATGTAAATAAGAGTAATCCCGGATTATGATGATGTAAAAATATTAAGGAATTAATGTTGAAACTTTCTTGTTTTTTAATGGTTTTCTTGATTATTTCACCATGTGTACTGTGAAGTACACAAAAATTTTTCCTACCTTTCATTGCATTAATAGTCGCTATTTTTTTTTTTATTAGGCAATGAGCACTCCCTGTTTGCAAAGTTATAATTAAAATAAAAGGTCGGTCTACTTGGATCGAAAATATTTAAATATTTTTTCTATTGATCATTGTATCACTTTTGGTGTGATGTAATGGAAATAATAGAGGTTTCATTCTACTTTGTACCCTTCAATTATATTTCCAACAGTAGTATTGAGTATAATTTATACCACTTCAGTTCCTAAAGTATAAAATGTGTCTTGCTTCGGTCAATGATTTTATTTAATTGGGACAATATTTTTTTGGGACTAAACTATCTTATTTTAAGGTGTAGTTGAAGAGTGTAAAGTAAAATTAATTCGAAATAATATAAAACTAATTGAAAAACATGCTTAGTGAAAAAAAAACCTTTTTAGAAAATCACATATCCAACACACGACATTTTATCTTTGCGCATGAGTTGAACATTAATAGGATCTCATTAATCAGCGACAATTCCTATTCGCAAATGCCAATTTTATTTGATTTGATTGCCCCCCGTGGTTAGCTCGACTGGGACTAATCGCCTGTAGTTACAGCAAGATCTCAGGTTCGACCCTCACGTGCTACCGTTGTTGGGTATCTTTGGGGCAAAGCTCTGCCCAACCTGGGGGGATTAGCCTCCAGACATGAAAAAAAAATGCCAATTTGATTATTTTATATTCTATTGATTTTTCTTAAAATAAATAATCAAATCCTAGCAGGACTAATCAGCTGTACAAGACCTACTATTCTTCTCCAAACATTTGGCTTCTATTTTTTTTAGTTTTATTTGTGTTTTAATCGGATGAGGCCTCATTTGATCATGAAAGTCCCCCATTCAACACTCATTAGAATATAAATTAGGTATTAAATTTTTAAAAAGATAAAGTTAATTAAAGAATGTATATAAATATAAAAAATAGTAATAATTTTTAGTTCACGCATTCATATGATGAGTTGTGTGTGATTTAGGTATACAACCGTGTAGCCATTAAACACTCATAATACCTTTATAGGGGAGTAGTTAACTGTACGCTAGGTCTATAAATCGAATCAACTAGTTTGGTACTTGATTTGAACTCGACTTGAACCAAACTCATTTATATTTGTTTGTTTAGGTATCAATTCAAACTTGAAAATGATTTTAAATTTGAAAATATTAACAAACCAATCACGATCTTCACATTGTCCAACTCGATTTGTTCAAAACATATAAAGTAAGTAAATTTTATAAAAATATACCTATAGTTTTCTTTTTGTATATTGCTTATCTTATAAAATAGCAAGCATATAATACTCGTCTCTTGAATAAGTATAATTAATTTTAATCACATCTTTAATTCATTGTAATAGATTTTTTGAATAGTCATAATTGACTTTAATCACATCTCTAATTTATTGTAATAGATTTCTTAAATGTCATAGAGCAAAATTAAGGGAAAAAAAGCAATAAATTAAGGTGAAAATCTCTATATAATACAACATGAAATTTCAAGCCAAACCAAATTTTGATTATATGTGCTTGAACTCGATATTTTGATAACCAAACCAAGTTTTTTGTGAACATGCATTTGAAATTTCGAACTAATCTCAATCAATTTCTTTAAAAAAACAAGTCAAATTCAAACATTTCTTTTAATTTTCAAACCAATCCTGAAACACACTTCTATCCAGTTAGTTGAAACTTGTTTTCAACCCTACTGTAAATTGTGTATGATTTAGGTGTATTAATGGGTAACCAATAAACACTCGTGATACATAGAATCTGAACTTGATTAGGTATCCATTGTCGAAAAGGAGCCAAGTAGGTCAAGGGATCATATCCGCACCTTATGCATTCCCCAACTCACTTAAGATGAGTAAGTTGGAAAGGACTTTATTGACTCCTAATAATTTTACCTGTTGTGGCCATAAAGGTATGTATGAAACAGCTATAACCAACAACACAAGGATTTTATTTTATTATTATTATTTTTTAAGATCACAAGGAATTGAAACTCAAAGTACTAAAAATGTTTACTTAGTGGATGATGCATGAAATGAATTTACTGAATTCTCTTCTCCTCGTGAGAACTTATTATAAGATGGAGGGACAATTTCAGAAACCTCTCCTGAGCTTTTTGACAGTCTCACTGCCATCCCCTAAGGTTTTTAAAATATTAGAAACTTCCCTTGTCAGGTCATTGGGGTCTAATTGTTACATCAATCACAGAAAAATTACTTAATTATCACATAACTGAGGAGATATTTTGCAATTATGTTTACATGATTAGTTAAATTGTTATTAACTATGTTTAACAAAAATAATGACATATAGGCACATTTTTGTGATTGATAATTTATGTGCGTGAATAAAAACAATAATTAAGAGTTTAGTGATTTTTGTGGAATAAGAGAAATAGAGATTCTTTAAGCATATCTAAGGATTTAGGAAATTTGAAGAGGAAATTTGCTCTCAAAATTTTGGTGATTGTGACAATCTCAAGATCAGTCTATAAGATTTTTTTGCTCTTAAATTTTGGAAATTTTTATTATTTGATTGCAGATGTTAAGGTAATTATTAATAGCCATGCTTAATAGTGACCATACAAATGAAAACGAATAGCTTAGATCAAACAAAAAATGAAAAATATGACATTTATATAGCTTGTATTATGTTCTACTATATAATGTGCTCCATTTGATGATTGGTATACAATTATAGTGTTTTTTTCTTTTTTATCCTAATTGTTACTTTTTATTGTCATGGAAAACAGGTGTTATATGAAATATAGATAAAAATTGTTAGTTGTATGCTACTAAATTGAAAAACCTTTTAATGATAACAAATTTTTTTCTTGTTTGTGATTATTCAATGAATGGTCTTTTTTAAATCGAAATGTTGGCTGTAACAGAATTTACATGTTTTGTTTTTCTTGTAGCAAATTATGCAACTGATTTGTTATAATAGATATAAAGTATAATATTACACCTGAAATATGTAGATGAAACTTTGAGTTGTTAAACTTATTATAGAGTTAGAAAGTTAATCTTTTGTTTATGCTCTATGAATGTAGTAATAGTTACAAAATCTTGAAATTGAAACCTTACTTTTGCAAAGCAATTTCACTTACACCCCATCGCATTTGATAAAATTTAAAATATATATATTGTTCATAATAAATTAACTAGCTAATACAAAATTTGAGGGTAGTTATAGAATCAAATTATTTTATCTCTTCTAATACCAAATAGATATTTATTTTTGTATTTGAATTGGACTGATTTGTTACTAGCTAATTAGTTATAGGGGAGATTTCCACAATTTTGAAAACCTCAGAGGATGGCAGTGAAACTGTTAGAAACATCAAGGAAGGTTTCTGAAATTATCCCTAAGATGGACACGGGATCTTTTGACGCAAAACGGGAAACTCATGATCTTACATTTAGTCAATCAGGGACTAACGCGTGTCCATATACGGGTGCACAAATCACAAGAATTGATGATATTACCACCAAAAGAGTAAAGACTAAAGAGTTGTGCTTTTGGGGGGGGGGGGGGTTGGAAGGGGCTTCCCGTCCCACATCGAAAGATCGTGGGACATTAATCTCTGAATTTAAGGTTCGTAGGTGCTCAGTTCTATCACCAATTGATTGAATCGAGTTACTTTGTGATTTCTCCTTAAATTGTTCTTTGGACCGTTCTTTGATGTCTGCCTGATTGTTGACTGTACCTGTGTGCGTGCGTTCTTAACTCTTGTGAGAAAAAAGAGAGTAAAGACTAAAGAGACACTACTAATTGTTTTTTAAAAATAATAATAATAAATAAAGAGACACTAATAAGGCACGGGCTGGGTTTTATTAACTAGGCGATTGGGCCATACACTAATAATGCCTCATAGATTGACAGACACCCATTAGCTTTTATGAATCCCCACAGTAATAATCATGGGTAAGCGGGCCTAGTCTATGGTCAGAACAATCTAATTGACTTCAATTTTGTCAGAAAAACCTCGTTGATTAGTCAGAAAACTACAACATAATACCGCACTAATTACTCTTGCCTTGATTACTGAGTGATTAGTCTTGTCTGGGGAGTATGCCTGACAATCAAAATAAACTAGTTGTATTGCGGTGTGACTGAAGCCCCCGCGTAATAGATGTCTAAAAACTCCTTCTACTGAAAAAAAAAAAGAAGTCTAAAACTCCGACAAGAAATTTGCAATATTGAAATCTCCTTCCAACCTGATTATTTTTCTTTTTGGGGGGCTCACAAAAGGAAAAACACCTTTGAGCTCTAATCTTCATCTCTTAGATAATATTTACCATCTTTTAGATAATATTTACGACCCTACGAAAATGTGCATGCCTTAAACAGCTAGATCTAACTCATAAAATAAGAGAACAAATATAAACCTAAAGATGTAATCGAATCGAGTCAAGTTCGAGTATTCGATAGTAGAGAGGTATTGCTTGAGCTTAAATTCGAACGAGTAGCAGAAATAAAATTAGAACTCAAACTAGAAGAATGGTTTGAAAACTCAAGATCGACTCGATTATGCTCGATTTTCTTACGAGTATGATCAAGCTCGAGTACTTGACTCGACTAAAAGAATAATTCTGATAATTTATACAATTTTCAAATCTAAAAGAGTAAAATAGTAATAACTAAATATATAATTTTTAATTAATTACTTTGTACTGGATAAGTCTCGACAAGCCATCGGATTTGAAAAATCAATGCTCGAATTCAACTTGAATAATTATCGAAGTACTCGTGCTTGACAAAATTGAGTGTGAGTCATGATTTTGACACAAGTAACTCGATTCAATTACATTTCTATATAGACCTATATAAATTGTCTTTTGTCATGACTAACGATCGCACTTACAATCATTCTCACCTTATCATCCCACCCAACTCTTTCCCCTATAACAAGATTCAACACACCCGCGGTGGGGTGAAGAGGATTCATTGCTTTCTTCACGAAACATATACCTTACATATGTGAGTACCAAGTCTATACGAGTTATTATTAAAACCCAAAAGGAGAGGGGGGGTACTTCTGCCGAGAAAATCGGCAAAAGTAACCTACTTGTTACATCAAGAACCTTAGATGAGGTGAAAGAGTACGACACATCCTGCACGGATCCAAGCACCCATCAAAATGATTGAGGTTTGTAAAGTTAAGATGTTGTGATAAAATAACGGGATAATTTCAGAAACCTCCCCTGAGGTTTCTGACACTTTCACTGACATCCCCTGAGGTTCTCAAAATTTCACTTACCTCCCTTGCTTTTGATTTTGTGGTAACAATCCAGTCCAAATCAGATTAAAATATTATTTTCATGTGTGAGAAGGTATTTTTATTCCATAGCTACCCTTTGCAGAAGTTGTATTAGTAGAAGATTCAAAGAAGAATAAATGATTTGGACTAATTAGTAAAGTTGAGGGGGGGTAAGTGCAATACAAAAAATTGCATGCACCAGATGTGCCATGCAACAGTTATTTGGCAGATTTTGCAACGGCTAGCTGCAAATTGCAACGGCCAGAAGGTTTGCTGTTTCAGTAGCAATAGCATATAAAGCAAAGCAACTTAACTACCTCTGAGGTTTCAAGCTATTAACATTCTTTGCTACTAATTTGGAGTGATAACAAGTGCATTTGCTGTGCTACAATTAGAGCTCTGAGTAAAAAGTTTTAGCTGCAACCATGGCCTCTTCAAGCCATAGGGGAGAATCATGGAATTCACCTACATCTTTCTCCATTAAAAACAGGTTTTGCCGCTGTAATCGCAAAGCAACCGTAATGATATCAGAGAGTGAAAGGAATCCAGACAAGTTGTATTTCTATTGAGAAATTTCCAACTTTGTGATGAATTTTAAAAAAAATTCTACAAAAGGGGTGATTTTGGGTTTAATTTCCGTCAGGGGGTCTTCGCATTTGTGAATTTCACAAATGCGAGCTTACAAGAGCTCGCATTCGTGGAATGCGAGCTCTGGTTATTGAGCTCGCATTCCACGAATGCGAGCTCTTCTCAATTTTTTTTTTCCTTTTTTAAGAGCTAGGGAATTATTTCTAGGAAGCAAATGCGAGCTCTTATCTTTTTTATTTTGGTATTTTTTGAGAGGTAGGGAATTATTTGCAGAAAGCTTCTAATTTTTGTTTTAAAAAATGTTGCAAATATTTAAAATTTTGCAAATAGCTCGCATTTGTTAAATTTGACCTGCAAAAATTGTATTTAACTTTTTTGTTAGATTTCGCATTTATAAGTATGACTTGTAGAAAATTAGATTCAAATTTAGATGTATTAGGGTTTTAAAAATATTATATAAGTGATAAAAATTTTATAAATTGTAAAAATAAAATCAAACTGCTTGGATAATTAAATGTTATATTTGCATAAGAAATAATACAATAATCATAATAATGATAATACAATAATATTGGTGTAATAAAACTGCCATTAATTTAAATATTTATTTATAATACCCAAAGAGCCTAATTACCAATTTTTTCTTCTCGCGCTCAAATATAACATTAACCCGCATGCGAGCTAACCTTGAAATAGAAAAAACACAGAATCCCGCTTGCGGGTTTCAACGTTATTCTGCGCTTCGTGTGTTTGCTTTTGTTTTGCTTTTGTCTTTTTTTTTCGAAATGGAGGGTTGGCGGTGGAGCTTAGTACGAGCTCGCATTCTGAGAATTGAGTTAAGTTAAGACATAATGATTAACTCAAAAATCCACTTAACAACCAAAATGAATGTTCAATATCAACATTTAGACAAAAGACAGAGGTGGAATTGAGCAACACTAGCAAAGGTGTCATGTAGCTTTTCGCAGCACCAGGAAAGGAAAGTTAAAGGAACAAATAAATTTGTACCTTTCCTGTTGTGTTTGCAACTATTTCAAAATAACAATTAATTCTTCACTTTGTTGCCGCTACTCCAGTGCATATTAGGACCACTGGTTTGATCACAATTTCCTTTCCATTTTTGTTCTTGTTATTTCCTCTGTTTCTTTTCCTATATCCAGAATATCGTATAAGACCACATATAAGTGATCTTATATGTGATCTTGTTATTTCCTCTTGTCAAATCACACCAGGCACAAAAAATGGCGCCAATATTGCAGCTCAATTGGCGCCTTACTCCCAAAATGACTGGATTAATTCATGTATCAGGAATCAAGTTTCTATTATTGTTGTTAAGCTTAATTAATCATATCAGATGCCATTATGTAACTAAACGGTAGTAATTAACCCCAACTACTTGGGATATATCTGTAATTTTGGCCCTGATGACGTCAGAAAAGGGGCCCAATTTTTTATCAAGGGAGGTAAGTGAAATTTTGAGAACCTCAGGGGATGTCAGTGAAAGTGTCAGAAACCTCAGGGGAGGTTTCTGAAATTATCCCTAAAATAACCACAGGATCAGCTCCCTGGAAATGGATTCATCCAAAGATAAGCCAAAAATCCAACTGTCAGATATTTACCCAGTTGCTGCTCCATTAAGTCTTCAGGTTCCAGGACGCTCTGTACATGCCAAACCCAATATCTTCCATCCTGCCTTCATCGTTTTCATGGAGAAACATTCATATGATAAATTAAAAAAGCACTTCAGATATTTTCACCTCTGCGGCTGAGATTTTACAAAAGCCAGAAATACAATAAATACAAAAGTAAGTACGTGAAAACAAAGAAGGCTGAAGCAACATCCCAATGGAAGTCGTCACTATACTGGTTTTAACAGTGAACTTCTCTTTGCAAGACTCTTTTCTTGGGCATATAGGAAACCAGTTGCAAGTTTACAGTTAAAAAAGTGTTGCTACATTAAAAGAATCGACCCCATGCTCCTGTCCTCCTTGGGGACTACCACGTATTCACAAGAGAATGTTGCAACGTACAATGGACAGCAGGCAAAACTTCATCAAGCTGAGCCAACTTCGGTTGGCATGGCACAAGGAGCCAGAGTGTTTAGTGGGAGATTGACGCCACCCCCCTTCACCGATAGATTAGGAATCTTGACGGAGCTGGCTCTGCTCACAAGATGCGAGTCAAGAAACACAACCACCACCGTGATGTCATCGTGGAAATGCCGACGGACTCCGCGGTCAATTTTCTTCAGGTCTGAGTACCTCATTTCCCTCTTTTTTGCTGCTTCTTGTAATGCAGCCTTCACTAACCTCCGAGCACTCCCCTGCGTAAACAAACAAATGCAGTCATGAGTGGAATGAAGTTTCTACATGTTTTATTCTGAACAAATTGAAATTTCTTCACATATTCTGTTCTGAAATCTTATAGAGGCCGGAAACCATGAAAACCCTCTGTACATAAACACATGCAAAAACTGTTTTCAGAGATAGCTTGATGCAAACATATATCCCTAGAGAACACCATTTACGGAGCTTTTCACATTTAGGGCAATGTACGAGGAAAACCAGGTTCACATGGAGCTTGATTAGAAAAGTCAACGTCATAACAAAATGACTATCCAGAGAGTAGAGAAGATCAACTGCCAGAATGGGCTAAGCTCAGCAAGGACATTCATCTTAAACGATTTGACTTGTGAGTTGTGGCATAATTCTGTAACCTTGACCAAATTCTAAATAGCAGCTGTACATAACAACTTGACACAACTCAAACTTGACTCCCCTGACTGCAATATCCAATCTTCACAAGAATAAAGATTTATAGTCAGCATGCTTTTAGTGCTTTTGAAGTGTTTGCTCTCTTACATTTCGTGGATGATTTTGAACTATATCAACAGCCTCCTGGTTACTGAGGTGTTCCCAGAGACCATCAGATGCAAATATGATGAATTGGTCATGTGATTGCAATTGTTGCACTGAGATTGATGGTTCTGAGCTCAGTATTGGTCTTCTAAATGGTTCACGAAGTCGGAACTTTGCATATAATGGCTCCCTGTTGAATTCAGCCTTTTTTAGATAAACATCGCCAATAGATCTCGAAACCTGAAAAAATGAAACATTTGGCTCATCTAAGAATGCCAATATTATATGATGCATCATACAGAAGAACCGTACATAGAACATGAGTGCATAGCTATACAACATGAATCAATTTATCTGCTCAAGGGCATTCAAGCTCCAAAGTATAGGTTCAAACCAATCAGCACTTGCAAAGTATGATCAGACAATCACATAATTCCAAAAAAAAAAAACAAAAAATTTGCACCAGGTATCTGTGTGGGTGAAGGACAGAGATAAAATGGGCTCCTTTCATTCCATTATTCCAGTATCAAGGACAAATTTTATTTAATTTCCATATGACCTTAATAGCTTTACTCCACTAGTAGACACAACATTAACCTACATTCGAAGCTATACCAAAAAGTGAAGTATGTTGTGTGGGTGACTAGATCAGATAGCCCACATTGAATAACACATGAACTAGAAGGTTGAAACCCCTAAATCAGCAAAAATCACAAGTGGTTCTTCATGCAGTAACTAAAGAGTATTCTGTGGACCAGAAAATATCAAGAAATGGCTAAAAGTCATAGTTTTCCACTGAATTACAAGGCATACCAAACTTTCAGCAGATAAGATAAGTAGACTTCCCAGGACAAAATTAAATAAATGCGGAGAATGTCAACATTAATTCATCTTGCACCAATCAAAACATGCTTTTTCTGGCTAGGGGGAATAGTCATTTAAAAGGTACAAGTCATTTGCTCCATTTTACTCATCTACAGACCCCAGTCTTCAGAAACATGTGCAAATAATTAGTCGCATGATATGATCTATACCTTCTTAAAGAGCAAAAGTATGCAATATGCATCAAGTCCGAAACCTTCTTACTCAAGGAAGATAAATCAAGCAATGAGGACAGTCATATGGCATATATAATTGCAATGAACATCCTTAAAAAAAATTGAAAAAAAAAAGGGAAACACTAAGTTGTAATTCGAAAAAACAATTTATAGTTATATTAAGCTTTATCCAAGCCCCAGGATTCAAATATACACTGAAAGATGTTGAAGCAATTTCTGTGGCTAAGAAATTCACAAACACAATGGTATGCATATTTCTAGTAAACAGGCCACTAAACAAAAACAGCATGGAAAGACAGGTACAAGCACGGGACTGATGCATGGACCACCAAGTATGCGTTACAACAAGTAAACCAATTTCACCCCCTCCCCACCTATCCACCCAAAATCACTAACACTGAGGGGCAAAAGGAATCAAGCAACATAATCATCTCACCTGGATGAGGCCCTTTACTCGCCAGACGTTATGCTTTAGAACAACTATGTGTGAGTCATCTGGGTGCAAAGAATGCAGCTCCTGCCTCACAGACTCAATACTAGCATTATGCTCAGAAGACAGCTGAATAGGCAGCACTTCCCCTGTGGCCTTGACTAATCTCCCCAAAACAGCTCGGGAGTCACCAAGGTTGGCAATATAAAGGGTCCCACTGCAGATTATTCCAACCAGACAGCAGGATCCAACAGCTGCAATCTGTGGCTTCATTGGCCAATTCCTTGTGACAACAGAGATAAAACCCTCTTCAGTAGCTTGGAAAGCCTTCCGTATTACCTCCACAGATATAGACTGTTGCTCAGAAGTAAACCCTGTGCAATCACAAGTTAGTTGAAATTGAAGCCTAAAACAACCTTTATAGAGCAAAAACTGGCGGCAAGCTTGAAGACATTTGAGATTTTTATTTCCTTGCAATAAAATTTATGTGTACAGTGAAACCAGTCAAACTGAAATGCTTAAAGACATCTTGATTCTACCACTATTGTGTTAAATTCAGAATCTAAAAGAGTGTATTAACATCAATATCACTTTTTACCCTAATAAGCAAGAGCTAAATTGTCACTTTAAAATTCAGTTCTAAAAGGAAATTATCAAATGATCACCCCACCAAAAATAAAATAAAAATAAAAAGAAAAAAAGAGGAAAAAGAAAAGCAAAATAGAAATAAACAAACAAATAGTGAAGCTTGTCCCACTCTAACCCTGCCCGATAGAGTTGTAATAATACAAATCAATTTCATGCACTAAATCCTTCTAAATATCAGAAAATCTCAAGCGACTTACTCTTGAGATGCTGAAAAAGGTGTTCATTGATGAACCGGGACGTCTCAGGGCCACCATGCCCGTCATAAATCCCCACGAAGGTACCATGAGGTCCTGAATCAAGCAAGCTCAAGCAGCCTGATTCAAGTTGGCTCTGATCCTCAAGTAAATTATTAGCCTGAACTACAGCCATGGAGAACTCTCCATTAACATGTTGCCCTGTATCCTTATACCACAAAAGCCCGTCTTGACGACCAATGGTATCTGAACCTGAATGAACATATCGATCTGTTCTTGGCCGAAAGCAGGCCCTCAAAAAGTTCATTAACCCAGATAACATACCTCATCTCATCCAAAGCACCCTCTCAATTATCCACATCTAATGAGGACTAGAGGCAACACTTTTGATCCGAGTAGACCTCAATTCTTTACCACTTCCTCCAATTTAGCAATACGTTATGTACTCTAAAAGCAAAATAAAACAAACAAAATCAGAACTTGGCAATCACAATGTAGGCGTGGCAGTCCATAAGTGCAATAAGTAGATTTTCTAAGGTCTGTAATCGATGCAGCTGAGAAATCCACCGAAAACTAAAGCAACAAAAGCTGCATACGTGCAGCCGAACTCTCTTATTCATAACGAAAACCCATCCCCAAAACAGCCGCAGAAAATGAAAAAGCCAACTTCGTCACGAGAAGCAGTCAGTTTGAAGAAAGCATCAGTAGTCAAAATTTACTTTTACTTCGAATAATTAGCCGGTTTTTCCAAGCAGTTGGAATCCAGAATGTCCAGCTCTCCCAAAAAATACACTAGTAGTAGTAAGCAAACAAGTGAATCAAATGAAGACCCCGCCCCAGGAAAAAGCAACAAAATACTGGTAATAAGTTTCTAAAATCCCAAAAAATGAAATTCTCCAGTTCAACAATTCAATTGACACGAAACAGGAAATAAATATAGCCCAGTTGTCAATTAGGCTAAAAAAACTTACCTTTAGAGCTGAAAGGGGAAGATCTGAAAGTGAAGGAGGTTAGATCTAATGATCCATCAAAATCCAATCAAATATCAAGTGGGTTCTGATGGGTCTTTTGTTTTTTTCTTGGGCATGAGAAAGATTGATGATGACGACGACGACGACGACGACAAAGTGCTATGAGGGGAAGGGACTTAAAAAAGGAAGATATTGATACACAACTACTTATGAATAAAGGGAAAGAGAGAAGCCAGCCAGCCACTAAAGAAGTACTAATAGTGGTCTATTAGCAATCCCAAAAGTAGAAAAATGGTTTTGATTGGGGCAACTGAAACTCTGGTCTCTCTCAGCAGCAGACAAGCGCCATTAAAAACCAACAATGGAAAACTTGAAGCCAGCAAAGCAGAGAGGACCAACTTGGGCTCCACCCCCAAAACCCAATGTTAGAGAGAGAGAGAGAGAGAGAGAGAGAAAATCTAGCTAGCCTAGTCCTAGTCTAGCAGCACCCAATTTGTTCCTCTGCATCTGCAACTGATAGAAATTTAGTAACATGTAGTAATTTACTGTACTCCAAAACCCCGAAAAGAAAATAAAAGAAAAGAAAAGAAAAAACTCCAAGTCTCATTAATAACATAACAATATTTATCACTCATGTGACCCATTGGTGGTGATTATACATCCGCGACAGAAAGAGAGTCAATTGGTGTTTATCTGAATGGATAAAATAAGTCGGAGCCAACTTACCCCTTTGATATTTCTTGGCAATGTTCTCACGTTATGCCACGTTGGACCTTTGCTACAAAACTCCTGCCGAATTGCCAAGCCGGTCCTTATATTATTATTTCACTTCTATGGCAAGTAAGTTTTTAGTCAAGTTTTTCTGTTATAAGTCTTTTAATAATTTTAATTATATTAATTTTAAAAAAATTTTAAAATTTTTAAACTATACACTTCAAAATATTCAAAAAAAAATTTTACAGTAAATTATAGTAAAATTTTAGACAAATATTTAAAAAACTCACTTGCCGGACAACACCTCAGGACAGAAGCCAGTTGTTTCCAAATGCAAAAATATTACTTCCTTCGTCCCAATTATATATACTCCTTCCATCCCAATTATTTTATCATGTTTTAAAAATTCAATTTTTTAACAATTAGTGATTTGATTGTGATGTTTATGCATTTTTTTAATATTTAATGATTAAAAAGAAGGATGATATTAAGAAAAGTGACTTAAAAAGTGTTTTGACTTTCTTTATGCGACAAACATTTTGAAACATCCCAAAATGTTTTCGAAAGTGTGCTACTGTTTTGGGATGTTCCAACATGGCAATGCAATACTAGCTAGTAGCAATATTGGTATTTGATGATTAACTTGCACAGTAAACCTGAAAGTGTGGAATTTAACTACCCATGCAAGCAATTAATATGCTGCAGGAACATATAATATGCCCCCACATCCAACATTTCATGATCTAAAGGCCTGTATTTCATCTTTTTACATCATTGTTTGGTCGTATTGCATTCCGCAGTAAGACGACAATGACACTGTATGTATTTGTGTTGCCGTTAATATAAATTGATCCACCGCTTCCTGCAGGGGAAAGAAAGAAAAACAAAAATCTCATGGTAGAGACCTGTAGCACGAGTTCAGTGAGAGCACACTATTGATAGTTGATACACCAACAGGAAGCAGATGCGTAGAGAACACAGTCGAGAATTTGTTGTTGAAAGGTTGGGTTGGGTATGAATTAGGCAAGGGATGTGAAGGAGCCAGTGAGACCAATAAATACTGCAGTACTGAAGGATGAAATTAATAATGGTGGTGTACTTTCAATATTCATTCATGTGTCCTTCACCTTTTGCTTGAAGGCTTGTCTGGATGATGATCATATGATAATAAAATGTGAAATGCCTGTTGCCTCGGTTTCTACTTGTGAAAGACAAGCAGTAGTCAAAACTGGGAATGCCAAAAGCTTACCACCACATGAACTGATCGTGATCAAACGAAATCTTGGGGTCGGACTATCATTGCAGCTCGTACTACTAGTATTCCAATTCCAGTACTACAAACAAACTGATTCTGGTCGAATAATTGAAAGGGTGAAAAATTTTGAGGAGGGTTATAGAAACGTTATCGTTACGATAAAAAAAAAAAAAGAAAAAATGTTGAGGAGGATAGGAGAAGGGAGATATGTCCCCTCACCCAACATTAGAGTATGTAGTTTGGGGGATGACTCGCGAATGGACAATCACAGTCCCATCGATCGGGTGGTTGGGGCGGATTCGCCTCCCCTCACCTTCCCTCCTTCTTTGGTTCAATACTGCCTCCTTCTTTGTTTGTACTAGAAGACAAAGAAGAGAGGATTGAGGTGGGCTCAGTGCAAGTATATATGTGCATGCGGCATCAGCACATCCTCATCTTCTTCCAGTTCCAGGACGTCCCAACATTAACGTCCAAGCCAATTAATCCCACTCCCCACCGCCCTCCATCTGCTAATTCCTCCCTTGAGCACTTTTTTGTTTTCCCCTACTGCATTTAATGTTTTAAAAATAGTTAAAAATATTGTCTTGAATTATTATGGGACGGTGTCATCGACCTTTGGAGTTCCTTTTCTAAACTTATGTGGTCCTTGATTGAATCATTCAGCAATCAGATTCAGAAATTGCTGATGAGGGCATGATCTCGCGGAAGACTAGCTCCTCGAGCAAATTATAAACCACAGGATGAGCCCGTTGATGCAGGATTGCATTGCAGCAACCTACTGCTACTGCTACTGGGGTTGACCCCAATAATACTCAACAAAAGTGAGGCTGTTGCCATGCAGAATATGCAACAGCGTTGCTGCTGGGGTCGTCAAGCAAATTAATAAGCCCGTTGAATTTATGAAAACTTTGAGTCGTGGGGCCTTTTGTACGTTGGAATGGATAATACAGTATCGAAAATGATTTTGTGATAGAGCACGACACACGACTTAATTATCATGTTTCCTTTTCCTTATCTTAACCATCGCAGGATTGAAGATGCATGGTGGCCTCCAGCATCCAGGGATAAAAGTATACTACTCCAGCGTATAATGCTCCTTTACCTGAATCACTCACGACTCCCATTTATATATGTATGTGTGAGTGTGTAATATGATACATGGATCTCCATTCTTCAGTCAGCTGAGGCCAAAGCATGCACTAATTAATGTCCGACTAATCGTCTATTAGTACTAGTTTAGTTCACGCTGTGCTGTGCTGTATTAAAAATGGCGGCCCCTGAATTACATTCTACGTTTCTGAGCTTTTACAGCAGCTCTGTTACAGATGCAATGAGTATTTCCCGTCTTTGCTCTAGATGAGCACTTTCAAGCCAATTTATATGTATCCCTTTCTAATAGTACAGTACTTTTACATTCGTGACGCATGCCTATGTTGAATCCCAAATATAAGAGAAAGTAGGCAACCATATCCTTTCGAATTTGATTTTGATTAAGGGTTATTATCACGTTATCTCCTTAAAGTTTAGTACTACTATCAATTTTTTCTTTAACATTATTTTTTAGTCATTTTACCCCCAGAATTAATGGTCAAACTTAGCAGAGTTTGTTAATTCAAGTAAACAGACATCTTTAGCTCTTAAAATTATCATTATTTCTTTATCCCCATAAACTATAGCCTTATTATCAATTTACCCTTAGAGTTATGTTTTAGACAATTTATTCCACCGTTAAATCAATTTAGCAAGTTAAAAAATTTTAGAAGAAAGTACCCTCCTCTTAGTATAATAAAAATAATAAAAAATTTGGAATGACTCTTCTCTTTTTTAGCATAAAAAAAAAGAGTCAGAGCATTAATTTCTTTCTTCTTGACAATCTTATTAAATATTGAAAAACATAGAAAGGTCGAGAGGGGGAGAGATAGAGAAAGAGAGAGTCTTATTTGTATTTTTTTTTTAAAAAAGTACAAATAAGAAAGAATTCAATATTTTTATTATTTTAAAATTACTTTACTTTTCTATTTATTACCTAATTCCAATGCTACTCCCGACAACATTAAAGTAATACAATAATATTAGGTTCTTCCTTATTTTCTTTCTTTTCAAAATCTAATTTTTGTCTCCTACTCTCCTATCTCCTTTTCTTTTCCTAGCATTAATAAGTGTGAAAAAGAAATTTGAGAAAATTCTTTTATTTTTATGTTTTTGGAACTCTTAGAGTGAAAAAAATGAAGAAAAACCATTCCAAATTTTTATTTTTAATTATATATAAAAATGTTAAATACATTAAATTTTTTTTGAATATACTGGTTAGGTTAACAATGGAGTAAAACACCTAGTAAATAATGTTATAGAGTAAAATGATTGTATCACTATAATTTAAAGGAATAAAGTGATAATAACAATGTAGTAATGCTATAAAATAAAAGGGTAATTTTGTCCAAAATTTGTTAATATGCCGAATTGAATTACCTATTGGCATAAAATGACTAAAAGAATAGCGTTAGGGAATAAATTGATAATAATAATATAATTTAACGGGGTAAAGTGATAATAATCCTACTTAAAAATGATAATTTTTATGCTGTAGTAGTGTGAATTTTTATTTATTTTTTTGTTTAACCATCAGTCCTAATTATACGTACACACATGTTCAAATTAGGAAAAAAAATAAAAATCATGTGTAGCTGTTCTATCACTAATGCAAACGAGATCATGCATTATACATCAAAGCTTACAAATGTATAAAAAATATTTTACTACAATATTACTAGCATAGGAAACATTAATTGTTTCTAATTGGTTCCATGTATTGAAGTTGAAGATTCTAATCGAAAAAAAAAAGAAGAATGAGTGATAGTAAAAATAAAACCTTCCCAATTGTAAACACACATGACGTACGCCGTGATGCATATTGTGAACTTGCAAAATTTTGAATTCTTTCGGCCCCAACAGTCCAATGTAGGATTTGTTATTACGGTCGGACGAATATTTATGACTTTTCCTCTTTCAGTAGTCAGAAGAGATATTACGACGTAAGCTCATACGAACAAATCTTCAAATTTCAATCCAAAACGTGTTTGGGTAGAACCCTGCCACGGGGAGACCACAATATGAATCTAATTGTGGGTCCCTTAAAAATTATTTTTTTTTGATGAAACGTTTAGATGGATTCGATTCCAATCATCACCACGAGTCAGAACATGCCTTCAAAATCATAGATTCCTTACAGAAGTTCTTACAAATCACTCACCAACACAGCCTTCATATAGACACAGCACAATTCCAACACACATCATTTGTGAGGATACAACTTATCATTACCAACTTGTGTTGTCATTGCTTCTCTAACCATTTCAATGCATCTCAATTTTTGAGTTCAGTTGTGGAATCTTAGACTAATGATAGACAACTCATTTTGGAAAAACAATTGGGAGGGATGGGGATCTTCCACGTAGTTAGTTAGTTAGTTAATTTGTGATTGGATTAATTAATCTTGGCCCATCAATTTTCAGTCTTTGAATACGGATTTGGTGATGTTGAAGTTGCTTGTGGCTTGGATACACTTCATCATGCTGTTGCTGTTGGTCCGTTCAAAATTATTATTATTTTTTGGGTAATGAAAAGTTTGGATAGATTCGATTCCGATCATCACCACGAGTCAGAACGTGTCTTTGGAATCACAAATTCCTTACAGAAATTCTTATAAATCGTCAATTAACACAGCCCTCACACGGACAGTACAATTCAAACACACGATTCTTTGTGAGGATGTCGCCCGTCATTGCTGACTCGTGTTGACAAAACTATTGGGAGGGATGGGGATCTTCCATGTAGTTAGTTAGTCAGTTAATTTGTGATTCGATTAATTAATCTCGGCCCATCAATATTCAGTTCTCGAATACGGATTTAGTGACGTTGAAGTTGCTTGTGGCTTGGATACACTTCATCATGCTGTTGGCGACTACATATACCGTACTTTTTGGTAAATGACAATAGTCCATCAAAAAGAGAAAATATCTTGGACCGGCTGAGCTGTATTATAAAAAAAAAAAAAAATGCCCGTCAAAATTGAATCCTACACTCCATAGACCTTGGACTTTTTTTTTATTATTTTTATTTTTTGATAATTATAGACCTTGGACTTCGATAAAGTCAAGTCCCCAATATTTTTGTTTGTTCATTTCGTTTTTCTTTGGTAAAATTTGGCAAGAATAGTTAATGCAACGTCACCTCTAACATAAAAAGTTGAACTAAAGAAATATTCACCTGAACAATATTGAGGTTTGGCCAAGTTTAGGGGTGTTCACGAATCAAGCCGCTCGCGATCGGGCCAAGACCAAGTTCAAGGTAACTTTGTGTAGTTATGTTCAGTTATTTGTTTAGTATATAGTCTAATTTTCAAATTTTATATTTATCAAGTCTAGTTTGAGAAGTACAACAAATAATTTACTAAAATTTTATTCAAATTAATCGATGCATTCTGATCGAGGAATTTGACGAAAAATTTTAAATCCTCTCAATTCTCTCTTGGTTGATGGGATTAATTGAGATGATGTACTATTTGAATTTATAATCACCAATCAATTATTTTAGTATTTAAATGCACTTCAATAATTGACAAATCACAAACGTAAAATATCTCCCAAGTTATCCAAACAATCTGGAGGTATATGAGACGGTTTCGAATGGGCGAAGCAAGCTGAACAATTGGGCGCACTACCTGCGTCTACTTCCAAGCCCAAGATAATGGCTGCCCGAAACCTACTTGTAGAAATATGAAAATTTACTACTACAAAACTTCACTAACACAGCCCATTAGGCCATTACTAACATTTTCTATTGTGCAATTTATTAGGATAGCCACTAAACTTTCAGAATCATCGAGTTTTAATCATTTAATTATTAAAAAAATAGTTTTAATTATGGCTATTAAACTACTACTTCATGTATCTCAAGCACATGATCATTTTTTTCTTTTCAAAGCTGGTTTTCCAAATATTACGTTAGCCAAAAGAATTAAAATGATGCAAAAGGGGAATTCTCGTTCTAAAAAATTTGTAAAAGTATTCACGAAACTAAACATCATGTTGTTTTATCTTCTAATGGTGTTGAGTTGAGAGGTTGGGAGTACATGAGTAGTCATCTTGATCGAGTTCGATACGACTCACCCAAGATATAATCGGAACGGAGGGAATCGGTATAATACTAATTTTCGAATTCTAAATAATTCTATATATATAGCGACTCACTCGATATTGATCGATTTGAATATGTGATGCATGAAATTGGATATTCAGGCAATTAGGTATTTTCTAGTTGGCCGAGGCCCAAGGAGCAGAACCTAACTAGAGCCATATTGATCCGCTTAACCCGATCCTTCTGTTTTTCCCGGGCCAGCGACGTCGTCCCGTCTTCTCAGTCCCCCTGTCTGTTCTCTAGTTGTTCGCTGCAGATTTCTCGATTAACTTGTTTTCAAGTTTTAACTATAACTAGGGTTCTAGTTCCGAATTCATGTGGAAATAAAATCAGGGGGAAAAAAAAAAGAGAGAGGAAGAGAAATGGCATTTTGGAGGCGAGTCAGGCGATCTCAAATCGATACCAAATTGTGGAACCAATTCTCAAGGTCCTACCTTCAGATTCACAGTCCTATTTCAGCCAATCGTACCAAGATTTCAGTTTTGCACTCTCCGAGCTCACCTGGCCACACACCTCAACTCGACTTGCCTACCAATGTCAGATGCTTCGCTGCTCCGGTTCAGGTGACTACTCGTCTCTGAATTTTGTTTGAATAAGAATCTACTTTGACAATTTAGTTGATGGAGCAATGTCTGGGCAATTGCAGTTCATGAAAAAGAAGGAAGAGAAGCACGCCGACGGGCCGAGATTGAATGAGCAAGTCACCGCCGATGTTATTCGACTCGTCACTGACGAAGGTGACAGCAACTAGATACACCCAAAACAAATTTGTGCTCACTTTCTGAATTTTGACATGTCCTGCATTATTCACTTTAGCATCGAAATTTGTTCCAGTTCGAATGGTAATATGGAGGAAATTATACGTTGTGTCTTCTTGTCTGTTTACATGGCACCATGGTGCTTCTGCATTTAGTTACCCCTGACGAGGATCATCTCTTGTCTTCTTAATCATTCTATTTCTATTTGCCTTTCAATAACTCAGTTGTTGATTTTTGAAGACTAGAATTTAGGGGTCCCAGGGAAAAAAAAAGGGGAAGAAGAAGCTGGCTACAGGCTTTAAAAGCTGAGGCTCGATCTGTTAAACATTATCCATGTTAGGGAAGTTTCATAGGCTTGACCAAAATTTCAAGCAAGACCTAAACCTCCGCGTTAGATGTGTTTTGGCATGGCTTTGTTTTGATTGGTTTCTATGGATTCTAAGGAAGAGGCCTCATTTTAAATTGATTTTCATTTTGTGGGTGAGTCTGCTCTAATCGTTTACTTAAACTCGTTTATATTCATAGGCCACTCTGTTGTATCAAGGTATGAAGCACTAAAGCGTGCGAGGAGTTTGGAGCTTGATTTGGTGGAGGTAAATCTTTTTCACCTCAATCTTGATATTTGTTGTTACGACATGTTGTCTTGATATTTGTTGTTACGACATGTTGTGGCCTTCCTATACATCAGAGCATGTGGCAGCTTGTTAATAACCAAGCAGATACTGCTAATGTAGAGCGGGGGCCATAAGGTTAGTTTAGTCTGAGGAATATTGAGCTAAACCTTTGGAATTTGAGAGATAGTTTATTTATTTGGTAGGAAAGGGAGTTCCTTGCACTGACCAAAAAAAAAAAGATAACCAGAACAACAAATTCGAGCTTAAGTGCTTGATTTTACAAAAGGGGGCAAACAGGATGCCCTATAATCATTCTCAACTAATTTCGAAATGGCTGCAGGCTGCTCATTGAAAACCTTGAGTCCTTATTCTTCAGCTTCTGCACCCATTTTTGCCAAAGGATCTGCGCGGCAGTTTGCTTCTCTGAATACATGCTTAACAGTGGTTGTGAGGAAGGTTCTCATGATAGTCCTGCAGTCATTAATAATAGGATAGTAAGAACAAGAATCACAATTATCTTTAGAGATCTTTTGAACTAGCACACTAGCATCCAGCTCAATATGAATATGCTGTATGCTAAGGGATTTTGCCAGCAGAAGCCCATTCCAGATTTCTACTAAAGCCACTTATCCATTCCCTAAATGATTTCGTATGATTCGTCCTGGCCCTACTGGCCCGGGGTTACCAAATGAAGCTCCATCACTGTTTAGTTTGAATGCATGAGGTGGGCGTGGTTCCCAAGCAACCAAGACAAGGTCCTTGTATCTGGTGGTTTTCCTGCTCAAAGGACCTATGCTTAGGAATTCTGTTGCTCTAACAATTGTAGCTATGTACAAGTTTATTTGGGGGGGGGGGGATTGAGGTTTGAAGATAGTCCTGTTTCTATCCTTCCAAAGCATCCAGCAGCCAAATTCTGCCATGGTTCCCCAGGGAATCCCATAATAGGGTGAATGGTCTGGCATACAGCATACTTTCTTTAGCCAAGAGCATAAATTCTGACCAGCAAAGGACAAAAGTTCCAAGGGACAGCAAGTCTTTTCCATAAGATTTTGGCCTTAGGACAGAAAATCAGATTATGGTAGGTGTCCTCTCTGTTGTGATCACACAGTGGGCAGCATTCTTCCTGGACAATGGATTTTTCGAGTAGATTGCTTTTTGTTGGGAGTTTATCTTGGCATGCAATCCATAAGAAATGTCTTACTCGATTGCTAGCTATCACTTTCCATATCCAGTCCCTTTCTGAACTATCATCAGCAGTGTTATTCAAGCAAATTAATTCAACTGCTGTCTTAAGACTGAACTGACCACTTGGGGTAAATTGCCACTTCAAGGAATCTTCTGCAGGAGAGGTGGTCTGTCTAGGAATGGTCTTGATAACCATAATTACAAGCTCTGGTAGTATGACAGAAATTTTGTTGAGGTTCGAAGAATCTCTCTCTCCAAATATCTGAGCGACCACCATAGTGTCTTCCCCTTCAGTGACAGGGCCGGAAATGAGATGTCAGAGAGGTCCTAGTCCCGTCCAATCATCAAGCCATATTCTCACAGTATTGCCATTCTTAATTGTCCAATTTTTTCCTCTATTATAGAGATCAACACCTAGCTTCAAAACACTTTTTGTTAATTGACCCCTGTTTCTCATTCAGGGTGAGTTTTCTCTGGTGGTTAGAACAGTCTTCCTTGACATACTTGTGGTTCAAAATCTGAGCTGAAGGTTGGTCCTTTTGACGTCTTAATCTCCAGCAGAGGCCAGCCATAGCAGCCTTATTCACATCAGCAGTCTTGCGAATTCCTAGTCCGCCTTGACAGAGAGGGGTAGCTACAGCATCCCATTTAACTAAATGAAGCTTTTTCTTATCTGTGGTGGAGCCCCATAGGAAGTCTTTTTGTATCTTGTCAATAGTATCACAAGTGGACTTAGGTAAAGGAGCACAATGTGCATAAAAGGAAGACATGGCAGAAGAAACTTGTTGAATGATAGCTTTTCTTCCAGCAAAGGAAATAAGATTTGCCTTCCAGCCAGCTAGCTTTTGTCTAATTTTGTCTACCAGGAAAGCATGATTTTGTGGAGAGATTCTGGTATGGGAAAGAGGCATTCCTAGGTATTTCTCTAGATCATCTGTGCTGTGCACGCCTAAGAAAGAAGAGATTTTGGTCGGGTTGGAAGGATCAGTGTTTTTGGAGAAGAAGACTTTTGATTTCTCAAGGCTGATGGTGAGACCAGAGCGCAGACAAAAATTATCCAAAATGGATTTGACCTCAGAGATAGAAGAGTTACGACAGCTAGACAAAAGGATTATATCATCTGCAAACATACAATGGGAAATAGCAAGCCCCCCCCCCCCCTCACCCACCCACCTATTGTTAAAGCTTCCCAACTGCCCTGTTGGACTGCCTGCTCAATACTGAAAGAAAGGTACTCCATACGTAAAAGAAAGATATATGGGGAAATAGGGTCCCCCTGTCTGATACCTCTTGAGGGAAGAATCCAATTTAGTAGGAGTGCCATCAATGAGGATGGCCACTCTGCAGGAGGAAATGCACTTCATTATAACAGAGCATAAGGTAGGAGGGAAGTCAAAGTGATGCAGGGCTTTGATAAAACACCACTCCAACTTATCATAAGCCTTTTCCAGATCAATTTTCAAAGCACAGAAGGCATTCCTGCATTTCTTTTTGTTTAAGCAGTGTGTGGCTTCTTGGACAATAAAAATGTTATCTGAGCCTCTTCTGCCAGGTATGAATCTGGTTTAGGTAGGAGAAATAATGGAATCCATGAGAGGCCTGATTCTGTTGACTAGAAGTTTGGATAACACCTTGTAAGGGGTGTTGCAAAGGCTGATGGGCCTGTACTGTTGGATATTCTCCAGATCACTGATCTTAGGAATAAGGCAAATATAGGTTTCATTGGCTCCCTCAGGCAAATTGGAGGAAACAAAAGATTCTTTGACTAGCTTATAAATAGAGCCCTTGATTTCAGTCCAGAAAGATTGAAAGAAAGCAGGAGGTAAGCAGAAAGATTGAAAGATTCATGGGTTTCAGGTCCATGATGGCCTAATCTATTTCCTGAGGAGAGGGAACTCTACCCAGTTGCAATTTTGTACTAGCATCTTGAATTCTCCTCATGACAGGAAACCCATCGGGTTCCCTAAAGGAACAAACCATATCTGTAGAAAAGAGCTTCTGGTAGTAGAGACAGATATGGTCCCTAAGCTGACTGTGATCAGTAATCCAATTTCCAGCAAGGGTTCTGAGTGTGTGAATACGGTTCCTTTTTCTCCTTTGAATAGTAGCAGCTTGGAGAAATTTTGTGTTTAAATCATTCCAGATCACTTGGTTAAGTCTAGACTTCATACACCAGAGCTCCTTTTCTTGGATAAGGATCAAATTATACTCACTCAGAGGTTGGGCTTCAAGGTCAACAAGGTGATGGGAGATGTCGTTCTGCTGCCTCTGTTGGATGCTCCAGATTCTGGCCAGCAGAATCCTTTTTTCCTTGAAGATATTTTTAAAAGTGGTTTTACTCCAAATTTGGACAGAGTCAGTAAACTTAACAATAGAAAGCATCAAGCTATTATTATCACCCCAAGATTGTTGAACTACCTCTTTTAAGGAAGGTTCAGCCAACCAAAATTTTTCAAATCTAAAAATTTTCATACGTCTAACAGGAAGGAAGAGATTGACTAAAATCAGGCAGTGGTCCTATCTAGTTCTAGGTAAATGAATAACCGAGTCTGGGAACAGGGAGTTCCAGTAAGGATTGCAGAACACTATCTATTCTCTCAAGAATCAAACCCTTATTAAAACGTTTATTAAGCCAAGAAAATCTAGGGCCAGAGTAGCCCATGTCTAGCAAATTACAAAAGTCCAGACAGCTTTGAAAGACTGTAGCATGATTTTGATTGATGGGGTTGTCCCTAACTTATCCAAATTGGATAACTTTTCATTAAAATCTCCCAGACACAACTAGGGAAGGGAGTTCTGGGAGGCTACATGTTTTAGATTCTCCCACAGAATGACCCTATTATTATAGTTTGGGCTAGCATACACAGCTGAAAGAAACCAAGAGGGAGTATCCGAGGATACTTGCACTAGAGCATGAATTTCTTGTTCTGTTTTACTGATGATGTTGACCCGAACTTCGTTAGGATGCCATAAGAGCTAGAGACCTCCTCTCCTTCCAACTGAGTCCACAATCTTGTACCCACTAAAGGGTAGGCTCACGTACATGTTCACAGCTGCTTGTCCTCCTATCTTAGTTTCTACAACTATGACTACATCTGGGTTGTGCTTCCAGCCCCATGCACATTCCAAGTGATGATCTTCATTTGGCTAAACTTCCTGATCAGATTGAACCCTGGCACATGCATCGCCTGTCTATGTATTCGTCTCCCTATATTCCACATTCTGGCCACTCTCCTCTGCCTTCCTGGGTCTCGATGTTCCTCCAGAAGTGGCCAAGCTCTCATCACAAAGTCCATGTGGTGTCCCACCTCTTCTCTGTCTATTTTGATCCTTAGTTCTGCTCCTATTATACCGGGGGCAGGGAAAATGAACCTCCCGGCTGCTTCTCGCCAGTCTATACCCAAGGTTAAAGGGAAGAGAGAAAGAGACTCTCCTACCCATCTTCTTCGTGGGTGATAGTTTGACCCCAATTGTGTCGTGATAAGGCATGGCGTTGCCTTCTCCAATTGCTGATTGGCAGTCTTCCACTCCATCTCTTCTGCCTTCTACCCTCTGCAGCAGATTTGGATCCTCCTGCACTTGTCCATTCTTGTTGAACGGATCCAGATCCTCCATGATGTCCAAGCAAGTGCTGGTTGCCCAGAGATGCAACATCCCCAGAATGTCTCGAGTTTACTTCTCTGGGGTTTGTCCTGAGTCCACACAGAGCCCTTTCCCGTAGATAGTTGGGAGCCCACAGATCCTGAGAGATAGTTTATACATCAAGTAAAATTGGTTATGTGCCTGTCTGTACCTTTGTCTCAAAAAGGATATAGAGCTTTGCCTTCGATAGGCTAATGTTAGCAGTTTGTTTAATTAAAGGCACTAGTTTCTAAATGAGGTTCATTAAATATGTAATTGAATCAAGGCCTACCCTAGGTCTGTTGCTTTTGAACACTACAAGCTCCTAAAAAAGCAATATCCTTCTTAGTTTCTCAGGTCCATAAGCATATGGTTTAATTAGTCCTTTCTTCTTGTGGGTTTGCATATGTGTGTGAGAGAGAGAGGGAGAGAGAGAGAGACATATGGCTCTTAATCTAATCTATGTTCTTGTTTTTTTTCCCCCCTTTGGCTGGGGGATGGGGTGCTTCTTCAGGTTCAACGAAATGCCAAGCCTCCTGTGTGCAAACTTATGGACTACTACAAAGAAAAATATAAACAAGAGTTAAAGGAAAAAGAACGCTCCAAACAAAGGGTACGATACCTTTTTACTTGCACCTTTGCCTTTTTCAAGGGGTTGAATTGAATCATTTCACTGATTAACTCGACATTTTTGTCCTTTATTGAGGATTTTACTGCAGCTATCTTTTTATTGTTTGTGGATCTCATTTTTTTGCTCGTGTTTAGGTTCCTAATGATAGTAGCGTGATTTATATTTGAAATGCACTGTAGTCATGTGGATTTTACTGCAGCACGATCCTAAGTAGTTTACCAAGATTACTGTTTCATACAACTTCCTAGTTTATTGCTTTATTTGACACAGTTCTTGTGCATTTGGGCCTATATGGTTGATATTGCATAGAGATATGTGATGAGAAGTCAAAACATGCTTATGCATGCATGTGAATTATGAAGTTACATAGTTTTCCTGCTTGGATATTTCAGACATGTCGGTTCACTAATTCTTGTAGTATGTGAGATTATGAATTAATGATATAGTGCCTTTTCTCTTCTTTTTAATCTGGGGCCAAGTTTAATCTTTTTGGTCTATTTAACACAGTCTAAAGTTAGTTTACGCAACGGAGGCTGCAAAGAAGTTCGATTTGCTGCTAAAATTGTAAGTGTTTTATTCCTTGCCTTTCTGGACACCAGTAAGTCTTATTGCAGTTGATATTTTTACCATTGTTTTGGTTTAGTGCTTGTGGGAGCCCTCAATCTATCAATAATTCTTGTCCACTTGTTGTGAAATTTTATCTGAAAAAATTTATAGGGCCTATTTTATATCTGTTGTTGCATACAAAGTGTCCCCTTTTAGTCGTCAAAACTGTATCTGGTGATTGCTGCATGATTGTATATGTCTATTGCCTTTTCAGACTACGTTTCTTTTTCAGAGTTATTTCAGCAAAATCAACAAGACAGTGGCTTGAGTTCTGATGCTTAATTTGGATCCCACGGATACTATGACAGTATTTTTTTACCCCCTTTTCTTTTCCCTTTCCAGACACCCAATGACTTACAAATTAAAGCGGACATGGCAAAGAGACTAATGGAGAGCGGCTATCGTGTCAAGGTATTGTCCTTCTTCCTTGTTATAGTTTAGAGCTAATGGTTTTCCCTGGAATGAGCTAACGGAGTATTTTATCAAGCCTATACTAACGGAGCGATCGCATCATCAAGTGTCAGAATACCTGATTGTTATTGGAAATTGTGCTAGTTTTATATATAAACTTGGAAATAAGACTGAATCATTAGTTTCGTTCTGACACTTTGACACTTGCAAATTGCCCATTTGCTTAAAATCTTCTTTTCTACTGGAATTGGTTTATATTTCAATTGGAAAATATTTTTCATGTTTCCTTTTTTTGACCAGTGTGTAGCTATTGGTAATGTGGATAAGGGTGAGGACTCTGCAACATTGTTTTCTCGATTCTCTGCTTTGGTAAGTATACTTCGTAATTTCGTGGCTCTGCACAAACCTCTTTTACTTTTTGATTTTGGCAATAACACTTTGATATTTAGATTGAAGATATATCTGTTGTTGAAACTGATACCCGAGTGGAGGAAAAGGATCAGGCACATGTTATTATGAGGCATGTTAAGTATGGTCCATTAAAAAAAGGCTCATTAAAGAGAGCATCTATGGACAAGAAAGCAGCAAGTGCTAGTGTTCAAGAGGTGGAAGGTGATGATGACGTTCTTTCTGAAGAAAGAGATGATGTTGAGCAAAAGGAAATATCTGGCTGGACAACAGCTAATGCAGATGATGATTTTGATGAACTTTTTGACCTCAACGACAATGCAGATGGGGTTTCTAAGAGTTCAAGGAGTGAGAAATTCTCAATTGCACGTGAACCATCGAGCTCATCAGAAGGTGGTTCTTCACATTATCCACGACCTGGTGGGAGAGACACATTGCAGTCAGGACCCCAGTTTCCTGATAGGGTAAGGCAACCACCATTGAATATGAATGCATCGCCCCAAAGAAGAAAAACTGAAGGTGTCAATCATGCGTATCCTGCATCTACAAACTCCAGGAACCACGGACAAAATTTTGCTCCAAATAATCCTGATCCCCAGGGCCCAAGTTATGGTGTCTTCAGAGCTCGACAAGGCAATGACGCTCATGGGAAACAGAATGCACCAGCAGAAGTTAATAGATACAAGCAGAGGAATGCACCTGATAGCAGGAGGAATTCCAGCCCTCCAAGGGCGGCCGGGCATCAGAATGGACCCATGTCTAACTTCAAATTTGGCAGGGAGCAAGCTGTTAATAGGGACGAGCAAGGTAGATGGGGTGTATTTAGTGGGGAAAGCACAAACGTTATACCAAACAGGACTTTTGATGGCCAAGCTAAGGTGCAAAGATAAAAGCCTCGTGGATCACTTGGTATTTGAAACACTAGTATTCGTATTGAGAATTCATACAGCAATGGTTTTTCCCTGAGAAGTCATACAGGAATATATTTATTCATCAGGCCTGGTTTCTGTTCAGCAGCTCTCGAGAAATTTCCGGTTGTGTGCTGGAAATTTGTTCATCCTTCTCGCAAGGGAGAAATAACACGTTCATGTGTTTGCTCTGCAACATTCCTCGTCTGAAAGGAATGTATTAGCATTTTACTGACAGGTGAAGCAAGCAATCAGAAGGTCCATCTGGTCCCAATTTCCTCTTTTGTTGGCTTCCAAAAAATGACCACAATGGGTGTGCAAAATAGCTCAATAACTTAAATTAATGGTTTAAAACAGCAAAGGAAGCGCGAAAACTATACTAAGGGGGCGTTTGGTAAGAGGGTATCGGATTCGGGGAATGGAATGAACCCCATAAATGGTGTTTGGTTCACTGGAATGGGAATTGAAATCTTGGAATGATTTCTAAAAATTTGGTGTTTCTCCATTCTCAAGTATTTTGGTGGGTTTTGTCCGATTCCCAAGTTTGATTCCAAGAAACAAATCCAATTACATATTATAATTATACAATGATATAATTAATATTTATATATATTATATATTATAATATATACATATATATAATATATTATAATTATAATATTAGTACATTATATAAATATATATTATAATTATTTAGTTAAATATAATTATATTTATATAATATATATTATAAATTTATTAATATTATATAATAATATATTTATAATATATATGTATATCTATAAATGTATATTATATGTGCATATAATTAAAATAAATACATGTATATAATATTAATAAATTATATAATTATATTTATATTTATTATTTTAAATATAATAATATATAATAACTATATCTAATTAATATGCATTATATTTATATAAAATATTAGTACAATTAATATTTATATATTATATAATTATAATTATATATTTATATTATAACTTTCATATAATTATAATTAATTATATTTAATATTTAATTTAATTAGTTACAAACTTATAATAATGATATTATTATATTATATAATTATTTAGTTAAATATAATTATACTTATATAATATATATTATAAATTTATTAATATTATATAATAATATATTTATAATATATATGTATATTTATAAATGTATATTATATGTGCGTATAATTATAATATATACATGTATGTAATATTAATAAATTATATTATTATTATTATTATTATTATTTTAAATATAATAATATATAATAACAACTATATTTAATATGTAATATATATTACATTTATATAAAATATTTGTATAATTAATATTTGTATATATTATATAATTATAATTGTATATTTATATTATAACATTTGTATATTTATATTTAATTATATATTTAATATTTAATTTAATTAGTTACAAACTTATAATAATAATAATATTAGTTATATATATTATATAATGTATATTAATTTGTGTAATATAATTAATATTATCAATTATACTAATAATTATACATGTTTACTAATAGAAATTATTAATCAGTTAGACTAAATTTACTAATACATTTATACTAATATATTTAATTAGTAAAAATTTCTTATATCTCATTTACAAAGAGCCAATAACTATCATTTACAATGTGATTTATAATATATTTATTATATTCCATTCCGAAAGAGTCGACGAACCAAACATCAACTATAGTAATGATACACATTCCAGGTACTTGAACCAAACAAATGTATTGGAATGAATGACCTCATTCCAAACCCAAGATATCCGATTCCAAATCCGAATCCAATTCCGATGTGCGAATCAAACGCCACCTAAGTGTTTAAAACTCCGATAAAGAAGACTGCTCGCTAAGCAGGTAGAGTAAACCCAGAACCATTAACCCAATTACCCAACACCCAAGTTGGAACGCCTCCATTTCCGACTTTGGGTCGTTGTCACAGTTTCCTTCACTCTCTCGACTCTGGGTTTGTTATTTTATTTTGTACTCTTTAAGTTTCTCGGTTAAAAATTCTCGAGCAATTTACTTGGATAGTCATAGTTGAACTTTTTGAATAGTCAAGATTTGGCTCCTTAATTAATTATTATTAATATATAGTTAAAATTTGGTCCCTTAATTATTCATAGTATGTTTTTACTTACTGAACAATCAAATGCGTAAGTTTTGCACCATTTTATCTGATTTCATCGTTAATTCTAACGAATCTAAGGGTTCCTATGATTTGCAAGACATACTACTATTAGTTAGATCTGACAAAATTAATGGTAAAATTAGATAGAAAGGGCCAAAATTTATACTCTTAATAATTTAATGGGTAAAAATATATTATTAATAGTTGAGTAGTGAAAAACTGGACATCCCTTATCAGTGTATGGACAGCTATTTCTTGAGCACAGGTTTAGGTTTGGCCTCAATGGGAAAAAATGGAGCACCTAACAATGCATCTTCACAGACCAAAAATTACGAGATCACCCCTTTCATTTTTGGGTGATGGAGTGATCGTATCATTCGAGCCATTTTTTTTCATGTCTTTTCGGGGGGTCTGGAGAAAGCTGCAATCAATAGAATTTCCCTAATCCTCCCTTCCCGAAAGGAAGAGCGTGAAATTCTTTTCCCTTCCGCAGGGACCGAGAGATTGGATCTAATCGTAAGAAGAATGCTTGGTATAAATAGACTATCGGGAAAGTTTAGTAGTTACCCGTTAATTGTCCTCAATCCCATTTGTCCAAATTTGAACCCATGACACGCTCATTTGTTAAATTCATATATATTACTCTTTATCACATTCAAAAAGGTTTGTTGTACATTTGCAAGTTGTAGTTGTAACAAGAAAAAGGATTTCATTCTTTTCTATCTATTGGTTTTTTTTTTTGTTCCTTTTCTTTTTTATATACCAAAGACTAGAGGTACCTCGACTCTGCAAGGCACAGCCAGGACCCCCTAGAAACTTAGTTGAATACATAATAACAAATCATTTTGGTACATAATGAATAGAGATATAAGAGAAAATTGAGTATAAAAATAATTAAAAATTTGTTGTGAAGAAAAATTTCAATAATCAAGTTAGCCCCCTATTTTTTTGTGATTTGAACAAAGATTTTTTAACTAGTATTATGTACATATAATGGTACCAAAAAAGAAGAGAAAACAAATCCATTATGAGTGCATTGTTGGTTTAATAACAACATAATTTTAGTTGTAACTAAACAAAAAGCAATCATATTATTTCTAGCACTTTAATAAACAGAAAAAGTTTAAAAAACCACCAAAACATGTTACAGTTTTCAACATCAATAAAAACATATAAACGTGCACATTTTTCTTTCTTTTTGAGAGAAAAAGCAAGTTAATCCACTCATTTAAATCATGCCTAATAGCATTACAAATAGGTGAGAACATTATCTCACCAAATAGCTCTAGAATACAAATATTAATTTTAGATAAAAATATGAACTGCCATATTTCCAGATCTACATATACAAATTCAAAACAACAATTAGTTTGATAGCAAAAATGTCTTCTTAATTAAAATTAAATTTTCTAATAATACTTTATCAAGTGACACTCTAGATTGAATGCCTCAATGCTAACTTCCACCACTAACTACAATCCTTTGACAATCGCAATCATTTCTACTAGTTAAAATATAATATCAAAAGAAACTTTATCAACTCCTTCAGCCAAATAATAATGATATGTCTAGTTCCACGCCTAGCAAGTTAGCAATTATCTCAAACTCTAATTAAATTATCTATCATCAGGGACAATAAAAAAGAATAAGATTACAAAGTCATATAGAACCAGTTTAAACAAAAGATTCTGAAATCTAATTTTACACTTCTTTTATTCTCAAGATATTATTTGTTAAATTTTAAAATTATGAAAATAAACTACCTATCATGGATATAGGCTAGTAATTCAAAATGAAGAGATACGAAATATTTTCTTCACATCCCAAATTACTGAGCCCAACAATTATTTTACATATCATCCACTTGATCCATTAAATAAGCACTTTTCATTATTAAGAAACTTTATATAAATCAAACTATCAAAATATAATTATCTATCCATAAATTAAGAGACTTTGATTAATTTTTAATTTATCAAGCCTTACCATTTCCTTTCTGATCATCATTTATCTTAGACCTTCACTTGTCAGATTCTTCCTCCTCCACTCTAGCACTATTATCCTATTATCAAATAACAATTTTAATAATTAAAAAATTAAAATTGGAATGAATATGTATAATGGCATTTATTATTTTACGGGGAAAAAGTAGTTACAATTCTTCATTGTCAACTTGAAAATTTGTCATGTAATCACCACCAGTCCTTTTTTTAGCTTTAGGGAATTTTTTTCCAAAAATAAAACAAGCCAAAAAAGTAATTTTAGAATAAATAAAATTAAAAAAAATAACACATTTCTTTAGATTTATGGGGAAAAAGTAGTCACAGCATCGCATGCAAACTTCAACTTGTCTTTTTTAGGGGAAAAAGAAAGTCAAATGAAGGAGGAAACGGTAAGAAAATGAATGAGCAAAGGCTTCTGATCAGGAGGCAAAAAGTAACAAAAAATATTAAATAGTACGTATCAAAGAGAGACGGTAAGCGGAGAAAATCATGAATCATGATTACTGGATTAAGTAAGAAAAGAAATGTCAAACTCTTCCTTCAGCTCCTATAACGAAACCGTTTATTTAGTTATATATGGATAACATTGAAAGAAAATTCATCAACCGATCCAATAGAGAAAAAAAGCAGAATAAACGATTAGGATGAAGGGGAAAAAAAAAGAAAGGAGTACAAAGTGGAAACTAAATGCAAAAGTTGCAGTGTAGATAAAGGTTTGTTTAGTTATTTTTTTTCAGAAAGGAGAAAGGAAATAAGGTGATAAAAAAAGAAAGTAAAAAAAAGAAAAGAAAAAAATGAAGATAACTTCCTCAAAAGAGGGATGTGGCAAATGTCAAAATGAAATGAAAACCAATTGGCAATTATTGGAATTGTTATATTAACTCCACCTTCTTTTTATATATGTTAAGAGAATATAAGTATTCTTGTAGATAATAAATTAGTAAGGGTATTCTTGTAAATAATTTGTTAGGTTTGTACTTCTATAAATACTAGTTGGTCACTCATAATACAGTGATTAGATGTTTTCCTTCCAAAATACCTGTTAACATGGTATCAGAGTTAAAGTCCTAGGGTTAGGGTTAAACATCTAGCAAAAGTACTGTTCAGCCGTACTGTTCATCGCGACACTGTTCACGGCGCAGCACTGTTCACGCCGTTACTGTTCACGACGTACTGTACACAGGGGGGCACTGTTCAAGTGTGCTGTTCACGGCGTAGCACTGTTCACGCCGTTACTGTTCACGACGTACTGTATACAGCGCACTGTTCAAGCGTTACTGTTCATCTCGAGTTTTGACCCTTTATTTGGTTTAAAGTGCTATTCGCTATGGTTGAAAAGTTTGTTAATGCGGTTACCACTGACCAAGTTGAATTGAATTTCCAGAAGACTGTTACTATATTCGAGAAAGATTATGTTAAATTGCTACAGTACTAAGTTACAAATCACGCATCTCTTCCCTCTGTTTCTTTAGCACAAAAAGGTAATGACTCATGGATTATTGATTCCGAAGCTACTGATCATATATCAGGTACCTCTAAAAACTTTTCTAATTTTCAAGAGTCTACTTCCTTTTCTCATGTTATTTTAGCTGATGAATCTACCATTAAAGTTAAAGAACTAGGCACTGTAAAAATTAATCCATCTCTTCCGCTGTCTTCTGTTCTTTACGTACCCGATTTGTCCTTTAATCTAATGTCTGTTAATAAACTCACTAAATTTCTACAGTGTTCAATTATTTTTTCTCCTGATTCTGTTGTCATTCAGGATTTGAAAACAAAGAGGACGATTGGTGGAGGGCATGAGTATAATGGTCTTTATTTTTTCAACTCTAATAGTCCGATTGCATGTCCCGCTACTGTTTCTCCTCTTGAAATTCACTGTCGTTTGGGTCATCCGTCTTTACAAAATTTGAAAAAGTTGGTTCCTACTTTGAGTCAGTTATTTTCTTTAGAATGTGAGTCTTGTCAGTTTGGGAAGTATCATCGTCTTTCTTTTGCTCCTAGAGTCAATAAACGGGTTTCTGAACCCTTTTGTTAGTTCATTCTGATGTTTGGGGTTCTAGTCGAGTCGCTTTAAAGTTAGATTTTAAATATTTTGTAATCTTTGTTGATGATTTTTCAAGAGTTACATGATTTTATTTAATGAAAGATCGTTCAGAATTATATTCCATTTTTTGTACATTTGTTGCAGAAATAAAGAATCAGTTTGGTGTGCCTGTACATATACTTCGCAGTGATAATACGAAAGAATATTTTTCACTCCTTTTAATACCTTTATGACTAAGTCTGGTATTATTCATCAGTTCTCTTGTCCTCATATTCCACAGCAGAATGGAGTTGCTGAAAGAAAAATTGGACATTTAATCGAAATTGCTCGAACACTGTTGTTGCACATGAATGTGCCCAAATAATTTTGGAGTGATGCAGTTCTAGCTGCATGTTATTTAATTAATCGCATGCCATCTAATATTCTTGGAGATCAATTATCTCACTCCATTCTTTTTTCTCATGAACCTGTGTTTAAATTACCTCATCGTATTTTTGGATGTATGTGCTTTGTTCATCAGCTTGCTCTCGGGGTGGCTAAATTAGATTCTCGTGCTATTAAATGTATTTTCTTAGGATACGCACGAGCGCAAAAAGGGTATAAATGTTCAGTCCAGTTTTAAATCGATTTTTTACTTGTGCTGATGTTATTTTTTTTTTGAATCCACTCCATATTTTATCAAACACAATATGCCTTGTGAGTTAGACCAGTGTCCCTCTTTTTTCTCTCCTGTTTTACCAGTCCCTTCCCCTTTATTACCTAAGTTATCTAGTCCATCAGATTCCATAACTCGATTATCTCGTCCTCATCTTCAAGTTTACTCTCGTAGTTCCATGGTTGAGAAAGTTCCTGATATGCCACACACTTCACCAATTAACTCTCAATTTTCAAATCCTAGTGTAACGCCCTCCTCTGAGTTAGATCTTCCTATTGTTTTATGCAAAGGTAAGAGACATTGTATTTTCCATTCTATTTCTAATTTTGTTTCTTATTCTCGTCTCTCTATATCATATTCTTTTTTTGTTACTTCCCTTGATTCTATCTCCATTTCTAAGTTTATTACCTATACTCTTAATCATCATGGTTGGAGATTAGTTATGCAAGAAGAGATGTCTGCTTTGGAACAAAATGGTACTTGGGATCTTGTCCCTCGTCCTTCAGGTAAACCTGTTGTTGGTTGTAAATGGGTGTACACTATAAAAGTGCAGTCTAATGGTTCTATTGATAGATTGAAATCTCGTCTGGTAGTTAGAGGATTTACTCAAGTGTATGGAGTAGATTATTTAGAAACATTTTCTCCTGTTGCAAAGATTACCTCGATTCGTTTTCTTATCTCTTTGGCAGCAACTTACAATGGTCATTGCATCAGTTGGATGTGAAAAATACATTTCTGCATGGAGATTTGGAAAAGAGGTATATATGGAACAATCTCTTGAATTTGTTGTTCAGTGGAAGAATTCGCGGTTGGTTTGTTGTTTGAAAAAATCCTTATATTAATTGAAACAGTCTCCGAGGGCCTGGTTTGGCCGATTTAGTAGTGTTATCATGGAATTCGATTTGACAATATGTGGAGTAGATTATTCTGTATTTTATCGGCATTCTAATACTGGTAAAATTTTATTAGTTGTTTATGTGGATGATATTGTGATTACAGGTGATGATATTGTGGGGATCCAGAAACTTAAATCCAATTTACAGGCAAACTTTCAGACAAAAATTTAGGTCATCTACAGTATTTTCTGGGTATTGAGGTAGTTCGGTCTAAATATGAAATTTATTTTTGTCAAAAAAAATATGTACTCGATATGCTGAGTGAAGTTGGGATGTTAGGTTGCCGACCTGTGGATACTCCTATGGATCCTAATGTAAAATTAGTAGGAGATCAAGGTACATTACTAGATGATCCTAAGAAATATCGAAGACTTGTGGGTAAATTAAATTATCTCACTGTAACAAGACCTGACATTTCGTTTGCAGTGAGTGTTGTGAGTCAATTTCTTGATACCCCTCGTACTAGTTATTGGGATGTTGTTATACGGATTCTCAAGTATCTTAAGAGTGCTCTTGGAAAAGGGTTGTTATATCAAAATCATGGACACACTGATATTGAAAGATATAGTGATGCAAATTGGGTTGGTTATGCCTCAGATCGAAGATCGACCACAGGATATTGTGTATTTGTTGGTGGTAATTTAGTGTCGTGAAGAGTAAGAAACAAACAGTTGTCTCCAGATCAAGTGCAGAATCTGAATACCGCTATGGCTCACACTGTGTGTGAGTTGGTTTGGTTGAAGAGCATGTTATTTGAAATTGGGTTTGAGCATAAACAGCCTATGAATTTAGTGTGTGATAATCAGACAGCTGTTCATATTGCGTCTAATCCAGTGTTTCATGAAAGGACAAAACATATTGAAGTTGATTGTCATTTCATTCGAGAGAAATTGCTTGACGGAGTCATCAAAATATCTCATGTACCGTCTGTAGACCAATTGGCTGATGTGTTTACCAAAAGTTTAGGGGGCTCTAGGGTAAAATATATTTAAAACAAGTTGGGTGCTTATGATATATATGCTCCAACTTGAGGGGGAGTGTTAAGAGAATATAAGTATTCTTGTAGATAATAAATTAGTAAGGGTATTCTTGTAAATAGTTTGTTAGGTTTGTACTCCTATAAATACTAGTTGGTCACTCATAATACAGTGACTAGATGTTTTCCTCCCAAAATACCTGTTAACAATATAATAGGTAGACTAACATGGACTGGCCAGTGCCCTACTGAAGGATGATGCATTTGTAGTTAAACTTTCAGTGGAACATATATTTAGAGAAACAAACTCAAGTCAATCTATATATATCCAGACACAGTTAACAAAAGCTAAGTCAATTAAAGTGACAGGGTAATAGATCATAATATTATGTCAAAGGAAAGTTTGAAGTGATTGATAACAACAAAAAAAAGTCTAGACGAATGGCAAAACAAAAGAGGCTGACAATTTAGCAATGCTAGTTAATGTGCAAGGCATTCTTGCATTTCTTTGCAAAGCTGGCATTTACTTTTTCTTTTGCTTGAGTTTTAGCCTCAGATATTTTTTTAATGAAGTCTTGCACCTTTGCTGCAGAAGTAATCTCGGTTCCATTGAAATCCTTTTTTGTGATTTGATCATTCAAGGGCAAGTTTCTTTTCACAATACTTGTTGAACTTGGTGTTTGTGTAGTCAAAGAGGTGGTTGCTGCAATTTCTTCAAGAACTAATTTGGTGGTAGCAAAAGGGATGTAATCGAGCCAAATCAAACTCGAGTATTGCTATACTCGAGCTTGACTCGACTCATATATACCTAGGCTCGAGCTCGACTCGAGTACAAAAAATCGATACTCAAAACTTGATTCGAGGAACTCGCTTTAAACTCGAGACTCGACTCGATAAGGCTCGACCTTTAGTCAAACCTTATCAAGTTGAGTCTAATCAAGTTTTTTGACTCGACTCGATCAAAAAATGAGGCATATAATCAAGGTGACGTTTTGGGAAGATCCACAAGCAAGCAAGTAGCTATCAGTTGGAGTAAATGAGGCATAAAATCCATGATTCATCGAAACAAATACAACCAAAAGTATCCACATTCTACCTCCTACAGTTAGCATCTTTAACACCCCTAAGTCCTGCGAAAGTTCCCAAACTAACCAAAATTCCCCACAAAATTCCAAAACTCAACAAAACATGAGCCGAGCCACCAGATTGAGAGACAAACAATTATCTCAAACAGCCACAATATCCCAACCCCAACTACCCAAGTTTGCCATGTCGAGCGTCAAACGAACAAGAAGGATTGGAGTTTTTTTTTTCTTTTCGGCAATAATACTTCATAGTTGCAGGTGAAAGTAGAAGAGTGTAACTAATAAATACACTTCTAATTGGGTTAACAAAAAAGACACAAAGGGAAACATCTCCTGTGGCTATTCTGTAGTGCAAATGCCTCAAAATCAAAGTGGAGGCAACACCATCAGTAAACGTTAAACATATCCATATAAAGCATTTTTTAACCAGAACCCTATGCAGCACATTCTTTCAGAAGCCTACAAAAGGATTGTCTTAATTTCTCTCTTTCTACTTAATAATCACTGGCCAAACCCGCCAACCACATTGCCCACCAAAAACCAAAGAAAAAAACAAAAATCTTCGGTATTCTATCAAACCAAGTTTTCCAGAAAATTTCTGGAAAAAGAAAAGAAAAATCAGCAAAGGAATTGTTACAATTTTATAAATAACATTAATAAACTTGTCAATTCATAAGAATGAGAGGCATAGATGGAAAATTGAAGATAAGAAAAGAAAAAAATTATTCCATTAACTATCTGAGAAATTAATAGAACAAAGGAAACAGACCATGCGGGACAAGTATAGCAGGTTACACAAAATAATTAATCACAAAAATTGGCTTAAACTTATTTGCATGTATTGAATTAACTCTTAATCTAGACCTAATGTAGGTTCATTCCAACAGTCTGGTAGACCTGAAGATCAACCATAATATCCAGAAAACAGGGGTTCTTGCAGGCTGGTATATTTTGTTTTAGTGTTCCTTCCAAAGTTTTTTGCTTCCATAAATTTTGTTCCATAACTAAAGCAGCAGTATAGTACCATTCCGCTAATATGATGCATATCAAGACCACTATCCAAGAGCCCCTCAGCCAAGTTAGCCAATGAGTAATTTAATGAAGACAACCAGGAAAGAATCACAACCAATGCAAAAGATTTTTGCACTCGCAACTCTTGTCTCATTGCATGTTACACCAGATGACCGAAAATTTTCCAGCAATTAATTGGTTTAGCAATTGTACAAAACTCAGAAGAGCTGCGGCGAAAATTGCCAAGACACCAACTTTAACAAACTCAGAGCCCATAATATTTGTCAGGGGGCATCACAATATGATTGGAGTAACCAGATGCGGTAATCAATCATACTACATTAGAGCAGAGGCAGACATACCAGTAACCAGATGCGGCGAGCTCACTCTGTAGCGATGGCGATGGAGTCTGACAGATGCGGCGAGCAACAGCGTCGGCAACGAACGAGAGACTGAGAGTAACGGAGAATCGGAGATAGGGTTTAGATCTAAATCACTCAGAGTCAGTGGTTGGTAGGGATGTACTTCGAACAGAAAGTGAATTTCTTTTCAACTTTTTTCGAGTTCGAACAGAGAAGAAAGTCTGGAATTTTGCACAATTTTTTGACACACTTTCATCTTTTCTTCCCTTTTTTAGACATTTTTTCTTTTTAGGTCTTTTTACAATTATGTTATTATTTTTTTGCCATTATGAAATTTTATTATAAAGAATAGTTTATTGTAAATTCCGTAAAACTTATACCCATAATGGTTATTTTATAATTATAATACATATATATTATTTAAATTATAAATATATTATTTAAATACCCCCGGCTGGACGAGTAGCTTGACAAATCTCGAGCCTCAAAATATTGGTTCAAAACTCGACTCGAATGACAATCGAGTAGCTCGAGACTCGGCTCGAACTCGATCAACCCGAGTTTAAGCCAAGCCATTGACCGAGCTACTCGCGAGCTACTCGATTATGACTCGGTTCGCGTACATCCCTACTAGCAATGAAGAACAAACTTTCATAAATTGGTAGTAATATACTTTGCCAAAGATCAAATCTTTACTTCTTGACCCCTGCTAATATAAAGAAACATTTTATCCAAAATTATTATTTCTAGATAGCAAGTAACAAATATAGCACTATACACCTATATATTATAGTAATTAGTGCTTACAAAAGTAAAGAAATTTTATGCAAGTTGGGTTAATTCTATATTATTCCAATATAGATCTCGGTACAAACATCCAATCCTGTTATATACATGTGTTTAAGAAACAACACACGCAAACCATCAAAATCTTGTTAAAGAGTAAGAATAATGACAGTTCTCTTTTTGGTAGTGACCTTGTTGGCTTCGCAAGCACAAGGATCAAATTTAGGATCCATTGCAAAAATAAGGTTGTGACCCAAAATGCGGTGATGTGACCATTCCTTATCCATTCGGCATTGGGAAGGGCTGTTACCATGACGATGGTTTTGAAATCACTTGCGAGAATTCTAGAAAAGCAATTCTACGATCATTTCAAGAAAGTTTATGATATTTCAGAAGATAATATTGGAATAATATGGGAGGTTTCTCCTTTCACTCATATTAGATTGTTATGAAAGAATTCCGATGATTATCCGATAGTAGATTATAATGGCCCTCGTTTCAGTTTTTCTCACACCAAAAACAAGTTCATTGCAATAGGTCATGATATGTATGCATATTTGACTAATGCAGACAGTGAGAAATTTGTTACGGGTTGCGCCGCCCTCTGCAACAGCTCACTCATTAGTCCTTCAGCATCAATGAAAGTAGTATTTTAAATATTCTAAACAATCTAAACGATTGGCTTAATCATTCTTTATAAATCAAATAGAAATTGTTTCTCAGACAATTCATTTAATAGGTAGTAAACAATAAGAAGAGTAGTTCAAAACAAACCTGCAAACCAAGACCTTTGTGAAGATGCTACTGTTTGTTGATCTTCAAACTCTGTGGCAAGAGATAAATTATCTGATGAAGACAAATTTATGAAAACAATGATACAACAAATAAATTTTTCTAGATTGTTATACCCTTCTATCTAAAGGCAATTTAAAAAGAGAAAAATTAATCAAAGTACTGGTGATTCACTATCCATGCAATATTTATTTTGTGTTTTGAATGCAAATAAAACAACTAAAACAAATAGAAAATTCCCTTACCAAAGAGTACCGTGAGCACCAGTTGATTAATACTATTTGTGAGCATTTTTTCTTCAAGAAAGAAACTTGTGTCTGAAAGCTTCCGAAGTCTTATGAAGGTTACGCCCTTCATCTAAAACCGAAGACTATGGAACACCAAAAGACTCTAAAATCGTAGGAATCAAAAAGGCCCAAACGGAAGAATGAAGACAATTAAAAGCTTCAACTCATAGTGTAAGAGTGAGATAGCCGTTATGAGTGCATGATTCAATCTTCATTTCAATACCCACAAACTCAACTCATTTAATTGAGTGATAAATTAAATGAGTTAAACATATAAAAAAGACACATGTTAAGTAGTCAATTATAGATGACAATTGTTAGTGAAAATAGTTTTAAAACAACAAACCAATCATAGAATGACAAATCAGTTTAAGTTGTCTACGTAACCGTTCTTGGTGAAAGTACTCTTAGGTTTTTATATGATAGGTTAGGGAAAAGTCTGAAGTAACGATAGTTATGGTAACGAAACTATTTTTACCTGATATAACAGGTAAAAATACTTTTAGCGACCATTTGATTACCTGTTGTACTGGTCATCTAAATGAAATAGTTCCTAAAGTTTTGGTTAGTAAGTTGTGCATAAAAAATAGTAAGTGAACTCGATATATTAGTAACTTTTATGTCTCAAAAAGTAAACTTGAATAAATATGGAACTAACTTTATTTTTTTGAAGTAAAATACTACTCTATATCTGAAACTTAGTTTTTGGAGAGTAAGTTTAGTTCAATTAATAGTAAGTTTTTATAGATTAATAGTAAATATTGTTGATAGAATAGTAAATTTGGTTAATCATCAAAACTTAATAGTTTGTGGCATAAATTTACTATTTTACTTAAAGAAACTTACAATTGTACGTATTATTTATAAATGTTATGTGTTTGAAGCATTTTAAATATTCCATGAAACCTTTTTTTTTTGCATATGACCTTATGAAATATGTAAGAATAATTTGTCATATTTTAAATTTTTAATTATGGGAAAATAAACAACTAAGTTCCCAAAATATTTCACTTTTATTGTTTAAAAAATCTAAACTTGTTGGTTAAATTTAAAATAATTCTATTGTCAAAAATAGTTTTTCTCAAATTAACTTTCATGATTAGATGTGAGATACAAATATGCTAAAATATCCCTCATACATATGTAATGGACATTTCAGACTTTTAGTAAAAAAAAAAAATCTTGTTGTTAAAATAACATATATCATAGTGTACTAATTATTTTAGGACCATTTTATAGGTGAACTAAATTTAATTTAAATTATACAATAGATTATACATGCATGTGATTTTCATTTATAATTATTGGATCCTATTCTTATGAACAATCTCCCAAGAAAAAAAATCCAGATCATACTGATTTTCTTATATGAATTGTTATACTAATTTTGTCATTTTTATTATTATATTATTTCTCATTTTGTTTAGGCTTTTACTCTTATTATTTCTTGTGTCTCAGATGTAAATTTATTAAAACTTTATCATCTTATTATATTCAAAGGTGTTAAATTATAAAAATTTTGATATATAAACAAGTAATATTCTATATATAACTAGGAAGATTTGTTGTTATTGTTATTCGAACTTTCAAACTTTTCAAAAATGGAAAATGATTAAAAGCTTATAATACGACAAAATTTTATTACATATTTCACAAGATTATGTGAAAAGTCAAACTATTTTTCATAGTATTTTAAAATATATAAATATTTTTTTAAAATTATACCTATAATCATGTATTATACAAGCATATTATGAGTACTTACTAACTAAGGTACTAAGAATTAATCATTAATAAAACATCTTATCGTTATTTCAAATAAATTTCCTAATACTATTTTGAAATATGTTTTAAAATAAAATAGCACATGTGTCCCATAAATCAGTAAGTTTTGATTATTAATCAATTTACCATGTTATTAGTAAGAGTTACTATTTATGTATAAAAACTTACTATTACTTGAATTAAACTTACTCTCTAAAAAGTAAGTTTGGGATATAAAGTAGTAATTTATTTATTTAAAAAGTAAGTTTAATATTTATTCCAACTTACCTTTTGAAGTATAAAAGTTACTAATTTATTACGGTTAACTTATTATTTTAGATAGAAAACTTACTTTCTTATTTTTAAGTGTTATCCTATTTAGGTGGATAGACCTATCAAATAATCAAATGATCGCTAAAAACAAATAAAAAATAAATCAAAAATGGTCATCCAAGTGTTATCCTATTTGTGTCTTAAAAAGTAAATTGAAATAAAAATGAAAGTTACTTTTTAAAAAAAATAAATTACTACTCTATATTCAAAACTTACTTTTTGGAGAGTAAGTTTAGTTCAAGTAATAGTAAGTTTTCACGGATTAATAGTAAATCCTGTTGATAAAACAGTAAATTTGGTTAATCATCAAGACTTACTAGTTTGTGGCATAAATTTACTATTTTACTTAAAGAAACTTATATGAAACAAGTATTAGGAAGTTTATTTAAAATAATGCTAAGATTTTTTAATTAATGATTGAAACTTAATATTATAGTTAGTAATTGTTGGTAACGTAAATGTATAATATATGATTGTATGTATCATTAATCAATGTTATGTGTTTTAAGCATTTTAATAAATGTATGTATCATTTACAAAGGTTATGTGTTCTAATAAATTTATTTTCTAGGTCACAAGTATAAAAGTTAAATTTGTACTAATGTGGCATAATCTTTGAAAACTATAGTAAATTTACCCACATATTAAGTTTCGTGAGATTCAAATATATTTTGTATCATTTACAATATGGATTTATATGCACATTTTTTTTTTATCAAACTTACTTTTAATTGGCAAATAGTATGTAAATTATTATAAAATGTCATTTTATAATAATCATAATTTGTATAGGTGAATGGTATATAAACTGCTAAAATTGCCAATTTATAAATGATCAAATCTTACTACTTTATGGCACATATTAGTTTGGTCAACTAAAAAATTATCGTAATTAAGTGTACGTTGGTTGTTGATTTGAAATTTGCACCCCTGTCACTATTTCGTTATTTCTACCACAAGTTTTTCTAATCAAAGTAAAACAAAGTCAAATATCTTTTCCTTTTGTATGTAGTATTTATATTTAGTAAAAAATTAAAAACCATGATTACATTTCATAATTTCTAATGAAATTAGTATCATTTTCTTAATAAATTGGAATAATTTGTAAAATATGTTATTTTTTTACCAATATAATTAGGGGTGACAATCAGGTCCAAATCGGAGTAGCTGGTCGGGTTGAGACCCAGGTATAAGAGAAAACTGGCTGATCCGAACTTGACCCGCCAACCCGAAATGGGTCAGGATATCTGACCTGAATCAGAAAATTCCAGGTTGTCGGGTTGGCGTGACGACCCCAATGACCCAAAACTTAATTTTAATTTATTAATTTACCACTATAATTTCTAATTCACACAAGACTAATTGTCGCGCCCCACTTTTTGATGGTGTGATGCTGTGTGTAGTGTGTGTGAGATGTGAGTGCGTAGTGTGTGTGTGAACGTGTGCAAAATGAAAATAAAGGCCATGGGACTTGATAATGCGACGATTTGGCCATATAAAGTTCAAAAAGGGTTTTTTGTATCAAAAATGGAGTCGCCACTTGGTATAGAGTTAGGGTGTACCAAGTCACCTAAAAATGATTTTTGTTTTTGAATGAAAAAGTAAATAAACCCTTTTTAGAGAACTTTTGGGTCTACGTAACCAAAAGAGGGATCGGGGGTCACATTTGACGAAGGGGAAGGCAAGGATAAAAATCCAAGGCACCCCTTCGACCTAGCCAAGGCTAGTTGCGTGACTTAAACCAATTTTTCCTTATTTTTCTACCCAAGGTATGTATCGCATGTTGGATTTGACTAGATGAATGCAAAAATGCAAACCTAAATTCTAAAATGTCTCTTGTAAGGTTTTTGGTCCCAACCACATGAGTTGTGGCGGCCAATAAAGGAAAACCTTATAGAGGTCGATTAATGCAAATGATGGCTAAAGTGCAAGTGTGCGATTGTATAAAAAGGTGCACGTGTGAAATTGTATGAAAAATCCAAATGTTTGTGTGCAAGTGTATGAAAAAGTGCACGTGTGAAATTGTATGAAAAATCCAAGTGTTTGTGTGCAAGTGTATGAAATATAGTGATAAATATATAAGGTGAAGTGGAATGTCATTTGTGAAGTGAAAATAAGCAAGTGATGGGTAAAATGTAGTAAAATGAAGTATGGTTTGAGAAATGTGAAAAAAATGTGGTTAAGGGAGTATATAGGTGATAAAAATGAAAGTATGACCCTAGAGGAATGCAACAAGTCGGGTACGGGGGTGGACTCCTAACTTTTCGACTTTGATTTTCCCTTTGATTAGAAGGCAAAACTAGCGTGCTAAGGCTATCGGGTAGCCACACTCGCTCGTTTCCCTTATCAGAAGTGGACTCTCCAGGCAAATGTACCCTAACTAGCATGAGATGCGAGACCTAAAGTGAGGGGAAAGGGGAATTGAGGAGCATGCCAGATGATAAAACTAAGAAAAAAAATGCATGATATGTAGTGAACAGGCAAATAATGCATTAATGAAAAACAAAGGAAAAATCCTATTGGGTCTAGCGTTGGACTAGCCCTTTCTATGAATTCCTAATGAAATAATGAGCCACAACTAGCGTTGGACTAGTGTGGTGACGTACATTCATCCATTCCATTCATTCATGGCTATGAAAGCAAGTAGACATGCCAAAACGCTCGTAAACACGTAACACGTAGCACTTAACATGCTCGACTAGATGCAAGAGCCTACTAAAGCAATTAAACATGTAGCAACAAAAGCAAGCAACCAAGGGGAAGGGGAAATGGGCCAGATGCTCTCCGAGTCCTATCTATTACAAGCCAAGAGGTGTACACATATCCCATAAAAACATAAAGGGGAAGGGGAAATGGACCAGATGCTCTCCGAGCCCTATCTATTACAAGCCAAGAGGTGTACACATACCCCATAAAACTTAAATAAAAGTAAAAGCAAGTAAATGCATGCAAGGAGGTAAGGAAAGCGGAGTAGGCATGCATATTCACATAACACGTAGGAGCACGTAGGGTCAAATGAAGTGCAAATGAAGGATAGAGTGTACCTCCCTTGAAGCGACGCCCTAACGTAGTGAAATTACTAACTTACCCTCCAAAATAATAAAAAGGTCAAGGTACCACTTAAATTATCAAATAATCACATGAAACAGAAATTAAATATGAAAAATGAAAGTTAAACACTAAATTGAGTCAACTAAAGTATTTACATAGACAAACCAACCATGTACAAAGCAATTAATGCAAGAGGGACTTAATTAGAAGGACTGAAAATTTCTGAAAGAGAGTAAAATAAAATACCAAAATTGATGACTTAAGATGAGACCCATAAAAATCAAATGCAAAAATGTGATTAGAACACAAATCCAAGCTAAAAAATTCTATTAAAACTTATTGAACCTCAAAATGCATCCTAAAACTCACTAAACGTCTAACCCAAAATCATGTCAAAGCAAACCAAAAGCAATTAAGATTCTAGAATGACAAAAGTGATTAATTTATTCAACTAATTGGGCCATAGCAAGACAAGGGGGAACTTAGGGGGTTAAAGTGCAAGTGTTTTAGGACCTAATTGTAAGAACAAAACACATAAATGGGCCTTTGGAGCATAGCTGGAAACTAAGGGGTGTAAAGCTGCAATTTTCCTTCTTGATCATGCATGCAACTACGTAAGAAACAGAATTTTCTGCAGCTACAAAAACTGTTGCCTTTTCTCAAAAACTTGCGGCAAATTCCAGCTACAATTACATCCATTTCATCATACAAACAAGTTCATCAAACCAGAAATCATTGACCCAAATCAAAACATGAAATTAACGCAGCTTCCATGCAAACGAAAGTGAGAAAAGTTTCTGCAATGAATTCAAATAAATGAACTGCTGCAACATTTGGAACTTCAGCAAATCTCTTCCCTTGCAGCCATGTTCATGCCAATTCTTTATTCAAATTAAACACATTGATGCAAACAAACTAAGAAGAAACATGCTGGAATTATCATCTAATGAAATCAGCAAAGCTTGGAACCGAAATGGAAGAAAACAACAAGACAAGGCCGTGAGTTTCTGGTTCAGCAAACTGAAATGCATTTTCCAGCAAATGCTCAAACATGATTCAAACATTTTTAGGCTCAAACATGCAACCTCGTCATTAATCACTTAACACAAGATTTAACTAGCAAATTGGATGCATAAACCCAGCTTGTGAACTATTGCAACAGAAAAACAAACAGCAGAAACGTAAGGATAAGCATAGCTTTCCCTATTGGTCTGAAATCTCAGCAGCCTCTGGTTATGTGCCTAGATGTGAAATGTGAAGCAACCCATGCAAAACCTACCAATTCAACAACCACAATCTAATGCAAGACTTCAAATTATCACTGAAAATTCAGTCCAAGCAACGGAATACAAATGCAACAAAAGAAAGACTGGAACTTGCGTCAATGGCCAGTCATGTCGTTTGGCAATAAAGTTACTGCTGCATTTCATTTCCTTTAGCCCAGATTTCTTGAGCACAACTTTGATATTCAAACCAGTAAAACGCAGAAAGAAAAGATGCAAAATCAAGGAAATATTCATGCCAAGCAACGTAACATGCTGCAACAAAATTTCAGCAAGCTATGAAGCTTTCGGCAATCTGAAATTCATTTTCCAGCAGGCATTTGATCCTTGTCTAAACATGCAACTGAACTCTACTTCAAAACATGATTCTACCTCATGGCATACGTGCACACGGTATTCCAATCACATGGCAAAACAAATCACACATTTCAACAATGCAAAGGCTTCAACCAACCGAAAGTGCAAGGCTGCTGTATTTTCATTTCCAAACTCAGATGCCTTCTCGAATGAACTGGCCATGGAAATGGCATTTCCTTTTCAAAGTTAATAACTTTGCCACTAAAACACAGTTTGGGGACAAAATAACACAAAGACAAACAGATTTGGCACCCTAACTAAGCTTATCATGTAACACAACAATAAAAGGCTGCAGCTTTTATCCGGTATAACAAACCCAATGAATCAACAAAACCCATAAAATTCCAGAATTCAAACTCACTGCCTAAACAATATTTGGAGATACACACTCCACAGGTAAGATTGAAGCAAGTAGAAACAACGGCAACAAACAGAAAACTGAATGCAAGAATCCAACCCAGTCACGATGGAGATTGGAGAGGCTAAAATTGGGAAGGCTAAGAAACCAGTTGTAGGAAGATACCTGAAGTTTTGAACGATGGAGAGAAAGTGAAAGCTTCGGTCTTTTCCTCTGTCTCGTTTCTCTTCACTCAGCCCCTCCTAGCCGTCACCTCCTGTTTTTTTTGCCCTCTTTTGCTTTCAGTTTTTTCGGACCTTCCCTTCCTCTCAAAACTCTCTCTAGTTTTAGCCGTCAACTTCCTCTCCAAACTCTCTCGCTCCAGTGTTTTCCTTTCCAGATTGCGGCCGTCACTTTCGCTCTCAAACCCTCCACTCTTGCTTGGTTTTTTCTCCTTTTTCTCTCGGCTGTACTCCCTCGTATCCTTTCTTTTTCCAGATTTGCTCCCGCTGTCCCAATCTCCCTCTCTGGTTTTCTCCCTCGCTCAGCCCCTCTCTCAGAACTTCAACCTCTCCAGCAGTCAACCCTCTGTTTTGTTTTTTCTTTTTTAAACCTCTCCCTTTGCGGCTGCTCTTACCTTTGGCTTTTATATGGGCAACCTCCAACCCTAAAACTCCAGGATCTTTTGCTATATTTGCAACTAAGGATCTCCCCAAAGTTCACTTGCAAGCTGCTGCAAAAACGCAGCTTGCATGCTGCGCGTTGGTTTTTTTTCTTTTTTTTTAATTTAATAATTTAACAAAAATAAAAGTAAAACTAAATAATAATAAAAACAACAATTTTAATTACAAATACATCAGAATAAACAAACTAAAACAACAAAATTGCCATTTTCAATCTTTTTTCATTTTTCATTTTTCATCATTTTTCACTTTTTCCTTTTTTTTCACTTTCAAGAAATTCTATGCTAAAAACTTAAAAATAGAAATAAAACTAGAAACTAAAAACTAAAAATCGAATAAAACGAACACGACAAATAAAAAACTAAAAATAAACAGTAAATGAAATTACACCAAAATTTGGTGTCTACACTAATTACATAATCAAGTAATAAAAATTTAAATAAATAATCCCAAACCAAATCTTTGGGTTAAATTAAAAACACCGTAAAAGTGTTTTATTCCAAACCAAATATAAAATAAATAAAAGCAGTATAAAAGTAAAAAATAATATAATACATTATTTGTCCAAATATAATAATTTCAACTTCGAATAAATTAAATAAATTCATTTAGGATTAAGTGATTAATGCCTTTGAAAAAAAAAGAATAACTTAGTTTAGTTAGGTAAAATAATTTTTAATTCATAAACAGGTGATCGGGTCGTATCGGATCACCCACAGTTTGACCCGAATTCGACCCGTTTTCTTTTCGGGTTCGTCAAATTCGACTCGATTCTGACCCGAACCCGCGAAACCTCAATCCGAATCAATTAATTTCCTGTTAGGTTCATATCGTGTTTTCAGATCGTATCGGAAATTACCACCCCTAAATATAATCAAAAGTAATTTGCACTACTAAAAAGCAAGTGGAAGAAAAGATGATGGCATAAGTATAAATGTGAGCAACTATATACATATCACAACATAAGTTTAGGTTTGATTTGTTCAAAACATAGGTAATTTATTCGTTAGTAGATATGAAATGCATATTAATTTTCTACAAATGCAAAATATAATTTCATATATACTAACCATTAACAGAATATGTAGTTTGAACACGATCAATTGAACGCATATTTCGTTTGTTCAGCTATCATTTATTTTGTTACTTAGGTTGAATATTTACATTTGAATAGAGTATTGATACCGGAACTTCAATTATTCTTAATGAACTTCAATTAAGTGGCAATGACAACAATTGCTAAAGTATAGTTTTCTTAAATTTTTTTGAAAAATGACAAAAAAATTACATTTTTTTGTGAAAATATCAAATTGTTAATTCAATTCAAATAAATTTTATAATAACAAATATTATTCCTCAAACTGGTTGCTTAATCCGTATCTATGCCCGTACTAGTGTCGAATGGATAACTAAAATAGAAAATTGCAACAAAAAATAATTTTTACAGGAAAGGTGCAAATAAGTAGAACTTTTTGCTAACTTTAACCCAAAATAAAAAAAAAAGGATAGGCTTTTTTGTAGTTTTGAATTCAAAAGTGTTGTGGTTGTGCTAGAATTCTTTATTAAATTTTGAAACAGTTAAGAATTCAAGAGATAAGTACCAAGGTGACTTTTATTAGCCATTAATTTTAGTTAAAGTAGGAAAGGTCGATGCCCTAGTAACGCTTGGATTTCTTTATGCCCTAGTAACGCTTGGTTTTCTGATGTTGAAAGTACATCAGACGAAAGTCTCCTCCTCCACCGCCACCACTAGTACTTATTTGGGTTGACAATTTGTGAATTATGGATGAGCGACAAATAAATGATGTAAGTAAATTATGGTATGAGATTTTATGCTTGTAAGATCTTTTGTATATTTTATTCCCTCTCATAGGCATGTTCTATTATAGGTATTTTTTTATATTCACCATATTTAGTGAATATTTATTCCTATGTTGCTAAAAGTTATTTTCATTCTATTTCTTTTGGAAGCAAGGTGAAGCAAACAAACTCCTTTAAAGATAATTTTTTTTTTTTGTAATAGAACGCTGAGGTTAGAATTGTAGCATAATTGATGTCGTTCATGGTAATGCACCCCATAATTGCAATAGGAGGTTAATATTGATTGGCTTAGGATATAATATGGTAACGCACCCCATAAAGAGTTTAATAATTGTTGTCGTATCCGCATGTTTCCTTAATTTGCTGATAATATTCTTGTGATTACTTTTCCTTGAGTGAACATTCAATTGTAGTATGGAATCTTTTGACAATGGTAATATGATAATATTAATTTATGGATGAAACGTAAACAGAAAGGCAGAAAGACTTAGCACTACTTATAATAAATATATAATCACTTGACTTCTCGTGGCCAAGTACCCATAGTTATAGTACTACATGATTAAGTAGATTTTATTTCTGGGTTTTGGGGGAAGTTGTTAAAAATATCGCCATGACTCAAGTTTCTTACATGAACAAATAATAGTCCTTTCAGATTTATCCAATTCCACTTGCCAAGAGCAAATTCGATGCAAGTACTCAGTGAATGTATATAACTTCACCTTATCTTGATCAACAACTGAAACGAGGCGGAGTGAGGCTTCAGCAGAAATTTCATCACGAATCTTGAAAAAAATCTTTCTCAAATGAGTAATTAGAACAGGAGATGACTAACTTGTGATACATTCTTCCTTGTGTTCATTCTGCCTAACTTTTGATAAAAATAGCTCAAATCGATGAGCAAACGGGTAAAGTAGCATTTTGAATTGAAGGTACTTGTGCGCCGTAGCATGCAATTGCTCTGATCTTTGGGTTGATTTCATTCCAGCAAAAAAGTGTCCTCTCAAAAATGCAGCAGCCCATTTTTCCCTTTTGTTGTATAAATCGACAACCCATTGGTTATCTCTCAAATTGTGTTTCTCAACTAGCAAATGCCACCTTCTCTCAAACTCTTCATGGCTACAAATCATGTCCATAGCCACGTCAAAATCAAGAACGAACCCCTTATTTGTATGGGTAACAACATTTCTTTTTAAATGCCAAGCACATAATCGGTGACGGGCAGAAGGAATAACTGCCTTTATTGCATTTCTCATTGCGCCATCCCCATCAGTAACAACTGAGATAGGTGCCTTTTTTTCCATGGCCTCCAAAAATGTTTCCAATACCCACTTATATGTGTCCTCAGTCTCATCAGCAATTAATGCACACCCAAAAATTGTGGTAACATAGTGATGATTTATGCCGGCCAAAGTTACTAGTGGCTTCCTATAAGCATTGGTGCGGTATGTAGAGTCAAAGACAAGAACATCACCAAAACATTGGTAATCCAAACGAGATTGAGAATCTGTCCAAAAGAGTCGTATCAATCGCTTCTCCACGTCAACGGCATACTTGTAAAAGAAATTTGGCTCACCATTTGCTCGACCATCCAAATATGCCAACACCTGAGAGGCATCACCAACTTCAAGTGCATTTCTATGAAATTGGTCAACAGCATTTCGTAGATCCTTTTCTGTGTATCCCATCTTGTTGTGGCCCCCAGCTTGGTAAGCTTGAAGGTCCACTATTTGAGGAATTCAAATACCAACTCCATGCATCAAAATAGCATGCTCCAAGTCTGCTGGGTTGACACTCCTATGTGATCGAAGAAATTGTACAAATTATTGATTTGCCAATTGGTGATTGTGATCCATATTAAACCGCTTAATCGTAAACTTCTGAATATCCTTGTTCCATTGCACAATTATAGTTGCCAGACAACCAACTCTCGTAAGGCATTTTGCCTCTTTCTTACGGTTAACTAAATTTAACCATTTGCTATTTCTAAAGCCCTCTCTGTTGCATACCCATCGTTTGTATGTCACAATACCTTTCCGATCTTTCTTTTCATCCCGCTCTCTAATACCAAAACCGACCATTTTGCTATGACATAGGTAAAATTCTCTGGCATCTTCAATGGAATCAAATGTTAATACTTGAATTTCATCAGAAGATAATTTGTCAAGCCGATCAACAATGGTTCTCCAACTTATACCACCACCAAGCTTGGCCGATTTGTTAGATAACTGTTCTAGTTCATCTACACGAGCTGTCATTTCTTCCATTTTCAGCATGATGCTAGAAGCTATCAAGTCAAAGATGCTATCATGTCAGTCAAAGAGGCTATCAAGTCAATGTTTGTGTTGATGTATGTTTTCTGAGATTTTTACATAAATTCTTTGCAATACAAATGAAAATATTACAACTTTGGACTCCTACGCAATCTATACTCAAGTTGATCATACCCAAAGATTGGAATCCTACGCAGCCCATACCCAAAGATTGCTGAAAGTTATGTTAAATTGCATAATTCCTTTGGAACGACTACAATTTAAGAGGGGAAGGAGAAAAATACTATCTAGATTCAAAAATAACTGAGTAACTATAGTAACAGTCCATTTGGCAATTAGAACTTTTAATTTTCTCACCCGCACAGAGTAGCAATCATAACATACAAATTTCTCTTTGACATTTCACCAAACATCTTATATGCATTCACAAATTAATCACATTTAACTTAAACGTCTAGTCTCAAGTCCTTTCCTAGATGTTTCATATGGTTATTAAGCATATTTTACCCGTAGACAATCAAAACTACAACCATTTCCTAGATGTTTCAACGGACATTTTCAGCCCCAAAATTGCAATAAAATCTTCAAATTCTCAGCCTTGATTTCGCAAGAAAATCTTGACAAAAAAAAACAAATGAAATATAAATAAATTACAGCAATATAGTCAAACGATTTCAGGTGGACATGATGGACTAACCTCGGCACTGCTCTCTTTGATTGGCTACCACCGTCGCAAAACCCTTTTGTTGTGTCTGCATATGGCAGCACCCAAAACCAACCGATCGATGAGAAAGGATAGAGGGAAAGTGTGAACTAAAGATGAAAAAGGTGAAATGAGAAAATTTATTCAATTGTAACCAAGAGAAAGTGTGGACCAAAGTGGAAACCTTGGCCTGGGAATTCAATCGTATCGTTGGAATTGAGGACTAAATAAGAAGAAGGTAGATGACTTTAAAGAGATAGGTGATACCCGAAAGTGTTTCAGGAACCCAAAACTGTTTTCAGGAACCGGTAATTTTTTTTTACTTAAATATGTACATTTTTTACTTTTAGTATTAGTAAGTTTGATTCAACCATAAGTAAATTTTGTCAAATAAAAAGTAAATTAAATTACTCAAAGTGTAAATTTGTATTTCTGACTAAAACTTATCTTTCAGGCATATACTTACTAGTTTTAATTAAAAAGTTACTAAAGTTCATCAATAATTGCATGACACTTCTCCAAAACAGATTGACAATGCTCGAACTGGAAATTATTTGTACAAAAATTTCAGTTTCAACAAATATACAGGTCCTATCATGCTCATATGATTTAGGACTCATAGCTTCTTTTAATTTCAAGCTCTAAAAAAGGTTACAAGTGCTTTCCTTTACAAAAAGGAAGTGCCAAGAGCACATATAGATGATCATCTTAGTGAAATAGTACTATAAAAACCTAAAGGTTCACAGTACCGTACAATATTTTGGGCAGAATACCAACTGACTGCATAGACAATGCCTACTATGGACAACTTCATATTACTCAACTGGGAAGAGTCTCCCACAAAATGGAAAAACTCTGGACTGTGGACTGGGATGGCAGCAGTCTGTTCTTAAAGCAAACAAAGAAACATGCATGAAGGAACCTTACCAACCATGTTGCAAAAGGAAAATGATCAAATAAATTCTCCGACAAGAGAAACAGCAAATTTTGCATAGAGTTCAGCAATGTTAAAAAATGGCCAATGCTCAAAAGTTAAAAGAATGATTATGTGTATTCTGTTTTTCTAAGCAACAGTAGTCCATAAATTGACCAGAAATCCGAGAACGATGATAATGCAATTAAATAAACAAAATCTCATCTTATCAATCACATCTTAAAAGAATAACTTATTTTGCAGGATGACAAAAAGGCTTCATAAATATGAAAGAATCTATAGTGATCTATCCATGACATACCAAGAACGATCCCTTGAGCACCTCTGTAGTATGAGCTTGTCAAGGTCCCGAACCTCTCTTGTCCAGCTGCAAAAGGTGTCATGAGCCCCATCAGATCACGGAGAACAAAATATGCAGTAATAGGACAGTGGAAATAAATAGCAAGAGGGGCGTACTATCATCAGAAAGTAGTAGCTTGGATTATTTATGAAAAAGGAGGCTAAGCTTATTTTAAGTCATGAATCAAGGATCCCAACAATAAATTTCCATTAGCAGCACTAGGAAAAAGAGGAATACAAACCCAAATTGGGTCTGATCATGGTGAAGTAGGACTGATTGTCAGTTTCTAATCTTAAGGAGGAAGAAGTTGCATGATCAGCTGCGATGGCAAGACAAAACCTTCTGACAGATAAGAAGATTTACATATAATAACAACTTCTGGGGAAAATGTTAATTAGGATGGCACGGCATGTTGAGAACAGTAGAGAAAGTACAAACATTTGACTTGTACTAGGTAAAGCGCAAAATGTCCTGCTGTATTTTGTGAAATTACAGCTAGTTCTATGTCCAAAGAGATTTACCACTTGAGCCTATGATAGGAAAAAAAAACAAATAAAAGTAAAGGTGTATCATCATATTTGCACAAAAGAACTTCATAAAGAGAATTCGGAAAGCTGCCATAAACAGTTAGCAAAACTATAAATGATAGGATCTGCTTACCGGTATCCCAAATTGTAAGCTTCAACTTCTTCCCACCAACAGCGAGCAGCTTGATCTTAAAATCCACACCTGGAATGAGGCACAAAATCGTCGGTTAGCAGATGCAGATTAAGCTGGCTCACAGATTCAACTCTATATTGGAGGGAGAATCCTTGTTGTCTGATAGGATACATAAAAAAAAAAAAAAAGTGCTGGTGTATCGACCAGTCATGTAATTGTAGCCAAACAAACTGCAGATTCTAAGGATTTCACCAAGAGGAGGAAAGTTCAAACTAAAACAATCACTCTCTGGCATACAGTCTACATAGAAAAATCTATACTAACATGTGATGAAAACTTGCTGCCGAGAAATCTCCATATTGATCCAATTAATGTGCGCCCCCTGGCTCTTAAAAACCGATTTGACAACCAAAATTTTGCTAATTAAACAGTGACTAATGATTTGCAATAAGTGCAATGGATGATTGGAGACGACAAATTAGTTCACTCCAAATCATAGAGCAAAACAGGAGACGCTACTTGTAACAGTAAAATTGAAATCTGGCATCAAAATCATTGTGCTTTAAAGATGAGATCACTCAGTAAAACACTACACAATAATTATCATAAAAATGTGCAGTAATGCATATAATCCGCATTTTTAAATTTCTTAATTCGAAGTACGATCGATACATAGTATTAGATAGAGGTGTACCCGTATCATCAATAATTGCATAGGGGGGAAACCCTTTCTCCTGAACCTGTGCTATCTATAAAGCATATTTAGCTTTTCCTCCACGCCTAGGCAGGCCAATTGATTGACCGAAATGAGAATCAATGCTTAGTAGAAGGCAGAAACAGAGACTGACGCATGAAACCTACCAGAAGAGTTCAGCCTGAAGATATGATAGAATTGCTTAGCCCGCTTGACCAATTTTCTAAATTTTAGCAAAAGCTAATCCCGTTCCATAAGATGATGATCGTACTCCTTCCTTTTCCAGGAAAAAATTTCTACAATCTTCCGTGAGGTGAGAAGATAATAAAAAGAAGGGAAGCAACTTTAGAGAGATGCGGAAACCCAAACCGTTTTCAGAAACCGATTATTTTCTTACTTTAATATGTCAATTTTTTACTTTTAGTATTAGTAAGTTTAAATTAAACAAAAGTAACATTTGTCAAATAATAAGTAAATTAAATTACTGAAAGGGTAAATTTCCATTTTTGACTAAAACTTATCTTTCAGGCATATACTTACTAGTTTTAATTAAAAACTTACTAAAGTTAATATTAATTATTTTAATATAATATTTAAAAAGTCGCTAAAAAATTCGATTTGTCACTAAAAATAATAGAAACCTGTAATAGTAGGTTCCCTACCATCGTTACCATAACTATAGGCACTGTAGCACTGTCCGATAGTTAGATATAATCGGTAGATATTAGAGGGACCTAGCTTTAACATTTTTTAACCTGTCGTAAGGATTTTCAAATTCTACAGACTCGCTTGTAGTAGTGGTAGACTAGTGCGATCAAAACTAATGGATTAAATGTGTTGTCGTCTTGGAAAAAAGTACGCTACTGTATAGTTAGTAGTATATTTCTGTCATCTCTTGAGGAAAAAGATTGTGTGGGTTTTGAAGGGTTTTTCCCAAATGGAATTTGACGAGTTTGATGATTACTCGGAGAAAACAGCGGATAATCCTGAGACGAGCAATGGCAGTGATCAAGTGGATAAATCTGGTGGAGGCCAAGACCCAATTAAGAGGCCAATGCATAAAAGTGATCATCATCATCAACGGGTTAAGCGTTCAAGGACGCGGGAAGAGTTCCATGAAGATGAGGAGGAGAGGAGCTCAAGCTACCGTCACCATTCCCCTTCAAGAGATAGAGAGAGGAGTGGGAGGGAGAGATACAGGAGTAGCCGAGAATCCAAGGACAGGGACAAGCATAAGAGCAGCAAGAAGGAGAGAGATGGGGACAAAATCAAAGAAAGCGACAGAGAAAGAGATACCAACAAAGGCGAAGATAGCGGAAGGAGAGGTCGTGGCCGCGAAGATGAAAGACAGAGAGGTAGGGAGAGAAATCAAGACCTGTCGAATCGTACAAGTCATTCAGAAAGGCATCTGGTTGATGGAGAGAGAGAGGAGAGCCGAGACAGGGAGAAGAATGGTGATAGGGAGTATGGAGGAAGGGAAAGACAGAGCCAGTTACAAGACGGGGACCGAGAAAGCAGGTAATGCTCGGATTCCCTCTGTGGTTTTGTTAAAATTCTAGGGGAACTTTGAGGTTTTTCTGCCTGACTTGAATGAAAAAGTTCTATTCCCTTGTTCTGAGCTAGCTACTAGGTAGAAATGCAGAGTCATGCATTTGCATAGTTGTAAGTTGTTAGGGCCCTTGGGCAGATTTACAACGTACACAAGATAATCTACAAAATATTTGCTTATTGTAAATCAGTTTGTCAGTTGGCTTCAAGATTTATATTCTGCTTACAAAATATTCTACTTTCTTAAGTATGTTTTTTGATTCTGGAGTTAACAATCACACTGGTTCTTGGTAGTTTTTAAGCAAATAATTTGCTTGCACTAAGTTGACCTGTATCGCACCTGTGCTTTTGGCTAACAGAAGTTGAATTGGTTTGGCTTCATCTCTTGTAACTAAGATCAGGGTCGGTATCTTTAAATGTAACCTGTTTCCTTAAAAAGAGTTGGACAATTTTCTTTTGGCATTTGACCAAGCTGATCTCTGTATACAGAGTTTAATTTAGGTTTGTTCTGGTAGTTAACTGTTACCTCCTACTCTGAGAAGCACAACAGTTGGCTATTATAACTGTTGAGCTTAGTTTGGGTTTTCAGCTCAGTAAATAGTAGTTCATTTCTTTCCTTTTAGGATGTTCTAGCCTGTTGATCACTTCTTCTGAGGGTTATGATTGTTATACATGTGTGTGTGTGTGTATTTGGCAGGAGATTTAAAGAAAAAAAGGAAGAAGTGGCCGAGCCAGAGGCTGATCCTGAGCATGATCAACGGACAGTTTTTGCTTATCAGGTAGTTAAGTTACCTGACTAAATCTGTTTTCCTACTAATTTACTGGCTTACAACAGCATTTCTTCTGACATGGACTTCCTCTTGTGATTTTGGTAGATTTCTTTGCAGGCAGATGAAAGAGATGTCTATGAGTTTTTTAGCAGAGCTGGCAAGGTTTATCTTCATCAGCTTGACATGCTGTTATTCATAGTGTCTTGCCTGTGCATCTTTTCCTGCAAATAAAATGCATCTTGCTATGCTAGGGCGGGACCCAAATACTTATCTTATGAGACATTAATTAAATGATACTCCATGTTTTGTTGCAGTGAATTGGAATCTGTATTTGCTTTGTGCCTGCTTCTGCTTGTTTAATAAAAACCAAAAGAACATTACAAATGAGACATACAAGATTTATCTTAGATCTCCTCCTTACTGCCCTGACACTCTACTATATTCGATAAGATGATCTATCCATTGAAGCCAATTTTACCCTTGAAGTTCTTTATTCTGCCATAAATCTTCTGAATCAAGCAATATTTCACCACTTAAAATAATGGATTTCACCTTATGACTAAAATGCCACAGTAGTGCTGAAGCTGATGTTGTATAAACTATGCAAAGACTTGTGTGCCTAATAGGATCTAGGTCTTGAATAGATTTGTTGTCTAACCATGATATCTAGCATAATAATTAATGCGACTTGTACGGCTTGTACCAATAGTCTAAAATAAGCTATAAGCAGGTTTTTCTGCATTTAATAAAAAAGTCTCCCTTGACTTGCTTTTCAAAATAGCTGTTAGCTTGGCAATATGTTGAAAGTTAAACATATTTTCAATCTTTCAGTAGATTCACAATATTAACTTCTTTTTCAATTTCAGATAAGCTGCTTATAACTTATTTTGAGCTGTTGAGACTTAAGCATAAGCCCATAATCTTTTACTGGGTTGAGTAGGTATGCTGGAATTTTGTGACACCCTGCCTGCTCCCGTCATTAGTATTCTTTGTCCCCTGAATTCTTTGAACTCAGCTTGAGTAATAGTTTCATCTGTCAACCTTAACATGACATGCACATGCAAAAATAAATATAATGAATAAACAATTGAATTTGTTGCTATATACGATTGTCATGGTGTCATGATTCCTTCAGAATGATGACTTACCCTCATTGTTGGATAACATTTACCAAGTATTAGGAGTTATTGACAGACAACTTTCATGCAATATCAGGTCAGAGATGTACGCCTCATAGTGGACCACATTTCTAGACGCTCCAAAGGCATTGGGTAGGAAACTACTGACAGAGAAACACACACAACATCACAACTCTATACTATCTCTATTTCTCAGAATTTTTATCTTTGTATTCTTCTTCATATGCTAAATTTTGTTCTGCAGATATATTGAATTTTACGATGTCATGTCGGTCCCTATGGCGATAGCCCTGTCCGGCCAACCTCTTCTTGGTCAATCAGTGATGGTTAAACCATCAGAGGCTGAAAAGAATCTTGTTCAGTCAACTGCATCTGTGGCTGCTGGAGATACTGACCTAATATGCCCGTACTCAGGTGGAGCTAGGAGGTTGTATGTTGACAATCTGCATTCTAACATCAAAGAAGATCAACTTCGTCAGGTAGATATATCCTCCAGTTGGTGGTTTTGCATCCAGTTCTCATTGTATGTATTCAAATAAGCATGGTCATGAATGTTGTGATCTACAATAAGCGTACAGATTATAGCTTTTCAAGTTAAATACACCAAATTAAGAATTTCATGGTTCCAATTAAGAGGATAGAGTTTTCAGGATAAAAGGAAAAAGATTGCTGGTGGGTAAGTGTCATGATTGAATGAGATGTAACAGTTCGCAACTCCTTTAAATGTCTTTCAGCTTTAACAAATTTTGGAAAGGTCAAGGATGCTAGTGCCTCCAAAAACTAATCCAGTTCTTTTCCGGCATTTTAACAAAATGATCTAGTGTTTCCTGATGTTAAAAAGGTACCTTGAAGTTAATTTAATTAGCTACTATGTTTTCAGAGCTTCTAAAGTCCTTCATAGGTTTATTTAACTTAATACAACAGACAAATCTAGTATGATTGGGTGACTTGATGTTGTATTTGCTTAAGCTGATTGCCCTAGATGTAGAAAAGAAAGTTAAGCTCTTAAAACTCGATTTGACACTGTAATTGAACCTTGTGAACAGTTGGGGTCACTCATATTACTTTCTGTTACTGCATGTGCTTATTGTCTGGATGAATGACATAGCTTACACATTTTTCTTATTGGACAATCAGTTGCACGCCGTAAAAGAGAGTCATTATCATTTGCTTGTTCAAAGAATAGCAATTTAGTGTAAAGAAAAGATGTTTTAGGCTGGTAGGCACTGATATGTATTTGGCAACAAAAGGATGATATACTTATTGAGCCAAATGGTATAAGGTTGGCACTGCAGTGTCACACTGATTTGCACCATGGATCACTGTTCTGACAAGGAAGGTGTTATTTTTTGAACTCTCTTGGGTTTATACTAGTTGTCTTGATTTTGCGGCAGATATTTCTCCTGTTAGTCAAGATTCTGATCTTTCCTTTTCAAAAAGTCAGGTTTTTGAACCATTTGGTACTGTTGAGTTGGTGCAGCTGCCTCCTGACCTGGAGACTGGGCATAGCAGCCGCTATGGTTTTGTGCAGGTGATTTTAGTTCTAGATATGAGTTGTCACAACATTTAAATCATGCATATCGAGTATGAGCTAACGTAATAGTCTGATGCAGAATAGCTTCACCACATAAAATAGCCTTCTTTGTAGTGAGATCTCAGTGCTCTTCGATGAACCAAGTTAAATCTTTTTGTGCACAACCATCTTGCAGTTTTCTCGCCTTGAAGATGCTAGAGCTGCACTAAGTTTAGATGGACAACTGGATATTGCAGGCCGAGTTATGAAGGCAAGTTATTTATTCTGTTTAAAACTCATGACAACCTTCATGGATTATCATTTACATTTGACATTTCGTGGCTATTTAGTTCTATGGCTCTGTTAGTGTAATAATAGCTTGGATTGTAATTAAATTTATCACGAACAAATATTGCTTTCAATGTCAGGTGCTCTTTTTCTGGCTTCTACTGATCACCTTAGCTTGTATTAATGGTTGAATGACTATGGTAGATTGCAGATGACAATGTTCTTCTGTTTTTCGTTGGCTGGGATTTGCACTAATTATGAGAATTGATTGCAGATGACTAATTGCCAAATGACTATGGTAGATTGCAGATGACAATGTTCTTCTAATTCTCTTCTTTTGCGCAGGGCTGGGATTTGCACTAATTATGAGAACTGATTCATTATCTTTACTCGTTTTTTCTTCATAATCAACAAATAAGACAATAATAAGGCAAGGAAAAAAATGGAAAGGCTTCAATTAGTATTGAAGCTCAATGCGTCTTGAAAGGTTTGCTTTATGCACATTTATTTCTCAAGAGCTAAATTTCTTGTTACCCTCTCTTGTTTCTAAGCACTGAGGGTATTCAAATGATGGGAGTTTCTTGGCCCTGCTGAATCTTAAGAAGGTATAGGTGTAATTACTATTGAACTTGCAAATTTTCTTTATACTCAATTCATATGTTTTGCAACCATCAAAATCCATCTAAACCAGAATTTGCGGCCACAATGCAAGTTCAGATTATACCAAGGTAAACTACTGAAGCTAATTTTGGAGATTGTAAGATCAGCCTCTGTACCTAAGAGTTCTCTCCCCTACTGATCTGCATAAATAGATGTGGACAATCACATATTTGTATAATGAAATTTATAACTGAAATTAACTAAACAACTGATTTCAACAGTCTTGATGCTGATGTTTTGTTGCATTCGTCAAATTTATCTCTGGCTGCACTTCAAAACTTGACCACAACTACTTTGCTTAAGTGTGAGGAAGTGAATCAAATGTGTTAGTGGAAAATCTCTCCTCTCACTGTGGCATAACTCTTTGTGTTCTGAGCTGCATTTGAACTATCCTTTGTACTTAAGTTTGAAGTTCTGAACATCTTGCGGGATCCCGTGGCAAATGAGGTAGAGATTATATCATCCTTTTTAGTTAGTTCTTGGTTTATCTCAATTGGCTGCTTAAACCATTGTCTGTAAAGCATTAATTTGAATTCCATATTTGGTTCTATCTCGTGCGTTGCTTCCTTTCATCTATGCATTACCACAATTCATATTCCATAGGTCAATTTGTTTCCTTCTCTTTCATTCTGGGTGACATTCTTCGCTGCTTCCGACTTATTGGTTGTGCAATAGTTGATTAGTAAGTTGGGATCTATAGGTTTTGCCTCAATGGGACAACTGTCACCATAAGAGGAAAGGGCTTCTCCCTTAGAAAATTGAAAATTATGGAAAATATCCTTTATAAGTTAAAACTTTTTCCCCTGAAAAACTTGCAAATAGTTAATATTATATACCCAAACTTAGAAATGTTAAAGTTTGCCCCCAAGTAAATTTTCTGGTTACGTCTATGACCGTCTCTAATTTTGTTTCAACATTCTTATACAGGTATCAGCTGTTACAGATCAAACTTTAAGACAAGAAGTTGGTGCAAATGCTGGAGATTTTGGTGATGATGAGGGTGGTGGTCTGGTAAGCCATTTGTGCAATATAATTGCTGGTTCTACAGCTTAATTTGGTCAAAACTCCATTTCTTTGTCTGTTAATTTAAAGGTCATTCAAAAACTGTTTTCTGCTTGGTGTCTTTTGGGGACAACTTTAGAGATAAGTGAACTTATTCGGGCTGTAAAAGTTAGTTATGGCTTGGCAAGAAATGGATTGATATCATGCGAAAATATCATTAACAGAGACATGTCTGCTTTGTTGTCGCCTACATAAGTAGAGCTTATCTAAAGTTTGATTAAAGAAAAGTATAACCGATACAAGATCTACAGAGGGAAGGAAAGGGTAAAATCTTTGTTTTTGTGGTGTTAGCGGCTATTCTGTTTGAAGGTCTAGTGATGGAAGAGTTATATGCAGAGTATGGTGATGGAAAATGCTCAGCCATTCTGGAGGTACTACTTAATTGGAGATCTAACTTTGATAATAAACAACTAGTCAGTGTTTTTTAGCTCTAGTAAGCTACTTTTTTTCATCTATGTACTTTCTGTGAGAAATATTGCCACATCCAACCCAAGGGCCAAAGAAATTGTAAGTTCTTGCTTGGAATTCTTTGGTCATCCTTTCTGTTTGGCGTAACGGTACAATATAGAGTACTGAAATTCCACAACATATGCTTGGTTTCTTATTTAGTGTTGTTATATTTGTTCTGGTTTCTTGCTCAACATTCACCGTGAGTGTTGATTTAGTATCACATCTCAATTTAGTCTAGTCAAAGATAATTCAAATTAGATAATAGTTAAATCTCCAGGAATGAATATGTTCATTGCTAAATCTTTTCACTTTCCCAGTTATCCCATGCCTTAAGCTGAATGGTTTCATCTATTTTCTTTTCTAGGTACCGTTCTTAATACTTTGCTTTTCTTTAATAAAGCAAATATTGACGTCAATTTTTGAATGTTTTTCAGTCTCTGAGCGCTGAATCTCTAACACTTCTCATGCAGAAGAAGCTGGATCATACTAGGATAACATCAAGGTTTGACGTATGCATTTTTTAGTGAATACTGAATTTATTGTACGTGTTCTTACATATCCTTCCCTCCTCCATAGTGGTGCTGGATCTGTTGGCAGGCCGGTTGTTGATAACCCTGGCTTTTCTGCACCAGCGGCTCCAGTTCTTGGGGCTGCCCCTGAGGTATCTCCTTTTGTTCCTTTTGGACAGATTCCTGTTCCAGCACTTGCGGGATGGCCTGCTGCAGGTCTCTCACTGCCTTCTGTTACTTTTCCTTCAATTGATACTATAGGCATTCCAAGTGAATGTTTATTGTTGAAGAACATGTTTGATCCAAAATTAGAGGTTAGTGCTGGAGACATTGTTTTGCAATCCTTCTTCTTCTTGTTTCTTTTATTGATGTATTACTTTTGCAGTCTGAACCTGAGTTCGACCAGGATATTAAGGATGATGTTGAGGATGAATGTTCAAAATTCGGAAAGTTGAAGCACATTTATGTGGACAAGTTCGTACTATCTTTTAGTACCATAACTGATTTTGGCTGCTAAGTAGCTTGAATTTGCAAACTTTTGTGTATCCCAAATCTTGTTTATGCTTGTATTGCCCTATCCTGCAGTAAATGTGAGTTGAAAGATGTTCATGGCTGCAAATTGGTGGCGATGCGCATTTAGCTAACAAGTAATCTCTTCTACCTCCTGTTTCTATTCAATCTTTTTGATGAGCAGGAAAAGTGATGGGTTGGTGTACCTGCGGTTTGAGAACAATCAAGCTGCAATTGCTGCGCAGCGTGCACTTCATGGTAGATGGTTTGCTGGGAAGATGATCCTTGCAACGTTCATGGTGACAAAATTTCCCATATGCTTAAATCAATAACATATATGTTGTTCCAACAGTCAAGAACTGCATATGCTAAATCATACTGGTGGATTGTCATAATATGGATCATGATTTAGCCGTTTTCTCTCTCTTTTTTGTTTATGTTAGTGACAAAAATGTGTTAGAAGTAGATGAATTTGTGCACTACTACTTCTGCAGGTGCCGCAGAATTACGAGGTCACGTTTCCCCAGAGCAAGTAGGGTGTCCATCCATTTAAGAATAGTAGACGAGATCTCGTGTACTCCTGCTCGTGTCACCAGCCTTGCTGCTCTTTTTGCATCATTTTCTTCTGGCTACCTTCCACTTAGCTGGTGGAGTTTTGTATCAGACAGGAACGCTGTAACATAGGTTGTTATTGTATGATCAAAGATAATCAATACAAGTTTTAGCATTATGAGGTCTTAGAGAAAATGTTGGTGTAGGGTTTGAATATCCACTTATGTTGGTTTATGCAGCTTCTGTTAATAATTTGTTGAATTTGATTTTCTTTCTCAAAGGCAGGATGAAATAGAATGTATTGCTTGTTGTCTGTGGATAGCGGTACAGAATTTTTGCTCTTGAAAACCTTGCAAGGTTTTAGCTTAATTACGGATATAATAAATAGTGAAATAATTCCTTTTGGAAATTTGGTTTTAATAATCCTGCCCTTTTTTGTTTTATAAAAATATATATAATGGATGCATGTTTTATTTGACATAATATAAATAATAATTTGATTTAAAGAATTCAAGGTAATGTAACTAAATTTGTATATGATTTGTCCCACATCGAACGCGGAGTATTTAAATCGCATTCTTTAAATTTTTTAAGAGTTGAAATTTTTTTTTTTTAAAAAAGAAAGCTCAATAGGTGGGGCTTAAGTAATTTTCATCAAAATGGCTTTCCTTTCAAATTATAAGTAGCATTTTTGGTTTGGTCCTTCTAAGGAACGTGTAACAAAATAAGCTGAAATTTTTCATGCCTAAAAATTTTATCTACGATCCCTTTAGGATACTATATAATTTGTATCGGTGAGATTAAATTTATTGTTGGATACAGGATAGGAGTTATAATATTTCAAAAGTTTAAACTACTAAATGATATGACAAGATTTAAATAGATTAAATTCATGGGTGTTGTATCCAAAAGGGATCGTAGCATCTCACAAAAACTTTACAGGACAATAGGCTCATGAAATTTATTATTATTGAGGAATTGAAATATCTAAAAATTTGACACTAAAGACCAAAATGTGTAAAAATACCCGGTTTGCGAGTTGAGATTTTGGATGGGAAAGAAAGGGAAAGAAGAGAAAGTTTAAAAAATATTCTTATGCCTAGTTGGGAGATGAGATTTGAGCAGAAAAGAAAAGAAGGGAAGAGAAAGGTAGGTATTTTCCATGTTTGAGAGTTTTAGTGAAATAGAAGGGAAGGGAATACGACTAATTGGGAGGAGGAAGAGACCCGCTACAGTTAAAAAAAATTTTCTGGCCCAAATCGGGCAGAAAGAAAGCAAAAGAAAGCTATGGAAAGGCTGCAAAAAATTTTTAAATTGCCTACTCTATGCTTAAAAAGCTATTGGATGGAATATTTATTGATTAATGTGTCTAAAATCATCTCCTTTCTTTCATAAACTCCTAAACAACATTAAGGGTCCGCTTGGTTTAAGGGTTTTGGTATTTGGAATTACAATAATTCTAAAACTGCGCGTTTGATCCAGTACAATGGAAATTGAAATATTGGAATCATGCCTTAAAATTTGGCCATTCATGATTCCTAACCAAATTGGTAGGAATTGACCAAAACCCTCATTAGTGGGCTCTCTAGGAATTATTCCATTTCCTAAAATCTCTTCTCTTCTTTTCTCTCATAACTTAATCTTTCTCTTCTTTTCTTTTCTATCCTCATCTCACAAACTAGCTGTTAGTTTTCCTTTGTTTGTTAGTTTTTACTAGTAAGAAAGAAAAGAAAGGAAATGGGAGGAATTCAAAAGGATGAACAGCAGGCTAAACTTTTCCTTTCAAATTGGACGGAAATGAAAAAAACTTTGAGAAAACTTGTCAATTTTTTTTTTAAAATACTTATTTTATTTTTAAAAAAATCTTGAACAAATATTTAATGACTTTCATATTCAAAATTATTTTACTAACTTTCAAAACTCTCAAATAAATAACAATCCATTTTCTTCTCTCATAACTTACTAATTTTTCCCTTCTTTTCTTTTCTATCCTAAACTCCCAAACCAAGAGTAAAGCTCGAAGCTGGAGTTAAGCAGGAGCTAAGGTTCTGGGGTTACTTACTACTGTAGAATAGTTTGGTAAAGTGACCGAAGAGGCCTTTGGGGTTTTGTCGTCACTCGTCATCTTGAGACTGAAAAAAGCTTTTGAAAGAGAACCCTCAATCCCAAAGTGATTTCCAATCCTAGGGTTTTTTTTTAATGTTTTTTTAAATTCACTCTCGGAAGTCGGAAATCGGAATAACTCAGGTTCGATTCATCTTCTCCTTTACTTTACCCCACGCTGTTGATACGACAGATTTCTCTACGTGGAGATTAGAGTTTTAGTTTCTTTTCTTGTAGCGAAAGAAAGTTATAATAATATCTTCCTTTTTCTTCTTTTTTGATTCTAAATCACTTTTGGTACCTTATTTTATTTTTACCATCCCCCATTCCATCTCCTCGACGAAGGCATCTAATTGTCAGAACGGCATTCACTCAGATCTCTGGCTTGGTATCCCTCCTCAACCATCGGTTTGCTGCCTGCCCAGGGAACTAGTTAAGCAGTCCAACAGAGCTTAGATGTTATTTTGATTTTGTTCAATTTTTTTTCCTGCTATTAGTAGTTCAGATGCGAAATTTAGAAACTGGTTGATTAAATTTTTTTGTAGCCTATGCGAGTATTGTTTGTAGAAATGGGTAACTGATTGATTGATTAAATTTGTGGTTTTTGCGGTATTGTTTGTGGGAATTGTTAATAATTTAGACTGGGTTTCTTCCTTTTGAGAATTTGCATTTGAGGTTGAAAATCGGGGACTGTCTTTATTGGACAGTATTTCCTTGGTTTTGATGGAGTGCATTTTTGAGCTTCCCTATTCTCGCTTTTGGATGTTTTAGATTGGCTGAAACCCGTTACCTCCCAGGCCCTCGTCAATTTTCCTCATGAATCCATCTATGCAGTATCGATATATGCAATCTAAATACGTTTGCCATAAACTTAGTAACGAGAAATGCAAGGAAAATGATTTTTCTTTTTTTTTTTATCAACTTTAAGGAGGGCTGATCAATTAAATTTGCATTCGTGTTAGCTTGATTAGGTGGTCTTCCTCTCAATGATACTGACTTTGATTTTTCACAGCACATAAAAAATGACTCAAGACGTTGAGATGAAAGAGCAACCAGCCACCTCAAATTCTGTCACCTTGACTGCCCCATCCACTCTGCAGCGTAAGTATCTTTCTGTTCATCTTCTAACCCTTTTACTGCGTTGCTTGGTCTTTAATCAATATTGATTAATTACTATTTCTTTAATGGAAAACTTGGGGTTTCAGACTTGAAAGAGATAGCATCACTTATTGAGACGGGTGCATATGCCCGGGAGGTTCGGAGAATAGTTAGGGCAGTTCGGCTAACTATAGCTTTGAGGAAGAAGTTAAAGGCGTCTGTGATTTCTGCATTCTTAACTCATACCCTTACACCTGGATCAGAGGTGCATTCACGGTTGTCCTCGTACATTCCCAAGGTAAGAAAGTCCTCTTTCAATTTTTCTAAATATGTGGAATTTCAGTTCTTTGGCTTGGCACCATTCTTTGTTTTTGCCTCCGTTATTTCTTAAGTGGCTTTTGTTGATGAACTGGCAGTTGTAGCATGTTTGTTGCTGAAGGAAGAATATTCTGTTTGTACATGACTATATTCTACAGTGTGTTGGGGACTTTACTCCTCAAATTATTGTTCTGGACTTTGGACGAATTGCATCTTACAGTTATCATAGTCAACTTTACCCCATTTTTGAATTAGTGTGGCAAAACTAGACAGGGCTGATTGATTCTGTGGACAAGATTTGTGTGATCACATGCAAAAAAGGGTCTAAATGGTTTATGAAAACAGGACATGGACATGAGTGCTGGTTTCATCGTTTGTTAATATGAGCTTTAATTGGAAGCTGGAGACTCTAGTTATCCCACCACTTCAGCTTGTCATTATATCTTCTCTTTTAATCGCCTTTAGGACAAATTCCGTCACTTTTAAATTTGATTTCATTCTTCAAGCTCTAAAAATATTTTGTTCAATGGTCTATTAATAGTTGGGGAAGAGTGGAATAGAGTGCTGTGTGCAAAGTAGTTGTTGGAAGTGCAAAGTGTCAATTAGTTTCATATTAAGGGTGAAAAAGTAACTCCTGTACTCATTGTACATGGTAACATCCTTGGTTTCATCTTTTTCATCAACTTGAAAGTATAAAGCCTTGTAAAATTTAAAGTTATTATGCCCATATGCTGCTCCTGCTTCCATCCAGTGAGACAACAGTAGAGGAATATTGGCCCTACTGCTATTAGTGCTTGCATTTATATGCTGAAACTCAAATTCCTGCACCCTGCCTTTAATTTTCTTGTTATACCTCCGATTTTTTGTTATTTTGCTACCTTCTTAGATAACATTTACTGCCATTACAATTGTTGCTGTAGTGTCTCCATGAATATTACTTGCAATAGCGCAGCAACGAAAGTGACATCAGTTGATGAAGCAACTGGAAATGGGAATTATGTAATTAAAGGTTTTCTAGTGGTATTTGGTGGTGTGTTAATCATATTGTGGGAATTGTGGAAATGGCTTTTGAATTATCATGTAAGTAATACGAAAAGAATTGAGAGATGATTTTCTTTGTACAAAATCTTATCCATTATATGTCTGTCAGACATTTTCTATCCAACAAAATGGACTCGTAATTGGTATGTCTTCATTGCCTTCCTTTTAGTGCAAATATCTTGTTTTTTCCATTGTATTGTCAAACAAATACAGTGCTGTTAATAATTATGCAGCTTGACAAACTTAAATGCTTCTTATAGGATGATGAACATGAAATGGAAGTTGATACTGCAACATCTGCAACCCAAGCCCCTACAAAGCATTCTCTGCCAGAGCTTGAGATTTATTCTTGCTTGCTTGTCCTCATATTTCTCATTGATCAAAAAAGATACAATGAGGTATACTTTGTGTCATCCCACATTTTTGTATATTCTGATATAGTTCTTAATGTAAAAGACTATCTCCCTGTTGTTCTACAGGCTAAAGCATGTGCCTCAGCAGGCATTGGACGCTTAAAGAACTACAATAAGCGAACTCTTGACGTTCTAACATCCAGGCTTTATTTCTATTACTCTTTGAGCTATGAACTTACTGGTGATCTTGCTGAAATTCGTGGGTTAGTTATGATTTTTACTTGCTATTGCATATACTTCATCCCCTTGGTATGATGCATGATATAATTGGTTCACGAGCATTTGGCAGCTGGTGCTCATTTTTCCATTTCATATGAATATATGATGCATGGAATAAATGGTTCAGAAATAATTCAGACGCTTATTTTCCATTTCTGTGTGCGTTTGCATCTGTCTGTGTATTTGTGGGCATATTTTTCTTGAGTACCCTTTCCTTCCAAAACTTTGCCTAACAGAAAGTTTAATTCGCAGAAACCTGCTTGCTCTGCATCGGATTGCAACACTTCGCCGTGATGAGCTGGGTCAGGTTTGTAACCTAAAACAGTAGCTAGTTTGTTGTCTTAGTGGCAGCCTTCATCATACTTAACAGCTTAGTTGACGCAGGAAACACTTCTCAATCTGTTGCTTCGAAATTACCTCCATTATAATTTATATGACCAAGCAGAGAAGCTGAGATCCAAGGCACCCCGTTTTGAAGCTCATTCAAATCAGCAGGTAAATCCAATATTCTTTTTATCTTAGTTTTCTCTCGTGCAGAATCCGTCCATGTGCTTGGGATATTTTATCTTGTTTGGAACTTGTTGACTTTTCTGCACCAATAAGTATTAGACTCAAAGGATCAAATGAAGGAGTATATTTGGGTTATTACTTTTACTCCCCTCAGATTTGGACAAATTACATTGAACCCCTTCCGCTTCTCAACCACTCCACAGCCATTGTTGAACAACTTCTCTGGCTGGAAAGAGAAAGAAGGAAAACAAAAACTCTTTCATGAATAACTCCTATGATTGAGGGCAAGTTTTGTTGAGGAACAAGAAGCAATCTGTAGATATATTGATTGGAAAAATATCTGCTGAAATTATATTAGAATGAATTGGGACAATAATTAAATGGCAAAGTGATGGAAAAAGACGGTTTCCAAGGCTATTCAAACTAAAAGAACCTGGAATGGAACTTTGACTTGACGACAAACACTATTTTAGTATTTTTTCTTTCAAGAAAAAGTTTAGTAATAAAGTGGGAGGAAATTCAATTTGTTCTCTTAATCGATTTGGCAGACCCTAAGAAACTTGATTCATTTTTTAATTTTACTGCTGGAAGGATGTCTCCGTTTAATCGTTTTTCTTCTTCTTCTTCTTTTGGTTTTTTGTTTTTGTTTTTTTTTTTTGGGGGGGGGGGGGGGGGGGGGGGTTCTCGTTGAATGGGTTCTGATTTTTGGATTTAAGCTTGTGAAGTCACACTATGTTACTTTGGTATGGTGGTTGAGATGGTAGTTGGGCTATTAGATTGCTGTAGAAGGTTTGAATGGTCTAATGGAAGACATTTTATATTTTACAATTTTGGTACTCAATAAGGGTATTTCAGACCTTTTGCTGTTTATGTTTTTCTGTTGGATCTGTAATTTGGCCAAACCTTTTTTTTTTTTTGGTGTGGCTGTGGCCCCGTGGGGGGCGGGCGGCGGCGGGGGGTTGTTAAATAAATTTATCCCATTTTAGTTTGATACACAGAGTCATGAAACTAAAGTAGGGGAAGAAATTGGAACCTGCTTTAGATGTTGAGTAGGAAATTGGTAAAGCATACTTTTCCTTGTAGTACGTGTATATTAAAGTGAAAGCAAAGCTCTGCCAGTTGCTTTGCTACTAGACTAATCAAATGGGAATGAAAAAAAAGGTTTGTTCTGATTGAATCAGAAAATGTTCATGGCAGCATTAATCAAAGGGGTAATGCACCATACTAGTACCTAAAAAAAAAAACTACATTCTATTATTTGATCATCTGGTCTAATCTGTTTGATGCATAATATGGATGCTTAGAATCTGCAATCTTCGATGCCTCATCCTCGATTTCTTTATTCCAGTTTTGTCGCTACCTCTTTTACCTTGGAAAGATCAGGACAATTCAATTGGAATATACTGATGCTAAAGAATCCCTTCTGCAAGCTGCAAGGAAAGCCCCTGTTGCGGCTCTCGGTTTCCGAGTTCAATGCACTAAATGGGCTGTGATAGTACGTTTACTGCTTGGAGAGATCCCTGAGAGGACTGTTTTTATGCAAAAAGGAATGGAGAAAGCTTTGAGACCATACTTTGAGCTTACAAATGTGAGTTTGTGTTGTCTGGTTTCTTATCTTTTTGGTTCATAAAATTTGGAACTTTTTAAGGTATGTAAAATTTGGAACCTTAAGGTAGCATGATTTAAAGATTTCGTTGTGTGGGAAACACACGAGAGGGGCTAATGATACTTATTGCATGTGAACAATAGTAGTGTAGCAGTGGAGAAATTAGTAATTGTAGGACGGAATTGCAATATTTAAAGTAGTAGGCTAATTGTTTGAGACCTTTTATTCTGCTTGGTCATGAATTGAGGACACTGGCAGTTTGCAGCCCCCTCATACCAGAAGAATCTTTCACAACTGCAGAGCAATGAGAATCCCAAGCAATCGTAAATAAAAAGGATTCAATTAGCATGTTAATATATTCCTGATTTTGGCTTTAGAAATTGATTCTTCGTTGGTTACAATGATTCAGGCTGTTCGAATTGGAGATCTGGAGTTGTTTAGGACAGTTGCTGAGAAGTTCTCAAGCACTTTCAGCTCAGACCGAACCAACAACTTGATTGTGAGATTGCGGCATAATGTCATTAGGACAGGGCTACGTAACATTAGTATCTCATATTCCAGGATTTCACTGGCTGATGTTGCTAAAAAGCTGCGGTTGGATTCAGCAAACCCTGTTGCTGATGCTGAGAGCATTGTGGCTAAAGCAATTCGGGATGGGGCCATTGATGCTACACTGGATCATGCTAATGGATGGATGGTGTCCAAGGAGACTGGGGACATTTACTCTACTAATGAGCCTCAAATTGCTTTTAATTCAAGAATTGCTTTCTGTCTTAATATGCATAACGAGGCGGTTCGTGCCCTCCGATTTCCACCAAATTCACACAAGGAAAAAGAAAGTGCTGAGAAGAGGAGAGAAAGACAACAGCAAGAGCAGGAGCTCGCTAAGCACATAGCTGAAGAGGATGATGACGAGTTCTAATGGAAAGCCTGTGATAAGGCAATCTTGGGTCCATGCAAGATGATTTCCCTGTCGTAATGCACCACGATTTCCTTGTCGGAACTGCTCCTTTTTCCTTGAAACTCAACTGCTACTGCTTGTACTACTTGTTTTGAATAGCTTTTGCCATTCTTTTACATCGGGACGTGAGATTTTTCTTTTAGTTTCAGTTATTGTTGTTTCATCATTTAACTTACATTGCATAAACCTGTTAATTAATCTCCTCAGGGTACTCGCACTTACCCCAGCTAACCATTGATTTTGGCTCATTCGATTGCTTTTTATTTACTTGCAACAGCAGGCCTATATTCTTTTTTCTTTTTTTTTTCTTTTCGGAAACGATAGATGACAGCAGGCCTATATTCGATTATGGAAATTTTGGTCTTTGTTTCAGTGGGTGAGATTAGAGATTTGTTAGATTTTAAAAATGGGATAATTTCAGAAACCTCCCTTGAGGGTTCCTTGAGATTTTCAATATTACACCAAAATGATCATGATAGCCTTGACAGATTAATATTTTTTCGTGCAATTAAACAATACACTGCTAATCTTGTTCATATGAATGCATCGCACAATTAGACATTTAATGGAAACAAAAATAAAATTCACTCATGGAATAACCGATCATGTCCTAAACACAATAATAACATATTAAAAATTAATTTTAGGCTTGTTTGGAGGATTTGGAGATGAATAGAAGAATATATAAATTGGGATTAAAAAGGATAGGGCTAGTATTGATACTCTAATATTTGAGAGATAGGATGTTATATTGATGTGGTTATTGAAATTTTTTAAGTTTAACAATGCAAATTTTTTTAATTTTGATTGAGGTTTTAGAATTTAGGGGTTGACGGTGATAATCGTCATGGTGATAATAGTTCTAATTTGAAATGTGGTAATATTAAAGGTTTAAGATAGCCGAGATGAGCGTTGAAAATGAGTTTGAGATTTTGTTCATGTTCCCTAGTTTTTAAATAATTATATAAGAAAGTAAACTGAACCTCACAATTTCACGAGGGCATTTTGGATTATTCATTCAAAATTTTGACCATTAAATAGTTTTTGTAACCAAAACAATAACCTCAAGAGAGGTATATGTAATTTTTCAAATCTCAAGAGAACTAGTTGAAATTGTTAAAAACCTCAAGGGAGGTTTCTAAAATTATCCCTTTAAAAATCACCAAATCTTGAAGTTAGATCTAAATTTTTTTCTTCAAACTTGAAGCAATTTTATTCAGATCTGACTTATTAGGCTGCAGTGACATTCATCTTATGAGATGATACTCCTGGAGTTTCAGTAGTATTATGATCAAGTTTTCAGTTTTTCAGATTTGGCGTCTCATTTGACTTTTAGTATCTATGCTATTCATGGTCGGTCGAAACAGTTTCAAAAGACAAAAATTAAGTCCTTAGATTTCCAGTCAAGTCTTCGACAGCAGAATGATATGCAAGTCAAAGTATTTTGTCGAGGAAAATTAAAAAGAGAATATGTAAGTATAGTATAAAGGTCCACACCTATTTTGTTGCTACAAAATAAGGACTAGACTTCTTTACATTTCCTTTCCAGGTATACAGCTGAAATCAATTGACCAGCAAAATTAACCAAGCTGGAATTACTAGTAAATGGCCCAGCAAATAACAGAGAGTTGCTGCTACAGGTAACTATATCGACATTTGTGCATCATCACCCAGTTGGACTAAATCCAAAAGACTGGACAATGTTGCTGACTCTATCTGCAAAAACCCTTGAGGTTATTTTCTTCCCAGGGACATGAAACGGGTTTGATACTGCATCAACATAAGCAGCATGGAACTTCCTGAAGAACTAGTAATTTACATCAAATAAATCAAAGTCAGCTGAGATGTCCAAAAGTTAAAGACACCCTACAAACCATTAAAACTTAACCAAACTAGTACCATTATTGAATTTCTACTATCATGAGTTTATTGAAAGAAAAGATGATGACGATGAAGAAGAAGTTGTGCAAGACGAAGTCATCAAAAAGATTTCTTTTTTTTTTTGTTGTTTGAAGAGAAGGGGGGGGGGGGGGGGGGGGAGGGAGGGACATGATCTGCATCAAGACTTGAAGTTCAGTAGCACCAATTAATTTGTCACGGCACAGGCACGAGTTCATTGAAAACCAACTACAGCCAGAGAGAGGGGCGATACAACCTCATTGCAGCTTTCAACATCATCATTTGTGCTCATATTATTCTTGCAACTCAATGATGCGAGATTTGTGAATGTTCAAAGCATTGAGTGTGAAACTTGACCCAGCAGTGCTGGGGAGGAAGAGGGGGGAAATGGAGGGGATATTACCAGTGTTTAAGCCCATTGTTACATAGATCATGGCTCAATAAGCTATGGAATCAAAATTTTCACATTTGCAGAGAAAAAAACTTACGTTTCTAACATCTGCATCCCGGACGTCCAGATCCGTTGTAACCAATATAAACTTGACCTTTGTGTTAGTCAGATAACCATACCTGCAAATATGCAGAGGGATGTAAAGACCAAATAGAGCAACTACAGCTATGTAATAATCTTGTAAGTTCCCACTCCTATATGAGTGGATTGGATATTAAGCATCAAAATACTCTTACACTTTGTAATTTTCAGTCGGATACAGCATACCAAGAAATGTCTCATTCAGAGTGGGGCCAGATTTTTTCGGATTGTTCACTGCAAGAGAATGAGGATGAACTTTTAAAGTGTTCTTTGTCAAAAAATGCCAAAGAAAATGTGTAAACATGATTCTTGGTGATCCAGAATTTCTCAATCATCAGACATAGATACAGATTAAGTTGAGATGCTTCAGACAAGAATTACGCCTACCATAATTCTTTCTAATGAAGCCTTTATCCACAATCAGAGCAAGAACATGATCATATCATTAAATTATTGCTAATATATAAACTCGCCTCCCCCCTCCCCCCCCCCCCCCCCCCCCGGCCCAAAAAAAGGAAGGAGCAGCAATGTTTACACAAAAACAGGGAGAAACATAAAGGAACTTATGCCATGGGACACAGTTGCAGAACCACATGTAATAGTTCTCATCAAAAAACTAATCATGCTAGACTTCACATGCTAAATGCCCAATAACTGAAACGCCACATTCTGTACTATCAATCAATACAGAAGAATGCATCATATACAAACATATGGAATCAGCAATAATTCGCACAGTAACCACTCATTCTGTTACTCTCTCCAAGTACACGCATGCAGAGATATAAGCGCACTAAAGAAAAGTGACACTGCTAGAAATAATCGGCCTTTGGAACAGGATATTGCACCAGCAGAGGGAGAGTTAGTAACCAGAAAAGATTGACAGAAGCATTCATTCCAGACTGAGAAGTGAACAAAGCTTTTGCATCTGTCTCCAGCAAGCAACTCCAGTCTGATAAAGGTCTAGTGCCATGAATATTTATCTCTCTAGTTAAATGTTTTTAAATGAAGGTGGCTAAGCAAAATACATATGCAAATTGGCATGCCTTCTGATCTATCTTAATTATACAAAAACTAGCAGTACAGTACAGCAGGTTGAGTGAGCTAAACCTTTATTCAAGAAAAGAGATAAATAGGCAACGCCAAACAAGAAAAAATAAGCGACCAAATCGAACAGTGGAAATCGTGTATGAAATGTATATATGTTGAGCTCAGCGAAATAATAGTTTAGAATATCAGAAATTCAGAAGACTCTATCTAGTGAAGATGAGTTCAGACTACAACAAGTGTTGCTTAGCTCATAACTGAAAGTTATGCATATAATGATTCCATCTCATTAGTACAACAATTAAATCAATGCATTTACTGCTAATATAGGTTATTTACTTGAACGGGAGCGCTTAAAAGAACCAAGTAGTCATTAAGAAGCAAAAACATCAGGCAAGATCCGAAAGAGGAAGAGGAAGAGGACCTCTTTCGTCAACGACGTCAAGGGAGCAGTGGACGATGTGGTGAAGCTTGAGGGCATCATCTGCTTCCGTGAAGCTCTGTATGTATAAGGGATTATTCTAATCCCGCCGCCGGAAAATCAAGAAATGCCATCAGTTGGCGGCTGCGTCTTTGCCATGTGATGTGTTTATTGAAAATGAAAGAACGAACGAGATTGTCTTATTAGGATCCAAACATTACAGAAAGGTGAATGGGCAGCGTACCTGGTGGCCGACGACTGCAACGCAAACGATCATCGTCTCTTCAGTCCGATCAGCACTGGGACCAACCCCTCTGCCGCTGCACCAGACGGAGGGACGGCGCGAGATCTATATGGTCTCTTATAGGCAAATTGACCAAATAGTCTTTCAGCTCTTTACTGAACCAATTTTGGTCCTTTAACTTTAATTCTGGTCCCAAAAATTGGGATAATTTGAGAAACCTCCCCTAAGGTTTATAGCTATTTCACTGGCCTCCTTTCAGATTTTGAAATTTGCATTAACCTCCCTTGAGATTTATTATCTTGTAATATCTAGGTCCAACCACCAATTAAAAAGTAATATTAAGAGAGAGAAGATAAAGTGATTTCACTATTACCCCTCATCTTTTAAATTGTTTAATTAATCTAATATCAATCCAAACATTAAAGAAAACACTAAAATTTTCTATATCATCAGGGATTAAATTACATATGACATCAAATATAGTATATCATTCTATATATTTCACTTAATATAAGATTTAAATTACTCTTTTTAGTTTCAAACCAAATGTCAAACAAGATCAACAACAAATAATTAAAAATTTTGTAACTAAAATATTACAAAGAGCGAATTTTAATATCATAAAAATCTCACTAACTAACTTTAATATGTTAATTAGAATATTTGTGATATTAAAATTTGTTCTCTGTAATATTTTAGTTTCAAAATTTTTAATTATTTTTTGTTGATAGTGTTTAACAATAGATATGTAACTGAAAAGAATAATTTGAATCTTATATTAAGTGAAAAATATAAAATGATATACTGTTCTTTGATACTATATGTGATTTGATTCTTAATAATAAACAGCAAATTTTAGTATTTTCTTTAATGTGTGGACTGGTATTAAATTAATTAAATAATATAGTAGATGAGGGATAATGATGGAATCATATATTCATATAATATTCTCTCTTATAGTATTACATTTTAATTATTGATTGGATCTAAATATTACAAGATAGTTAACCTAAAGGAAGATTAGTGTAATTTCGAAACCTGGATTAATTTGAGAATAGGCTAAATCTAAACTCTAAAACTACATTTATTCATAAGTCACTATCGACTTTTTTTTTCTTTTGCTTTTTGATTAATTATCAACTCCTACGATATTCCTATTTTAACTTATATTAAGAGACAGCCTAATTGAATCAAGAGAAATTAGAAAAGAGCAATTCCCACCTCTATCATGCCGTGCGCTTATCTTTACTAGATGATTTACATGTATTCAAAACATTATTAAATAAAGAAGAAAGAAAGAATTTCTACTTTATATGCACAACATGAAGAGTTCCCCGTACAAAGATTTCCCTCCACTTGCATGCTACAAAAACTTCACCAGCCATTGGTTCCTTGTTTTGCATTTGATAAATAGCTTTTACCCACAAATGATGAGACCAATGCTAACAATTCCTTTGGATTCATCAATTTTTCAAAAATTAGTTTTTCAAATATTATAAAAATTTTTAAAAAGCACTCTAAAAAGTGCTCTAAAAAGTAGTCTAAATTTTTTTTATATTTAAAAAATATCCCAAAATATATTCTAAAAACTCTGTTACTCTTGAATATTTCAAAATATATTTTAAAAATATCCCAAAATATACTTTAAAAACTCTGGTACAATAAAATTTTTAAAAAACACCTCTAAAAACAGTTAATACAAACGGAGTTAATACTACTATAAATTAACTCATCAAATAGTGGGACGAATACTAACATGAACCTGAATCGATCTTGACCATTAAATCAAGGCTTCTCATTATTGATACACGAACCAACCATACGAATTTAGAACTAGATCTCGATATTCATTAACTTTTTAAAATTACAACTTACAAACATAATAAATGAAATTTACTGCTCAACTAATGAAATCAAGATGCTCGAGCTTGACTCGTGCACGGTCAATGAAAGTTACATTCCATCGGGGCTTGAAGGAGAATCAAGAAAATCTCAATTTAAATTTTGTCAAAGAAAAGGTTTAAAGGAAGGGAACTTTTCATTACGGCATTGCTTTGCAAGTTCCATTCAAGTACACAACCTTGAAAATTCAAGGTGGGGGGAAAAAGAAAAGAAAAGAAAAGAAAAGAAGCACACAAAGTTGAGACAAAAGAAAAGCGGTACTTGTACGGCACGTAATTACAATAATGTCCCTAAAGTGGACGCCTAACATTAGTCACCGGCTCACCGCTCTTTAGCTCCTCCGTCTCTCTGGTAATCGAATATACTTGGGCTTCGGCCAATGTCTTCTCCTTCCCTTTGCCTAAAATAAATAAATAAATAATATATATATATATATATAAGAAGGAAAAAAAAAAAAGAAAACGAAACGATTACAAAGTAAAACATAGGAGGAGGTGGAGTGGTGGGTAAATAATAATAATGAGGTAGTATTCATTTTTCCAGGATCAGTTCTTCTTATTGCCTACAAAACACCCCTCTCCTCTCAGCCCTTCCCAAATTCACCGATTTTCTGAGGTATTGTTATGTTCTTTGCCATTTTTTTGTTTGTTTTTAATGCCATTATCTGCAATCGCGTATTTTTAAGATATTCTTGTTGAATTTATTTAATAATGCAAGTAATTTTGTCATCAGAATTTACAGCTCATTGAGCCCATTTATTGTGGCCGGTTTGCTTTTTGCAGGGAGCATTCTGTTGTGTTTCTGATGAGTATCTGGTAGATTTAGTCTTGTTTTTTCAATTGAAATTTAATTTGGGGAAGGGGCGTTCTTGTCTTGTTTTCCAATTTGAATAATGATTTCAGCTGGGCATGAGCGATGATCGAGGATTTTGGTGGGATTTTTCTTTCGAGTATATGAGGGTTTGTTTGTGATTATTATTTGAATTGGATTTTGGGTTCTAAAATTTGAGGTTCAAACTGGTCGAATCACCTATCCGTCATTTGTGGTTACCACGAAGAAAAGTCGGTCCTGCTAATGTTGGAACATGTGATTGGACTGGTTGCTTGTAGAAACATGGGTCTGGTTGCTTGTAGAAACATGGGTCTGGTTGCTTTTAGAAACACGGGTGTTTAGCGTGTTGCTTACATCTTGGTGATAAAAAACCAAAATAGCCGGTGTGAAGAGTTTAAAAGTTTTTTATAATGAAATTTGACTAGATTCTAAATGCCAACGGATACTTAAATTAAAGATGCATGGTTTTTGAGTTCTTTTTCACGCAAATTTCTTGCTTTGGCTCCAGCAGAAGCAGAAAAAATTGATTCTGATAGCTTATTGCTGATTAAGAGCATGAAAATTGAGGTTCTCGGTGTCTTTTTAACGTTTAACCATGAGTACTTTTGTGAGTGGAATCAAGAACCATGAGCAGTTTTGATAGTTCATGTGGAGATGTCGTCACCTGCTGGTCTAAGCTCACTTCTTGTATGCATGAAAAGTATTCTTAACCTATTTGCTATTATGGAGGCTTTTTTTTTTTTTTTCTCTATTTTTGTGTTTTCCCTTTAATGATTTCCTCAAGTTTCTTCATGTGTTCATTAGATGGATACTGGGCCGGGGCAGCACAATGTTGCTTCCAAAGATGTTGTACCAGTAACCACCGCAAATAATGATGCTGATTTGAAGGAAGATGATTCACCTGTAAATGGACTTTATTATAACCAAAATGTGATACCTGCAAATAAACCAGGAGATATTCTCAAGAATTTACAGAATGTATCCTATGTATACAGACAAGATGTTGTAAGAAGCAGTGTCAATAGTAAGCTTGGAATTGTTACTGAAGTTGCTGGTGACTCTGATTCCGATGGAAGCTTAACTGATGACGATGACGATGATGATGATGATGATGATGAGGTAGATGACGATGATGGTGACGATGAAGATGCTGAAGTGGATAACTCTCAAAAAGTTAACCAGACTAAAGATTCTGATAGTCAAAAGAATCATAACCTCCCAGCTGATCAAGTTAGGGTGCTCTGGATAGATGAATCTGAGACGACAGAAAGTATAAATAATGTGAAAGTTGTTGATCGGGGATTTCTGCATGGGGATTATGTTGCTGCTGCTTCAGACCCAACGGGTCAAGTGGGTGTCGTGGTAGATGTCGATATTTCTGTTGATTTATTAACTCATGATGGCTCTATCATTGAAAATATTTCTGCCAGGGACTTGAAACGTGTCAGGGATTTCACAATCGGTGACTATGTAGTTCTTGGTCCCTGGTTAGGTAGAATTGATGATGTTTTGGATAATGTCACAGTTCTTTTTGATGATGGCTCCGTATGCAAAGTTATGAAAGCTGACCCACTTCGTCTTAAACCTGTTGGCAAGAATATTCTCGAAGATGGGCACTTTCCTTACTATCCTGGGCAGCGTGTCAAGGCAAACTCTTCGTCAGTCTTTAAGAACTCAAGATGGCTTTCTGGCTTATGGAAAGCTAACCGTCTAGAGGGTACAGTGACTAAAGTTACAGTAGGTTCTGTATTCATATATTGGATTGCTTCTGCTGGTTATGGACCTGACTCTTCTACAACGCCAGCAGAAGAGCAAAGTCCCAAAAATTTAAAACTTTTGTCTTGTTTTTCACATGCAAACTGGCAATTGGGTGATTGGTGCCTTCTTCCTTCACCTGTGCTATTGTCCAGCATTCCTCTGGACAAGGGATTATCAAAATTAGAACTTTGTGATTCTGTCAATGAGGAATCAGAATCTGCTCAAACAGGAGCAGAATGTTCTGAAGTTGTCACTTCGGAGGAATCAAATGGGAACGGTGAATTAATAGGACTTGATGCAGAGGTTTCACTGGAAGCAAATAATGGGAAGGCTGAAGCTAAAGCTCCTGCAGAATCTAGTTCGTGTTCTAGTTCATTGTCTATTTCCAAGGAGTCAGTCCATGAATCTTGGCCCTTACATCGTAAGAAGATCCGTAAAGTTATAGTCAGGAGGGACAAAAAAGCAAGGAAAAAAGAGGACAATTTTGAAAGAGCCCTGTTGATCGTTAATACTAGGACTAGTGTTGATGTAGCCTGGCAGGATGGAACAATAAAAAGAGGTATAAATTCCACGAGTTTGATTCCTATTGAGAGTCCGGGAGATCATGAATTTGTTGCAGAACAGTATATAGTTGAGAAAGCTGCCGATGACGGTTATGATGCTGGTGAAACTAGACGTGTAGGGGTTGTGAAAAGTGTTAATGCAAAGGAGAAGACAGCTCATGTGAGGTGGTTAAAGCAAGTTACTAGGGCTGAGGATCCCAGAGAATTTGATAAAGAAGAAGTAGTAAGCGTTTATGAGTTGGAGGGCCATCCTGACTATGATTACTGCTATGGAGATGTTGTTGTTCGATTATCACCTGTTTCTCTTCCAGTAGAAATTCTATCCACTACTAACTCTGCTGAAGAGTCTGAGCTGCTGCATGGTACATATGAGGAAGAGCAAGATGCAGAACAGCACATTGGATGTAAGAAGGTTGAGGATGAATCAACTGATGAAGTTTGTACTGAATTCTCAGATCTCTCCTGGGTTGGGAATATTACTGGACTCAGGAATGGTGACATTGAGGTCACATGGGCTGATGGAATGGTATCAATGGTACATTTTCTGCTGGACTAGTGATAACATCATTAGTTTGTTTCAAATGGGGATGCCTTCATCCACCATCTCTTCTTTACTATATGATCTTACTCTGGTCTTGTGCTGGTTCCCTTTCCTTCATATGTTGAAGATATAATTTCGAAACCCTTATTGTTTTTCTCCTCTTCTTATTACATATTGGTATACACCCAGAGAGACATCTGCACTTATATTCTCATAATGTGATTGATGGTGGTAAATGCATAGGTGGTTATATAAAATTGAACTAATGGTTTGTTGTGTATCACCAACACTGCAAAGCACTTGAATAGTAAGATGTCAAAGAAGTGAAACATCCAAGAATATTTGATTATTTTGCTTATTTAGATTTTCATCTAAAAAAAGTGGATGCTAACAGTTTGAATTGCTACTGCAGCTATGAGACATACTTTGGCTTTCTGTTGCATGTGATAGTATTATGTTTTTTGTCATTTTTCTACAGTTCAATGTATTGTACTCATCTTGTAGTACTGTATTGTATAGGAGTTTGTAATTGTACATGGTTGACACTGTACTTTTCCCTGTTAGGTTGGTCCTCAAGCAATATATGTTGTTGGTCGCGATGATGATGAGTCAATTACAGGTGGAAGTGAAATTAGTGATGATGCAGCCAGCTGGGAAACCGTTGAGGATGATGAGATGGATACTATTGAGAATGCTGATGAGGTTTATACTAAATGAAATTTGTTTGTTGCACCAAATGTTTCTTAAAAACTCAATTGCTTCTTTGTAAACCTGTGGAAAAGGAAACATGGTGTAGAAGTTTTATAATGGTTGATACGGTCAGGATTCTTCAAGTGTTTTGGCAGACTTCACAGCATTTATCAGCTCATTATGTAGATATGCTAGTTGATTGTCTCCACTGACCAAAAGTAAATAGGTTCCTACCAGATAGTTTTGTTTGAGTTGATTATAGAATATTAGCTTGATAAACTAGATGTCCAGAGAGTTTTATTTGATGCGGAGTGGAATAATGACTGACAAGTATTTTTTTTTCTTTTCTAAATTGTTTCTGATGCTTGAAACTTTTAGTAAGAACGTTACAGGCCCTAGCAATTTTTTGTATTTTATATGATATGTGTCATCAAAAGATATCATGTATGACAGATTTTGTTGCTATCTAGGGTGTTAAAAATCGAAGTGCCACTGACATCAGAATTGACAATGAAGATGGCTCTGATAGTTCTGGAAGAAATGGGGCTCTTTCCATTCCCCTGGCTGCACTTGGGTTCGTGACCAGGTTGGCCTCTGGTATATTTTCAAGGGGGCGAAAACACACTGATCCAGATTCCAGGAGTGATGATGAACTTCAGCTGCGGGAATTGGCTGTCAAAATAGATACTGATGATGAGTCATGTTCCCAGAGATCTAATGGTGGTGATAGCATTGGAAGTCTGAGCACTAAAGTGAAGGCAGAGGAACAAGATGACAAAGGGGTAGCAGATTTATTGGATGCGGCTGAAGCTCTTTGTAACTTGAAGCCAGAAGCAAATGTCCCAACTTATCATGATGATCGAGCGTCTAGTTTCAAAGGATTTGATATCACCAAAGATCCTTACGATCATTATTTTCGTGGTGCAAATGAACAGGTTAGTCGTCTGTCCATGGTTTTTGACTTTATTATTTTTCATTCTAAATGCTGTGACTGCCTATATAGTACTGAGATGTCCTTGATCTAGTACAAAACAATGCAATAATCACCAGCTTTAATTTTGTTGAAAAGCCCGATTCAGTTTAATTCAAATTTCACGTAAATGATGGCTGATGGATCAACTCATTTTCAAAAATGATGAGCTGGTAGCAACACTGTCTAATGTATCACATGCTTAAATCTCTTTCTACTACTTGTCATTGCTTTGAAGTTGGATCATAATAATCCTTTACATTTTCACCACAGAATAATGCGAGCAGGAAGTGGCTCAGGAAGGTTCAACAAGATTGGAATATTTTGCAGAATAACCTTCCTGGTATGTTCAAATCCTTTATACTAGATTTCACATTACTGCATGGAAACAGTATGAGCTCCTTTGGTTCTAAACTGTTACAAATGTTTGTAGAGGGAATCTTTGTACGTGTTTATGAAGATCGAATGGATCTATTGAGGGCTGTCATAGTTGGAGCGTATGGAACACCTTACCAAGATGGCCTTTTCTTCTTTGACTTTCACCTCCCACTAGAGTACCCTGATGTCCCACCAGTAAGAAAGATTGATAATTCTTTTATAGATTGGATAGGTTCTTTTATTTCGGCAGCTACTTGCATTCTACTAAACTCTGTTGCAGAATTGCTTCTTTCCTTATTTGTCTTCTGTTGCTTCTTTAACATTGCAGTCTGCCTATTATCATTCTGGAGGGTGGCGAATAAATCCGAATCTGTATGAGGAAGGCAAAGTTTGCTTGAGCCTTTTGAATACTTGGACAGGCAGAGGAAATGAGGTGTGGGATCCTTCATCATCGAGCATTCTTCAAGTCCTAGTTTCGCTTCAAGGGCTAGTGCTAAATTCCAAGCCATATTTCAATGAAGCTGGATATGACAAACAAATTGGGACAGCTGAGGGAGAGAAAAATTCTTTGTCGTACAATGAGAATACATTCTTACTCAACTGCAAGACAATGATGTATCTCATACGGAAACCTCCCAAGGTGATGAATGCCTAAACTCCTCTGTCAATTTAATGGTTTCATGTGAACATGTACAGTTTGTCCTGGGTTTCACTATGGAGAGTTCACTGTGTTTGTTTGTTTTTGAGACTGCATGCTGTCTGTTTTAAGTGGTTATATTACTTTTTTTTAATCTGTTCACCTGATGGAGAAGAATAGATTTTATATAGAGTGGAACAAGCTAGGAGATTGCAGTTGGTTATTTTTACTTCTTCTTTGATGTTCGTCTTGACTTTTAGTTCCTGGTTTTCTTGGTGCAGAAACCTTTCTTGTTATCTAGGCTGAATGCTTTTGTCATAGTGTTACAAAAATCAATCTTATTTGATATTTTCTTGATTTTCATCTGAACTTTAGTTAGCATCCACATTAGAGACTTCTGTAAAAATGTCGTGTTGGTGGACCAATTTGATGATTGTTCTTTGCAAAGTTTTCAATCTTTTTAGTGCTTTTTCCAGATAAGTTCCTTTGTTCCACCTTTGCATGAGGTGATTATTCTATTCTAAGAAAGAAGCTAGCAAATCACTTCAAAAGATAAAACCTAGTTCTATGGAACAGCCATGAGAGAGTTTTGTGCCATGCTGCATCCAATGTTCAAACTTCTGATGCCTACGTATGGTTCCGTTGCTTCATTTGTGTTCCCCTTTGTACCATGCCTAAGATTTTTCATCATTAATTGGGACTGCATAATTCTATATAAGCATAAAATTTCAAAATCAGCTACTAATGTCTTTGTAATCCTACTATGAAACTGTTTCCAGGACTTTGAAGAGCTTGTCCAACAGCACTTTAGAAGACGTGGTTACTACATCCTCAAAGCCTGTGATACTTATATGAAGGGATATCTTATTGGTTCACTCACAAAAGATGCTTCCATTAGCAGTAATACCCATGCTAATTCAAATTCCATTGGCTTTAAACTGATGCTGGCAAAGATTGTGCCAAAACTTTACATATCGTTAAGTGAAATTGGAGCCAACTGTCAGGAGTTTAAGCACCTGCAATAACCTTGGAAGTCTTGCAGGGCCAGCTGTATATCTTCTTCATCCAAATCCAATAAGGTCAGCGTAATCATTTAACTGGATTGATTTCAAGACCATTTGACCTTACATGGTCTTAGTTGATATAGCTTTAGATTCTGTCTAACTTTAGTATTGGGAAACCCAAGATGCATTATCATGTATTAAAAGCCCAGTAGGACGAGTCCTTCAGAGCAGAAGTTCCAAGGACTACTGCTGCTGTTTGTTAATTGTAAAATTTCATGAACTAACACAACTAATTCATTGTTACAATCTCTGATGGCTTTGACTACTCAGGGTACCTACATAGAGCTTTCCAGTTTTGCATCACTGAAAGAGGATATATTTGAGATACCCTCTTCTGTTTTTCTTGTATTGCTTTTCTGAGAAGTGAGATTTCTCATGTATTTACAGTCTTTGTACTATCTTTTGGCATTTTTGTTTGTCCTTTAGAGTGAGAGGTGTTATTGTAGTCTAGGTATTCTTTTTTCATCCTGTTTTGTTTTTGGGTGTATTCCTGGATCTTGTATGACTTGTTTTACTTTGGAAACAATGATTGATCTTATGATCCCTACCTCATTATTGGTTGGGCTTCAGTTTTGTTAGAGATCCAGAAATGAGGGTGGGCTCTAAACTGACTCGCAACTTAAGTAAGATACTTTTCTGCTGAAGAAGATTTCCGTTCCTGAGATGCTCATTGTCGTTTGCCAACTTGTTCTGCAATTTAGGTAAAGCTCACTAGTCGTGGAAAATTTGTAATGAGGATTTGCTTGTAGGAGTTGTAGGATTCGTTGTCTCAAATTGTTACCCTGCTGATTGGCAAAAATGTCATTAGATAATGCAGTGGAATCCATCCTAACGACCCAAAGACGGATGGGGAAAGCTTGGTAGCTTGCGCTTGGGACCCCCGATTAAAATAGAAGACAATGCAAGCTAATCATTAGAGGTGGAGTTGTTCTAATACAAAAGGCTAGTAACCGGATTTGTACCCAGAAATAGCATCTCTGTTTAAGAGGTGGGATTTTTTTTTTTTTTTTTTTTTTTTTTTTTGGTTCAAGGTTTCCATTCCACATATAGCAGAGTCTAATTCTCAGGCTGGCATGGGAGAGTGATAGGCTTTCATCCCCCTTCGTGTGAATATGCATCTAAAGCATACTTGATATGACTCCATGACTGGGTCAGGCGTTGTCGTCTGCTGGTTTTGTCCATTTCCACAAACAAAATGTAGAACAAATTTTTATAGGTCCAATTTTACAAGATATAGAACAAATTTTTATAGGTCCCTACGTGACGTTAAAAACAATGTTCATGCAGTGATTTGATGATCACCCTGCCCCAAGCTCTTCATGACACCTTTCATGAATGCAGTCTGAAGGAAATACACAGTATGCTGCAATTAGTACTGTGTCAAGTAAGCAGGAGATAACATCCCTTTAAACTCAAAACTACAATGGTTTAATACCCATTAGTTAGTTACCCTGTTGGTTCCAGGAAAAGAAAGCTGTACATTAGATCAGTGACAGCTCCACTTAGCTGTATGGCGAGGTGTTTGAGACTTCCGAGTATCGTTACTATTAGTAGATTATTTGGGGTAAGTTTTTGAAATGAATACTGATTGAAAAATGTGTTAATGATGCAAACAAAATCCAAACGAGGATTGACGTTAACAATTTGTCATGAAAGATGAAGCAATATAGATTTGAGTAAATCTTATATACATTACAGTATCTATATTATCACCGTTATTAGATTCATAACATGATATATGTGCAAAAGTTGAATTTCAAATTCAAATTTTGTATAGTTATCATTCATTCAACGTTATCAATATAGAAAAGATTAATCCTATAGATTTCAGATGCACACTAATGAACTAATACAGGGTGAACAAAAATAGTTCATATATCCACAATTAGTACATAGATTGCCTTCAGTATACAAGACTGCAAATAGACCCAAGTCGACTCAAGAATGGAGGGAAATGATATTAGCACTCTTCTGAAATCCCTTCTTTTGCGTTTATTGATTTTTAAGGAGTGTTTGAAGATTTTAACATGAACTTCTGTTGACAGGCTCACCTTTTAGTAACAAAGGCTAATGAATGAATCCTCAGTCTCAGCCCCAAAAATTCGTAAAGACCAAAATTCCAGAGAAATTACACAAATTGCAGAACCATATATAAATACTAGTAGTATGTAATAGCAGTAATTCACAGATGTTCCTTTATCTCCGTCATAATGGTCTCCTCAGCAATGTGACTCAAAATCACAACTTGCAAACCCGAACCCAATATCAAGCAAATAGCATCAAGACAAGAACTCTGATGACTCTCCCCCCAGCCACAGCCCCGGCCCCAGCCTGCCATTAGGGGCAAGAAGGAGAAGGAGGGGGGGGGGAGGGGGAAGGATTTGCAAAAATAAAAAGGTAAAGTAGTGAAAAACTTATAGACCGTTCTTGATAATTTGTCGGCTCCTGAGAAACCTGGCCACGGGAGGTGTAAGAGCGAGGGTGATGGGAACCCTTATAGGAAACAGAGCCTTGTTAAGCAGCAATGCCAGAGCCAGTGCCCCACCACTGGATGCCGCCAGCTCGGCAGTCCGATTCCTCTTCTTGAACTCCTCCTCCACGACGAACCCATCTGTGGAGGTGGTGGTGGAAGTCTCGGGGTTGGTATTGAGATCTTGGTCTCCTCCGGGTTCTGCTCCTCCTCCTCCTTTGGACGGGGCCTGCACGCCGACCTTTTCGAACAAGGCCTGCACGTCGACGTTATTCTTAATCGCCACGTACAGCCCGGTGATGGAAGCCGCAGATACAGAAAAGTGGACACCCAATCCGACCTTTCCGTACTTCCTCAACAGTTCCCTAAATCTCCCTCCTGCCATGTCCCAAACTCTTCTTTCTTTTTCCTTTTCTTACAATCAATGAATCAGATGGAGGGTTTTGGAAGTTGGAGGGTTTTGGGATGGGGACACAGTAGAATAGGCAGTGTCGTTGCAGTAGGGTTTTGGAAAATTCTTGAGGGAGGGGAAAAGGTCTTCTCGGGCGAGCGTAAATAGTAGTATACGATGTCGTAGCCTGATCATAATTACTAAACTGAATATGATGGATATGGTTGGGCTTCTTGTGGGTGCTACACTAGTACTAATGCGCTTGGGCTTCAAGTAAAAATTGTTCTTCTCCTGCTATCAAGTGAAATTTTAGTGTGTTTTTTTTTTTTTTTTCGACACAGGGATGTCCGGGTCAATCATTACGGGGCCCGACTAATCCCCTACGGTCCGGGCCGGGCGTCCCAACCCGGCCCGAACGCATTAAGTGCGTGGAGGAATCCAGCATAGCGGAGACTCGAACTTGTGACCTCAGGGTTCACTGGTGAGAGGCGCTGCCGCTGGACCATTCACGCGGGGGCGAAATTTTAGTGTGTTTGGATTACTCGTTATTTATACCTTATTTGAGCACGTTGACTTGCTGGCATCAAATTATTCCAAATTTGGTTTCCTCAATGCGGCAGAGACTACTAAATCTTAGAGTTAAAAACTAGTCGAGTCAAGTCAAATCGAATATGTTCATTAAACTATTCAAATAAAGCTTGTATTCGTTCGATAATATTCGAGTTTCAAATTTGTGTTTGGCTCTTAAACAAAATTTTAGTTCGAGTTTGAACTCGAGTTTGACTCGTTTAATATAAACAAGCCGTTTGCGAACAATTAGATCCATGTTCGCGAACAATTAAACTTGAAATTAGAAATTAGGAATATAATATTAACCATAAATTTTGTGATATTATAATTAGACCAATGTTCGCGAACAATTGTTTAAATTCGCGAACGAGTTCATGTTCATTCGATTACTTATAGAGCTAAAATATTTATTCGAACTCGACTCGTATAAAATTTCGAACGAACCGTTATCAAACACGAACGAACCTAGACGAGTCGAGCTAACCATCAGTTTGATTCATTTAACTGCTAATACTCTAATGCAATCGGGGAACAAATCTCAAACCCGATTCTCCATATATTCTGTTTGTTTGGATAAAAATTTATTTGGATGATTTATTTGATCCAGTTACTGTAGCACTTTTTGTGATGTGATGTATGTGAGATAAAAAGGTGATTGGGAATTGTGTGTACGATGCAAGCAAAACAAAATCTGAAATTTTTATTCCAAATTCTTGTTGTCCAAACAAACTCACAGTCATTAGTTCAGCTCAAGTTTGAACATGTCACACCAGGTTTTGGAGTTCCATAGTGTAACTATGTACAAACCAAACAAGAACAACTTAATTTACTTGTACACCAATTTATAGAGTAGTCCATTTACAACGAACGTCGGTTCATCATTGCAGAACAGTTTCTTACAGTTATGGATGGGATTAACTTCAACTTGAGCTTGAGCCGAGTTTAATAATTTTGATCAAACGAGATCAATGGTCACGGCTTGCCCCCACAAATCCAGTTTCTTATTCCTCATTTTTCTTCATTGAAGTTTTCAAACTACTAGTAGTACTTATCATGGGATTCAGGATTTGGAATGATATCCATTTTAAGTGCTTGGATAATAGGTGTGGGATTCAAGATTTTGGAATGAATTCTAAAAAGTTAGCAACTCTCCATTCCCGAGTGAATTGGTGGGTTTTGTTAATTCCTATATTTGATTCCAAGATAATTTTTATAAAACATTTTTTTTATTCGCTGATCCCTTCACCCTCGTTCAGTCATCTTCCCTCCGGTCTTCTCCCATCATCTCCCACCACTCTGTCTCCTCTTCCATGGCATCCAAAAATTTTCCTTGCCATCACTCGACATCTCAAAAACTTCCACCTTCCTCCGCACTAGTATCACTCCTTCCTCACCCTCAAAATCCTAACCCTAGACCCCCCTCAAAAATTTGGATTGTATCAATTGACAAGAAAAAAGAAAAGGAAAGAACAAAAAATGGAAAAAAAAAAAAAACAGAAGGCCTTGATTGGGGATGGTCTGATGATGGCTGGTATTGTATGAAGGAACTCCGGGTTTGGCTATAATGGAGTCAAGTAGCTAACGGGAAATGGGTTCTTCAGTAACTTCTTTTGCTTACTTTTGTTTTGTGTTGTATGCGTTGACTTGTAAAATCTGGGTGCGAAGAGTATTCCAAGCAAGTCTGTATATTTGCTTTGCCTCGTTCTCCGCCAAATGAATGCTGTACAGCCTAAGAAATTCTCTGTAGTTGGATGATGGCTGGTGATCGTTGCTAAAGGCTCCGCATGATTGAACCCAACAAAGAAAAAGATATGGCAAAAATGCAATAATAATTTTGATACCCATTCCACTAAAAATTGTACCAAGCAGTAGTGATTTCAATGATAGCCGGAGCTTATACCCATATTGATTTTTTATAATTCATTCCGTATCCAATACCAATTCCGGAGCATGAACCAAGCGCCCCCTCAATGCTAGTAGCATTTATGAATATTGAAATTGCAAGTGGGAAAAGGCCCACAACAAGCCGGTGTTTTCCAACAAGTCACACCAGGCCAAATATATCAATCACCCTGTAGCTGTCTTCGTATAATTACATAAAACTGTACAAAGAAAGTCTTCTGTTTTAAGCAATGGTGGAAGATAGGTGAAACTGTGCAGAATTGACAAGGGTTCCGGTCGATCAACATCTTTATAGCTTTTCAGGCTATGAAAAAAGAAATTAAGCTTCGCTATGGCATCTCCTTCAGCTGCTTCTTGCATGCTTCTTTAGTCTGTGTTCTGCTGCTGTGCGGTGCCAGATGCGAGACTTACACGGTAGGTGATGAGGATAATTGGAGCATTGGAGTCAACTATCTCGCCTGGTCTACCAAGTACAACTTCACGGTTGATGATATTTTGGGTACGTATGTATATATGTATGTATATTCATCCTTCGTCCCTCAAGTTAATTTTTCTTTTCTACGATTTCCATAACGAAGAACTACAAAAAAAGAAAAAGTCCTTGATCACTAGTTACATGTTTTTTTGCTCTCTGGTGGATTAGTTTTCAAGTATACAAAAGGGGAACATAATGTGTATGAAGTGAGTGAGGCCACCTTTCGATCTTGCGATGCAAGCAGTGGAGTTGTGGCAAAATACACAAGTGGAAGCGATCAAATTGAGCTCAAAGAAGCCAAGAAGTATTGGTTTATTTGTGACATATCTGGGCACTGTCTGGATGGGATGAGGTTTGGTGTCGATGTAAGTCAAGCAGGAGCAGCCAGCAATACTACTGCATCAGGAACGTCTGCTTCAGCACCACTGCCATCCACCAATCCAAACCCAAATAATGCATCCGAAAGAGGGACTTCTGTGATTTACCTTCTTCTTGTACTTGATTTACTATTAAAATTTTCTTGATGATGCATGCTAAATATTTATACTAGTATGATGTAGAGAACTTTTTTTTTATTAGGGTATGTAACTGAAAAGATTGAAGTGATTGTCAGTGGATGCTGTGTTTGATATCCAATACAGTAATTTGCCCAGTCTTGCTCCTTTTCTCTCCCACTAGCTGCCGTTAGCAATAAAGGGTTCTCAAAACAAAGGATTTAGAAGGAAAAAGTGGATCCATTGTACTGCAAAATAAAGGTCATAGAAATAGCAAGTTTGTTTTAAATTTTTTTACCTGTGGAAAAATAATTGCCGCAAGCAAGTGTTATGATCTTTTTCCCCCAAGGTGCTTTTAAAACTAAGCTCGAAACTCCAATATATTTGTGTCCCTGAATGTGGTCTCAGAATGTTAGCTTGAAATCCAAAATCCAAAATATCTACTTTTTACAAGTCGAATTTGGGTTTATCAGGCTCGATTAAAACTTCTAATTGTTGATTTGACAAAAGGATCTTGTGGTTTATAATTACGTAATTCCATTTCATCCTATATCTAACCAAACGCAAACACAGGATGATGTTATTCCCTAACACCTCGCAGCTAATATAAAACCAATCAAACACTAGATAATAAGATTACTCATGTAAGGATGACTCAACCCAAAATGAGTAGTTTGGAAATAAGTAAATCCCTCTCATCCTGTTTGTGAACCAAACGCATCCTTAGTTTGTCTTCCCCCTAAAGTTCTAGTTGACCATTTTCAACCACTTTTGTCTTGACAAAGTCTCACCTGGAGTGCTAGCAAGTCAAGCTGCTCGTGAGTGCTTGATCAAAAGCTTGACTCGAGCTCGGTAAAATCGAGCTCGAGTTTGAGCTCGAGCTACTCGTTAAATTTAACGAGTCGAGTTTGAGCTCAAGAAATAAGTACTCGAGTGTTCGCCGAGCTTAATCGAGCTTTCATATTTTATTTATATTATATTATATTATATATTATATATTTTTTAAAAAAATTATAGTTTTATTTTAAAACTCGAACTCGAGCTCGAGTGGCTCGGGCTTGATATTTACTCGAGCTTACTCAAGCTCAAACGAGTCAAGCTTGAGTTTAGTTTTATTTCATCGAATCAAGCTCGAGTCCAAATTTTTTTACTCGATCGAGCTCGAGTATGGTGCTACTCGAGTTCGACTCGACTTGATAGCACCTCCAGTCTCACCCTATGTCACACAACTCTAAGAGGGAAATTGTTTGGAAGCCAAAAGTATAAATCTGAAGTAAACAAGACGCATTTAAGAGATTTAAGTGAGTCCAAGATTATGTTACTTTCCTCCATTTTATTCTTTGGACATAAATCAACAACTTGGTCTTCTCTAACTTTCCCTTGTGCCCAAGGATTTTGTTATTGCCAATTTTTGTTTTATAGAAGTCCAAAGAAGCACCATTCGAGTTGAATGTGAACTCCAAAGCTGTTTAAGTTGGGGGGGGGGGGAATGTTAATAAATCAAGGGGCATTTCGATACTTGCAAGCAATTCACAAGTAGCTTTAGGGATGTTTGGTTTACAAGCATGAGGGTTAGAAATCGGCATGCAAATTAATTACCATTTGTTTGGTTAAGTATAACGGGTGTCATTTTCTAAAAATAGAAGTTTTAAAATATGTAACCTTACCATTCCTACTTGGATTTGAAATGGATTAACTCATTAATATAATGGAATTATGAAAGGCATGTTAATTGAAATCAAACATTGAAGGTGAAGATTATAATTTCCATTCCAATTCTCATTCCCCAAATTCCCAAACGTGTATGTATCAAACAACTCATTAGTTAATTAATCCAATGTAACAGTACAAGTGGTTTAGTATACTTATCAAACAATACTAACAATAATACTAGTGTGTTTGGATTGAGATAATTTGAAAAAAAATAATTTGCTTCACAGATTCCAATCTCCTTCTTATCTCACATACATTACATCACAAAAAGTGTTACAGTAATTATTTCAAATAAATCATCCAAATAAACTCCTATCCAAACAAACGCAGTATGATTTTCTGACAATATTATTATGTCTACAATAATAAAGCAGGAGCAAGAGTTTAGTTTGGTAGAAACAATTTAGTATCATTTTTTGTGATTTCAATTTTACCCTTCGAATTAATTATTACCCAATAACTGTCGATATACCACAATTCCTTAAACTATACAACTGCAAAACTAATTCTCTGCGATTATAAACTCCTTTTCACCCAATTAACCAAATTATACATTAAACTGAACTGCTAGACATCATACAACTTCTAAACATTTTCATGTTTACAACTTTTAAATTTTCACTCCATAAAAAATCTTTTGCCATCTACCATGACAAAGTAATTCTCCAATTACTATGCCATCATTATGCCACCAATTCTGATACCATGACAAAGAACTTCTCCAGTTACCATATCTTCTTTTTTTTTTTTTTTGGGTGGTAAGAAAGACTACATTCAAAATAACATTTAACAGAGGTTTACAAACCGAGGGAGGGCAAAGCCTCTGCAATCAAGTTCTAAAAGTCTAGAAATTGCCAAGGGAATACAATCAAACAAAATAAAATTTTCTTCTGCTTCTACACCCATCTTGGCCAAAAAATCCGCACACTAAGTTTGCCTCCCTATAGACATGCTTAAAGGTGATTGATTGGAATGTCTGCATAATAGTCCTGGATGATCGCATGGATTTCCTTGATATGTTTTGTTGCGAGGGAGATTTTCCATCAATTTATATTTGTTTTGTCTTTCATTTTATTTTAGTTTTGCATAATCATACTATATCTAGGCATGGGAGTATGTGAATTTTTTTATCAATTTTTTTATGGGAGTATGTGAATGATATTCACAATTCATCCTCTTAAGCACCCTCACTCGTATGAGTGCGCATATACCACTAGTATAAAATCTTGGGCAAATTACATTTCACCTCCCTATAGTTTAGTATTTTTGACATAACCTCTCTATAATCTCAAAAGCAATAGTTTAAATTAAAGTAATAAAGTGACGGAAATGGTCATTCGTAACGAAATTTTTAAAAATATCGAAAATACCCTTATATATATATATATATATATATATATATATATATATATATATATATATATATATATATATATATATGACACACTAACCCTGTATGATTTTTATATTTTATCATAAAATTCCCTTATGATTTTTGAAATATACATATAACCCCCCTTGATTAATAAATAATTTTCAACTTTATATAAAAGTATTTTTTACATTTTAAAAATAAATGTTCATTTCCGTTATTTTGACACTTTAATCCAAACCATGAGAGGGTTATGTATAATTTTTGAAACTATAAGGGGGTTATATAAAAAAATATTAAACTACAGGAGGTAAAGCGTAATTTGCCATAAAATCTTTCCTCATTTCGCATCAAGGGCGTGTTTGGGCCGCCATAAATCAGGGGATATCAGTTATATCCCCCGGGATAACAGATTCCGAAACACAACCAAAGACCGCGAAAGTATTTATCCCAGGAGGAGTCCACCAGAGCCCTCTCCGTCGTCGGCCCTCTTTCTATCTGTCTTCCCTTTTGCCCTTTTTATAGCAGCACTGCTTTTCCCTGCTCTTCTTCACTCCTCGCCTGCGCCTCCAGCCGAACCTCCATTACTCTCCCTTATTCCCGGCGCTGCACATCATTCCTCCTTCGCTCCCCAATTTGGCCCCCGCACACCAGCAAACCGGAGCACCTACACAGATCGACCCAAAGTCCTCTTATTCCCGGGTATGGTCTTCCATAACTTGTAAGGCAGCTACAATTAGAATACCTTTCCCTGAATTACCTCTAAACTTCTTCATATTGTCTTGTGATTCGGGATAAAGGACTAATAGTAACCTAATTTAACGTTTTGGTGATTACAATTCGTTTACTATGGTACTATCGGTTGATCAGTAACTGCTTCTAGAAATTAAAGAATGATGGTTTTTAGGTTCGGTTTTACTTGCAAATCCGACGAGGTTATTAGGTTCAGTACCCCCTCCCCCTTTTCTTGTTTGGAGAAGGCATTGTGTTAGACTGAGTAATCAGTTGGAAGTCTTGTATTCTTACTTGGGATGTAGTTTTTTAAATTTTTGTGGGGTATACTGCAGTTGATTTATCTGATACGTCATATTCCATTAGTTTTGTGCTGTTGTTTGAAACTTGATCCCTTTTCTGATATGGTTGTCTGTTGATGTTTCTATTCCTAGTGATACAGTATTAACGGGATGACCAAAGGAGGAAGGGTGCATCCTGATTGCAGGAATGCATCTAACCCTTACCATGAATGTAGTGAATATTGTTTCAAGATCATTGCTGAGCTCAAGAAGAAGATGAATACAAATAATACAGGTTGGTTTCCTACACTCAACTGTATTTTCTGTTCTTTTCTTTGGAGATTGGAGATAGGAATTGGCCAATATTGTACCTCTATATGAGTTGGTTCGAGCTTGCAAGTCATGTTGTCTAGGTAATTTAAGCTTTTGTTGTGCCGTGCTTAAAAGCTGTGATGAGAAAATGGACTTGGGAGTTTGAATTGGAGATGACTTTGCTTTTCCTATTTTTACTCTAGGATTAACATAAGTAGTTAGTTGATAGCTATAAATTTGTTTCTATAGTATGCTGGCTTCTGGAGCCATTGATTCTAATATTAACTATATTCTTGTATGCTGCTGTGCTGAGCCTATATGCTAATTTCACCCAACCGTACCTTGTAATGAACCTAACAAGACATTCTTAAGCTTGTTACCTCCAACTTTAGGCACTGTTTTTCACCTTTCCCAACTCCTAGACACTTACAAGTTTGCCATTCCTTAGATCTAGGGGTGGCTATATCGGCAGGATGGTGCCCAGTGTTATTATAGCACCCTTATGGGCATCTTTATGCATCAAACTTCGTCAGCTGGTTCAATTTAACTGAAACAGAGAACAGTTGAGGGAAGAATGGCTGTGGGAGCTTGGTCAATCAGTCAGAGTCCTCCCCTGATAAAATGCTGAGAAGTGGTCACCCATGCAAGAGCTAAATATCTTTGTGAACTAAATATGATCTAAGGGTATATGTGCCTTTACTGATTACTGGGTAGCTTTGAACTTGCCCTGTCTACTTTAGTATCCTTGAACTTATTTGGAGCCCAGTCTCCTTATTTCGGCACCCACCATCTGGCCTTTTTGCCCTTCTGATCCTTCACTGTTCCAAGCATTTATTTTGCTAGCCTTGGATGATGCAGTTGATTATTAATCCTTTTGTGACTGCTTTGATATACTTTCCTGTGCCTATTTATTGGAATTTCACAAATAAGCTGGTTGAAGATATTTGTGATGCAGCCGAACTATCAAGAAGCAATGCTTCAGCCTCCTGCTTCTTTTCCTGTGCTATATCTTTCTTATTTACATCTGTCACTGCATTTTCACCATTTACAAGTGTCATTAGGCCAGAGAATAGGAATTTACCTCGTAACTCTCTCAAGGATGTTTGTCATGAACTTTTAAATTAAAATGAGTACTTTGAGTATTTCACATGTTTGTGGTACATGTCATTGTTTGGGGTGTGCCTCTGCAAGTCCAGAATAGTTTTTGATAGATGGTTGTGTTTTTAGAGTTCTGATCAGTTGATAAGAAACTTTAGTAGGCATTGGTACCTAACAATCGTACTAGTTTGTTATTGGTTACTGTAAGAACATAGATCGGGTGCATGAAAAGGAGGCTTGTGCCTGTGAGTAGCCTCCTCCTGGAAAGGCTTTGTTTTTTCAACATTGGCTTGATATTTTTGAATTATATATGCATATTGACATTTCTATATGGAATGTGCTAGAACTAGTGGAAGCCTATGATAGTGGAGATCAGCCCAATCCAGTCGCCAGTTCTAATGAGGGTGAAGACTTACATGGGGGTAATAATGATTCTGCTGGGGAGAGGAGCTCTGATGCTGAAGATAATGTGGGAGTGGACATGACAAATCTTACAGGAAGGCAGAAAAAGTTGTTTGAGCTAAGGCTTAAAATGGTTAGAATCACGTGATTTTTTCGTGTTAAATCCTCACTCTGGTCTCTTATTAATGAAAAATTGCATCATCTACTCACTTTGGTTTTTCTGTTGAACCTTTATGTTATTGTATTTATTTTCTGATGTTTTCTAATCTGCTTTTCCTTGTGGGCAGAATGAGGCCAGAAAAGCAAATCAAACGGCCATGGTAGCAGAAAAGAAAAAAATGGAAGTTCCAGAAGAATCTAGGGGCATTTCTAAGCAGAAATGGCTCGAGGAACGAAAGAAGAAAATCGGTAGACTTCTAGATGCCAATGGTTTGGACATGAGTAAAGCTTACATGCTAGACACACAGGACACGGCAGAAACAAAGTATAAGAAGTGGGAGAAGGACCCTGCTCCAGCTGGTTGGGATGGTAATATATTCGTTCTCTGTCTACATTAAATGGACGCACGTGTAAGGAGGATTTGCATACGCATGATTGTAGTATAGGTATCTTTGTATTCTGTAGCCTAAGTAATCTGCTTATAAGAGAGTGTGGCATCACAATATTCATTATTCAGATTGAGATTGACATTGTGATTGAGTTGCTTCAACAAAATTATTTACCAATTGTATTCTATTTTGAACTTCAAGCTACTCCATTCAAGACATTTAGCCCCATAAACATGAAAACTATATTGTTGGTGACTTGGTAACTAATGAATCTCTCCTGCTTGCCTTCCACATGGGTTATTGAATGATGAAGACCAAATTTAGCAGCTAGAGGCAGATAGAGAAGGATTAGATGTTACCTGTGAATTAAGAAGATGCGTTTGTATAATGGCAACTAAGTAATTGGGAAGGCTTGGTTGATTTGGTTTTGCATTGTTGCTTAAAGTGCTCTACATTTGCAAGTTGAGAATATAGCAAATATTCCACAAATTGCGCTTGACGTATTGCAAAAGTGGTCTCATAAATTCTCTCCCTTGTCTAGTTTAGGATGCTATTTTTATGAAGCAATTAGAGTTTTTAATGCTTTATGGCTGGGGTTTATGATTGTATTATGGGTTTTTCGTGTGTGATTTTGCACTGCAGATGAACACTTTGATGGGCAACTGAACTTTTGTTTTCCTTTTTAACAGTCTTTAATCAGAAAACATTGTACAATGCATACAAGAAAAGAACAGGTAACATTGAGGTTGATCTAGAGGAATACAACAAAATGAAAGAAGCTGATCCAGAATTCTACCGAGATGCTTCGAGTCTCCAGTATGGAAAAGTAAGTATACACACTGATCCTCCGGCTGATTATTTTCTTTTGCACTGATGTTCTGGTATGTTTATATTTGTCTGGGCTTTTTGGGAGCTGGATATATTATTTTTTCTGACTGGACAGGCACCAAAAATAGCGGAAGAAAAAATTGACAAAATGGTGAAGGAGCTCAAGGACAGGGAAGAAAAGCGCAGAGCATTTAGCAGGAGGAGAAGGTACCGTGAAGAGAAGGACATCGACTCCATCAATGACCGAAATGAGCATTTCAATAAGAAGATTGAGCGTGCCTTCGGCAAATATACTCTGGAGATCAAAAACAATCTTGAAAGAGGAACTGCCTTACCAGACTGAAGTGGAATACAAGAAGGCAAGATTCTTTATGCTTTGGGTATACATGGATTACATTTCCATCCTGCGTAGCGAATCGGTGCTTGACCCAGCGATTGCATTCACTGCCTTCCCCTGTTCATGATCCAAGGTTTCGTCTGTCAAAATAGTTTGTTGTACACAGACGGAACATTTTGTGCTTTATTATGAAGTTGTAATTGGAGGACTTCTGCAAGATTTACTTTCCAGTTTATCCCTTCTGTGAATCGGATAAAGGTGGTGACAGTAGATATTACCATGATGGTGTTTTCTCTTTTCTCTTAGTGTTCTCTTCCATGAAAGATTAACTTGCCCAATCATCAAGTGAAGAAAACAGAATGTTGGTGTGAGTGGATGAAATTGACGGGCTTCATAATTATGTTTAACATTCCCCATCCTACACCAGAAAATTGAAACACCAAAAGCACGTAGGAAAAACCAACATTAGTCAGCATTTCTCAAGTGGTATCATTCAACATAAGGTACTAAAACAATAGTAAGCATTGACGTGATTATCAGTTATGTAGAGGATGTCTTCAGAACTGAGTTTCTTGCGAAAACAAGCTGTTGTGTAAGGTTGGAGGTAAAACGGCTGGTATCTGCTGTGTAATAATCTTTTACATGATCACGATCTGGTTGAAGCTCTTTGGTAGTTAGTTCATCCTGTGTGGTAGTTGAAATGGTTTTTTTGGGGTAATGAAAGTAACCGTAGCAAAGATGAATGAAAGTTTTTTGGGGTCTTTTTCTCCGTCTATTCTCGATTCTGGCTGTTTCTATTCTGGGAGACCAGCCAGGCAATCACCGCTTTCCATCTCGTACAGGACTGCTTATGATTTTTCCTCTCAACTGTAGCACGACTGACTACTCTTTCCATTGTTTCATTTGGTCATCCGAAGGATTCCATCGGGTGTCTGGACCGGAGAATTCAGTGAGGGAAAAAGAATAACTTATAGGTGGGGAGATTTTGGTCCACTGCAGTCGACAGCTACTGGTCAAGGATGCAATCTCCTCAGGATTTACTTCTTCAAAATGGTCGATGAGAGATTCGGGGAGAATTTCTGCGGGGTAATTTTAAAATCCTCGGAGGTTTCTAACAATTTCACCAGCTCTCTTGAAGTTTATAAATTATATTCACCTCCCTTGGCATAATTGTGAGCTCAGTTAGTTACATCACATGAAAAATTTACCGATGTACCCTAGACTTTATGCCTTACTAGAAACTAATATCTGACGATTGAGTAATTAGAGTATTAATTAATTGTTAGTGACTAATTAATGGAAATAATTGTTAGAAATTTCTTTAATGATGAATGGTAACTTGCAATTACAAAATAACGCCAATTGAAATATCAAATGGTACCATTTTGTGATTGATAGAATTTGACAATGATCAGAAATCAATTGTACACGGTAACCTGCAATTGCAAAATAATGCCAATTGATATATCAAATGGCATCATTTTGTGATTGACATAATTTGACAATGACGAGAAATCAATTGTACATAATGACGTAAGAAGAAGGGCTTTCTAGTAGAAGACAGAAAATAGAGGACAAAAGAAGATTGGTCATGAGTAGGGATGCTATTGAGTTAAGTTAAGCTCAAGTAGTACCATACTCGAGTTCAAGCTCAAACAAATATATATAATTTTGAAATCGAACTTGACTCAACGTAATGCAAGTCTTACAAATATAAGTTCGAGTAAATTGCAAGTCTTATCAAAGCTCGAACTACTCGAGATCGAGCTTGAGCTTTTCTTTTCTTGTTTTTAATTTTTTACATTTTAGATTTATCAAATTACAATTGTTGTCATCTATCACTTTTTTTACTGAATATTATCTCATGTAAATTTATTAAAATACTAACTCATAATAGTCATTTTATAATTAAAATATATAATATATAAATAATATAAATACTCGATTAAGTTCATTGAGTACTCGAATAGTTACTATTGATGTTCGAATTTGGCTCGTTACACAAAACGATTAGCTCGAGTTCGAGCGCAAATTCAGGCAAACTGAGTTCGAGCCAAACTTTTGACCAAGGCTTTGCAAGCAGTTTGGTTCGCTTACACCCTCAGTCATGAGAAATTTTTTTTTGAAACTCTTAAAGTTGTGATAGTTGTAAAGTTATTTCGTAGAAGTGAAAGAGAAAGAAGGGAAAAGAAAGGCAAAATTCAAAAAAAAAAATTTTTGTTCAAAATCATAAGAATCATAACAAATATCATATTAAGAAAGATGACTAGTCTGTTTTGTTAAATCGTGTGTTCATTAGTGTAATTTTGTTGCTTATTTGTGTTATTTAATGTATTGAATGTGAACTTTTTAAGTAGTGAAATGTGTGTATTAATTGTTTTCTAATTTTTAATTATTTTCATTCTTTTATTAATATAACTTATACACATACATAAGGAGTATTTATGGAATAAAAGTTTCATCTATTTCCTTAAAATACTTTTTAAATGTTACTTTTTTTTTATTTGGACTGATTTTGTTATCAAAACCTTAATTTTATGGGAGATTAGTGTAATTTTACAAATCTCAAGCGACGCTAGTGAAATTATCAAAAAGCTCCCCTTAGGGGAGGTTTCTAAAGTTATCCCAATTTCTGCACTACAAGCTTTCCTTTTGTTTTTAAGCTTGGAGAGGGAGAGAGAAATGTAGAGAAATTTAATATTTTAATATTTGAGATGGAATAATTTGGCAAGCTATTTCTCAAATTGTCAAAGGAAACGGGCATTATTATACAAAGGGTGGCCGCCTTGTAGAAGTTTTCATCTTATACTGCACTAGGTCTGTGGACAAAACATTGAAAAGCAAATATTATAGCATTTTTTCGTGAGATGTGACGTATGCGAGATAAAATCATGGTTGACAACATATATAATCAATGAAAAAAAATGTATATATAATGCAAGCATGATAATATTTTTTATAAAAAAAAAATGTCCATGAAAACGTATTCAGAAATTGTTCTTGAACTACCAGCGCACAAAATAAAGCAAGATTAGTGATCCAACCTTTTATTCTTGTCTTTTCTTATTGACTCTAAACTCCAAAAAGCAAAAGCAATTCATCCAAGGATAAGACTAACTACATCCGAATTAATATATTATTAGCTATGACACAATCAACAAAATGTTAAAGCCGAATCGTACGATGCTTTCGTTGTTTAAAAAAAGAAAGAAAGAACCCCCAAAAAGAAAAAGAAAGCCAATTGGATATGGATAATGCCGGACTCTAGCTCTAGCACGCTCCCCCGGCCATTTCCCCACCGGTGGTTTTGCTCTCCCATGTGGGCGCGCACAGCGTTCCTAGGCCCTTCCTTCCATCGGGTAGTCACGGACTCGGGGCAGGGACGGTTGAAGGTGCAACCGTCCCTGACAAATTTCCTCTTCATCAACAGCGCGTAATTTCTTTTGTTCACCGTGTAACTTTTTTTCCACAGGTTGTATTTTCACAACAGATAGTGATGGGTCCCACATTTGGCGCGGAAATCGAGTTACCACTTGTTATCTGAGCCGCACATTTTTTTGAGGTCCAATCTGGACCATGAACCGTGCAGGGACGGTCATACTGCCCCAAATCCGGTAGTCACAGGACCCTGTGATCTTGGATTGGAATGTCATCAAAATTCGCACCGGACCGGGGCTCTTTTTCCCTCTGCCACCATTTAATTCCTATTCTACAGTATTAGAGAAGGAACACACTTTTCTTTATGGAGCATCGTTTAAACTGCTCTTCTTTTCCCTATGCTAAAGTCCTGTATTGTTCGTCTTTTAAGTCCAAACAAAACAAGGCATCATCAGGGGCAGGGTCCCCCACCCCTTCATTGTGTCGCGCCTGCAGAATGACCTTTTCTCAGGCTTTCCAGAGCTGCAGTGTGGCCTACACTCCCTAACAAATTCTTTAGAGAAGAAAAAGTTAAAAGCTGCATGGACCACAAATGCACCGATAACAACTCACTGCTTATTTTGAGTCACGAACTGGAGCATCTTCTTCGTTACCAATTTCACAGGGTAGGTAAAAGTAAAACCCTTTTTCTCTTTCTTTCCAAGCAATGATAATCATACCCTCCCAACTGCAACCCTCTCGTTGCTCCGGGAAATGAATTGGTCAAAATCAAACTTCCCGAGGAAGAAAACAGAGCAATTAATCTTTAGAGCATGATCAAAACTTATCACGTCATGTAAGGGGGCCCGAGGGGTTAATAGTAAGGACAATGGCTCTTTTCACCCCATGGAACTACTACAGTACTATCAACCCTAAGTTCCCTTGGATCCCCGCATTCCAAAAAAATGAACACAATAATGGGTTTTCATTTTATTTTGTATCTGGCAGAAGAAGGGCCCGGGGGGTTGGTGTTGTATTGCCACTTGCAACAGAGAGGAAAGGAGCAATATTTGTAGCTGTTCGGCAGCTCGGTTCGTTTCGACTCGTTCGTGAAAAATTTGTTCGAAACCTTAAACAAATCGAATTCGAACGAATTTTTTTATTTGATTAATAATCGAGCGAACGCAAACACGAGCATATTCGCGAGTTTTAACTAACATTTGCGAACATGAACATAATTATCATTTCATAAATTTAAGCATTAATTTTATGACTGAACTTTTATATTTGGAGGGCAAATTACTTTATTTTATTTATTATTTTTATGTTAATACTCCCTCCGTCCCGAAATAATTGTCGCACTTCGGGAGTTGTGTTTATTTTCAACAGTGTCTGGATTTCAAACGATTTTGGTGTAACTTCCACCAATGCCCCTATCCGGTTTCTATGGAGCAGCGTAACTTATTGACTATTAGAATGATAAAGGAGTGGTGACAGACCTGTGGGACTCATGTTTCAACAATGTTTCAACCGCTTTTTTGGAATGTTCCTTGCACGACCATTGTTTCCATTTGCTGTGAAACTCACGCATATCAAGTGCAACCCTTGTAATTTTTTAGGGCCCATCAAAATCTTAAAATAATCTGGTATATTTAAAGGTATGAGATAGAAATGGGGGAAAGTTTTTATTGCCAATTGTGGTAAGTGACATTAATTTTGGGACAGACTAAAAAGGAAAGTATGACATTTTTAATGGGACGGAGGGAGTATTAATTATATAATTAATAAATAATAAAATTTAATCACTTAATGCTTTAATTATTTTTTAAAATAATTAATAATTTGCATGATATATTTAAAATTTAAAATAATTTGAATTCGAACACTTCGAACAAAACGAACGCGAACACATTTGAAATTCAAAAATTGACGAACAAACACAGACGTTCGAATCACTTCACGAACAGAGCTCAAACATGAAATACTCGATTCGATTTGACTCGTTTACAACTCTAAATATTTGCAGAGATTTAAAGAAACAACTCCACCAGCACTATTCATCATACCAAATAAATATACACATCCAAGACTAGCAACAAATAGGAAAAACATAAAAAAAAAAAAAAAAAAAAAGATGGAAGCTATATGAAAAACAAGTTAAAGGGAATGATAAGTTTACAAAAGAAAAGATGGGATGGTTCATAAATTAAATCCTCTCCCTCTATCTATCTAACACACACGACGGAAAACAAGCAATTCCAGATATTGAGAGAGAATTAGGAATTCATTAATTTCTTCACGCCTCATGGACAGGTGGATGGATGGCCTTTTTTTTCTTTTTTAACTTTAGTTTGTGGGGTTGCTCCTGAAAGATCCCAAGGCCTTGATAGCTGCAGCCCTCAAGATGTACTGATGATATGCTGCTGCTGCCAATGCCCCCACAAATGGTCCAACCCAGAAGATCCACTGCACCATATATTTGTAAAGAATCCCATTAAAATGATACTCCTGCTGCTTGCTGGATGCTAGCAACATTTATTGTAGCAGCAGTAGTAAATATTTGAAGAAAAAAGAAATCATCTTCGCAAGGAATACAAAAAAAAAAAGAACTTACCTGGTCATCCCAGGCTTTGTCATTGTTGTAGATGACGGCAGCACCAAAGCTCCTAGCAGGGTTGATACCAGTTCCAGTGATAGGAATGGTACCCAAGTGAACCATGAACACGGCGAACCCAATTGGCAGAGGAGCCAACACCTAAGGACGAAAATGTTAAGTTAACCACAAAAAAAAACACATACAGATAGCAGAGTTGCATGACTATGGAAAATTCACAAAGATGTTGTTTTTTTTTCTCAATTGTAATCGTTTACTCTGCTCCTATTCTAATCTATTTTAAGCAGTGAAGGAGTGATGCAACGGGATCACAAAAATCGAAGGAAAACCACGCGAGTACATTACGTCCTCAAATGGATTTAAGGTATGATCCGGTAAAAAGAAAAAGGAAGAAAGGAAAAAACAAATCCAAGAAGAGGGAAAGAGGTAGAAGAAGAATACAGGGACGTGAGAATCACGAGCGCTTCTCTTGGGGTCGGTGGCGGCGAAAACGGTGTAAACAAGGACAAAAGTACCAATGATCTCAGCACCCAAAGCAGTGCCCTTGCTGTAGCCATGCATCACAGAGTTGGCACCCCCACCCCAAGTGTTGTAGTGGTGCTTCATGAAAGCCTTCACCAACCCAACTCCGCAGATAGCTCCCAGACACTGTGCCACCATATAAGCCACTGCCCTGAACAGCGACACCTTCCTCGCCAGGAACAGCCCAAATGTCACCGCAGGGTTGATATGCCCACCTAATCAAAGCACGATTAAGCAGCAGCAATACATGACTACTACTACTACTACTTATAATACATATATATAAGCAACCAACTAAGCTACCAGGGAGTGAGTGAGTAAGAAGAAGAAGAGAATGGAGGGCACGGTGATGGGCCATGCAGTTAGTTACTTAGTTAAGAACGTACCGGAGATGCCGGCAGTGCAGTAAACGAGGATGAAAATCATGCCACCAAAGGCCCAGGCGATGCCGAGGATGCCAACGCCGTCACATTGGTCAGCGGCGTAGCGCACCTTGTGGCCGATGACGGTGGCGATGGTCACATAGAGGAAAAGGAGGGTGGCAATGAACTCGGCGATGAGGGCACGGTAGAAGGACCAGAGCTTGAGCTCGGCAAAGTCCAAGAGGGGAGCAGGGGGCGGGTCCACGTAGTCCTTCCTATGCTGGGTCTGCCCTTCTTCACCCACTTCCTTTGACATCTCTTTTCGGTTCTTACTTTCTGGTTTGGGTGCCGTGCAGTGCTCTGTGTTGATGCGTTTTGTTGGTTTCTCTGTGCTGTTGTTTTTGTTTCTTGTTTGATTTGAAGAAGAAGAAGAAGAAGAAGAGGAGATGGGGCGTGAGACTTGGATGGGATAGGCAGAGTCTTGTCTTCAATCTATGCTGTGGTTTTATGAGTGGAGAGTGGGGCAGGGAAGCCAAGGGGCCGGGATATATGGATAAGAGTGGGGATAGTTTTGGAAATTAAATCTGAAATTGGAATATTTTGCGGTATTATACTTCATCCATTTCAATTATTTGGTTCCGATTTTGAGAATTTAATTTTTTAACTATGATAATTTAATTGTGATATTTGTATTTTTTTAAAAATTTTACTCTCATAAATTTAAATTTTAAATTTGAATGATAATATGTATATATAATAAAAATATTATATTAAAAAAATTAAAAATGTATTACTTTTTTTAATATTATAAATATTTTAAAATATAAAACACTTTTAATTAGACAAAAAAAAGGAGTATTTTATTTTATTTTATTTTTTAATGAATGGGATGTGAGGGGCTTTGGTTTGGGGCCTTTGGGAATCAAGAGAGTTTTTTTTTTTTTTTTTTTTTTTTTTTTTTGGTGGGGGAGAGGTGGGAGCCAGTTAAAGAAGAAGAAGTGGAAAGTGGGGCAGCTGAGACAGCGAGACCATGTGATGGGTAATCATCTGGAAGTTTGTGGCGTTCTATCATTTGTATCTATCCATCCATCCTTGTTTTTTGTTTTTTTTTGTATTTTTTTTTGGGGGGGTTTGGTTTGAAATTGAAAGTCGAAAGAAAGGGAAGAAGAAACCGGCCGTCAGGCTGGCAAATGTATTTGTCTGTAATCCATCCTCTCAAGTCTCATCCCCCCCTCTCTCTCTCTCTCTCTCTCCTACATTACTCAGTCCATAGTCCCTTCTCAATCCAACGGTTACATGTCCTTTTCTCTCTGTTCCTTGCAGCATCTGCCCCACAACTTAAAGCAAATTCCACCCCATTTTACTACTCCTAGTACATTTTTTTTTGTCCCTTTTCTCTTTTTTTTTTTTTTTTCTGTCAATACGATAGATTCCTATATTAACGGATGTGAAAGAATCGAAGAAAGTCTAAGTTAGGCTCTGCTTGGATTGCTTGTTTCCGTCGAAAAATATTGGGAGTGTTTGGATACACACATTATTCCAAATAATATTTCGCTTGCATCATAAACACATTTTCCAACCCACCTTTTTATATTCCCAATCAACTTTTTATCTCACATACATCACATCACAAAAAGTGCTACAGTAATTATTCCAAATAATATTTCAAATAATACCCTATCCAAACAAACTCATTATCATTTTCCGTGATCACCTTTTTCTCTCATATATATATCAAATTGTTACAGTAATTTTTTCATAAAAAATGATGAAAAATGCAATCCAAATACAACCTAAGAATAATTCGGAGGAGACTGAATTATTATCAAATCAGACTGATGTACTGTGCACTCGATTAAATTTTTTAAGCAGAACAATTTTTTAATGTGACAAATTGACGAGAAGCAAGAGTTCCACCCCCGTCAAAATTTAATACATTAATGATGGCCACCAGGCTTTGGTACATTTTTTTTGTCCCTCCTCTTCTTTTTTGTTGGGTAGTTTGTAGGGTTGGACCCTTTTTTTTTTTCTTCATGGGAAGAGTGGGGCTGTAAAGCAAGCAAGTCCTACATCCTAAGGGTCACGTGAATTGTGAGATAAGTACTCCCTCTCCATCTGTCAAAACAGTTTTGGTGGTGAATATGTCTGATGTTACTGCTGCTGCTATTACTAAGAGTCCCTTTTCTACACCTACTACCACGTTTACAAGCGGCAGGTCTGGAGTTGGATGCTTGTACGCTTGAATTTGCTTATATTCAATCAAAGATTTCACCGTTAAAGTTCGCTTAAAGTAAAAGAGAATACTAACTGATAGCTTAGGAGTTAGGAGGTAGTCGCACTTCACCCCCTCAACCGTAAGTATAATGGAGTCAATGTTGTTGTTAAAGGCGGACTGGACAGCGAGGCTTGGATTAAAATTAAACTCTTAGACGAGGGGCCAATTGGTCAGATCAGTCGAACTGTTTTAAAAAATTTGCTGATTTCATTGTTATCATAATTATTTTATATTTTTATAAGTTTCAGAAATGCAAGATGTTTCAAAAATACTAAACTTACAATCGAATATACATGGCTAAATATGTCCATTCTCCAAAATTACTTGAAAAATTAAATTAAAATAATGTAATGCAAGTTGGAGCCATCGATGCTAAATTGATAAAATGATAAGGATGAAAACATCTTGATTTAGAGAACGAAAAGTTTACGAATCGGGTTAACCAGTCGAATTGAATCACTGATTTAACCGACTTTTTATAATTTTGACTAAAGCGTTTTTATGCTACAAATTAAAAAATTGGGAAGAATGATCAGTCCGATTGGGGTCTAACAACGTTGAATGAGTGGGGTGACCGGAATTGCTGTTGGCACATTGTATTGTTCAGTTCAATTAATTGCTTGGCAGTAACAGTAGTGTCTTTTTCCTGTGGTGCAATTTGGTCCAACTCAAATTCTGCTGTCCGCTTGTCTGTGGCGTGGAACCACATTCGTTACCGCAGCATTGTATTGTTTAATTTCACTTAAAATGGTACCTTGTTCGTCTGTGTTTGGATTACAATTTTCTGAAGTTTTTGTAAGAAAATATACTGTAACAATTTGATATATGTGAAATAAAAAGGTGTTTAAAATATATGTTAAAAAAAAACGGAGAGATTTTTATAGTAGAAAATCCCTTTGGTGATTTGATCCTGTCCAGGTCAGTATAACACAATCTTTAAATTGAACTGGGATTTGTCCCTATTCATTTATCATTTGTTAGTAGTATTACTTAATAACTGTAAGGAATATATGATCCACTACCATAATTGTCCAGATGATGTTTTACTCAATCAAACATTAAATGCCAACCAAGGCTGCCCCTTCACCAAACAAAGAAACATAAAGAATGATACCTTTTTTTTTTTTTTTCCTTCTAGAATAAAATGAATCGACTTGTGTTCAATTTAGAGTTGGCATGGGATTTCTTTCAGCTTTTCTCTCTCTAACATTACATGATGCTACGGACGACTCATTTAATATTTTAGCAAAAAAAAAAAAAAATTATTGGTAGAAAGCGCGCGGTGCCAATATGAATTAAAGTCCTGCATTACTAGTTGAAGGTATTGCAATTGTTATTAACTGGATTCTTTTTAAGTGTTGATAATCTAGTTTTTTCGACAACAATAACATTTGTATGACATGATATATTCTATTCTACAGAGAGAAGGAGCTTAAAAAATAAAAAAGCTAGATCAAAGGGTTGCTCTGATACTTTCTTTGAATTTTTTTCACTGCAGGTGAAATTTTAGTTTAACATCTGGTCTCGTGGGGTTCTCACTTCTCATTGGAAAATGAGAAAACAAAAGACATCTTTGCGCGACATGATTATTATTATTATTATAGATTAAGGGTGTATTTGATAAATTTGAATTCTGAAAATTGAAATTTGATGTTTGAAATCTCAATCCTTTTAGTTAGTTAATGAACTGTTGAGTATTAAATACGATGATATATTTAAGTATATATCACATTAAGTGATAAGTGAATAATTTATCATTTTTTTTGAGCAAGTATTGCGAAAAAAATTTCGTGCTACTTAATTAATTAAGATATTTTATTTTTATCATTAAACGTATACAATTCTGTGCCACTTAATTAATTCAAATATTCTATTTTTTTAATCATCAAATGCGTCTAAAAATATATTGATATTTGAATCAATTAAATTTAAATGTTGAATTGGATTATAAGATAAGTCTTAAAACTGTTACAAGCGTGGTACTACATATGATTTATTACAACAACAAAAAACTTGATTCTTCTAAAGTATAGTAGTTATTTTTACCATATTAGAATGAAGAAGAACAAATTGTCTGGTTAGCCACTAAACTTTTCGAATAATCAAGTTTTAGCCACTCAACTATTAATAGTTTGTTTGAATCCACTAAACTATCAAAAGTATAAATTTTGGACCATTTCATCTATTTTTACCATTAATTCTGTCATACATAACTATTAATATTATGTCTCGTGAATCGTACAAATCTTTAAATCTGTCAGAGCTAACGATGAAATCAGACGAGATGGTCTAAAATTTATTTGTTTGGATCACAAATTATTTATCAAATTTTATTTATTTACATCATCCACATATTTTTTAAACTATCTCTTTATCTTACATACATCACATCAAAAAAATGTTACAGTAATTTTTTTCTTTCAAATTATCTCAAATAATCTACTATGCAAATGACTAAATCTTATCCATTCAAAATGTTCAGTGACAACCTGGATAATTTGCTAAACGCAGAATTTGTTATGGTCGCCCAGGCAGGAGTAGGAGGGGTCCCAAGCTGAGACCGCAGTTTACCATCGATATCCTCGTGCTCATATCAATTAATACAGGAATTGACCAATAAAGTAGCTCTAGTAATCTTACTGGAGCACTCTCTCAAAATCTTTAATCCATGGCCCAATCCATCGTCATCACCATCATCATCGTTATCAAATCCTCATCATCACCCAGTAGCTTAACCAAAATGAATCATGTGGCAAACAGCTGGCATTTCATAAAACAGGCGGAGTGGTCCACCATTGTCGCCATGCCAAGGCCTTCATCTGGACATACCTCTACCTAATAAAATGATTGGCCACCAGGGCGTTTAAGTCCTTCGTTAGATCGTACGTGAGGGTTTAAATCTCACTTACAGCGGAAAAAATTTAAAAATTGTGTCAGAATATTTTCTTGATTTAGTTAAATTTGTATACCCACTAGTTCTTTACCACAGCCTCTTTAGACTCCCCATTTCCCGTAGATTTTCGTATCTGGACTGTGTTGTACTGCGGATCAATTATGTCGATCAGAGTAGCTTAATAAAAAATAGTTCCTTTTTCACTTGTGTTGAAAATATATAAGATCGTAGGATCCGTGTTTATCCAATTGGTGGTGGCCTTATTAATGAATGTTTATCATCGAATCACTTTTTTTTAGCCAAAAAAAGAAGAAGAAGAAAAGTCCAATAATTAATTGAGAAAGCAATTCAGCTGACAACTTTTAACCTATAAACGAATGCTAGTGATTCATAAGCACAAAAAGGTCGGTCAATGAGATGTTTCTCGAGGCTCTTGGGGGTGGCTCGTATGATTTCGCGGCAGTCTAATTAGATCCGAGATCGTGTGTTCGAGATCTCGAGACTCTTGTGTATTCTTGAGGGATGAAATAAACAGACGCAGAGAAATTAATCTGACAAAACTGAAATACTTCCTGTATTAGAAAAAAAACAAGAGATGTTTCTCGAGTATTCCTTTGAGCCGTTGGAGAAATGAAGAGATGGGCAAATGTCGGATTTGGAGCTCCACAGTTTCTCCATTAAATAAGAGCTACATTTAGGGTTTTTTTTTTAAAAAAAATGGCTCTATGCACTGTCCTTTTTTAGCCATTAAAAAGTGTAACTTTTACATCAAATACCACTTGAAATTATTTGTAATGTTTTTCTTGACGTGACGTGTGTATAAAGATAAAATGATAATTAAAAATATAAAAAATAATTAAAAAACATACTTATGATGTAAACAAAATAATATTTAAAAATAATTATTGTATCCAAACTCGCTCAGTACAAGTTGCACTCATAATTAGGATGCGACCGCTTGCAATTCATGGACCAAATAGGCCGAACTTGGATCTTGATTGCTCATTTCTTTTTTCTTTTTTTTTTTTTACTAAAGAAAGCATTTTTGGTGACTTACAATTATCACCTTGATTTGGACCATTAATTATATAGTAGTGTGTCTTCCAGACCGAACCCCATAGTTAACTCGTCATCAATCTTTTTGGATAATTAACTTGTCTTTTCAATCCCCTTTATCATTTTTAGCTGCACATGGCAAAATACATGAGATTGGACGCAATTCCATGCAATTGTCAAAGAATTGCATGTACACTACTGCGTAATGATCCATACAATTTGGCCTTGTTCGAAAAGTCATTTTCTATAAAAAAAAAATTTATGATTTTTATAAACATATTTTTTAATTACATTTTATTTTAAATATATCAAATCGTTATAGTATATTTTTTTATAAAAATTTTAAAAATTGCAATTCGTGAAGTTTTTCGCACTCAATTATGGCAAGTGATCCCGCTACAATTTCAACATAACACAATTTGGACAGAGTAGTATTATTTGAAATAATTACTGTAACACTTTTTATGATGTGCTGTATGTGAGATAAAAAAGTGATCGATAATATGAACAGATGAGCCATTTGTTTAGAAAATCAAATTGCAATTGGTGAAGTTTCTTGCACTCGATTTTGGCCTAAAATGATACCCAAAAGAACAAAGTCACGAAGTGATTTTTTTTTTTTTGATCGAAACATAGATGTCCTATAACCTAATCTAGCCTAGTCACGAAGTGATTTGAGCCATCAAATCCGTCCGTTGCTTCTTTTCGGTCTGTAACGGTCCCAATTCTTCTCGTTCGGACATTTTGGCCTACCACCGTTTTTTTTTGCAGCTACCCCTGAAAACAAGTTAAATGCCAAGAACCCCACCTTCCCAAAGGACAGCGACCCCTCGCTGGTTTTCAATTTCAAACCTATTCTCTTTTTTCTTCTTTTTTATATTCCTTGTTGAAGATGATGACCTCATCTTTATCCGATTTTGCCGCATGAAAATTGAAAGGCGATGGCAAAGTTTGCGATGGAATGTGGTGGGTATGTTCATTTAAAAATCGTAGTACTAACATTCTTCTACCTCCTTACTAACTCCCGCAGTCCCAGTCCAAGTCCCACATCATTTTGGTCACGCACGCTGCGCGACCCTAGCGTACGTCGTCGTCTTCTCCTTCATTTATTTTTTTTTTCAACAATGATAATAATATTTGAGTAAGAGATGTTTTGACACTTCATTTAGATTTTTTCGACTATAGGTAAGGTTAGAATTCCCGACTTACAACCCAAATATCCTTTTTGGTGACCACTGAGCTAAAGTTCAATGATTTTCGCCTACATTTACTAACTTTTCACTATACTTTCTCTTTCCCTTTCTGGTGTACGATGGCTTGTTTTTTTTTTTTTTTTTGTCAGACTTTTTCAAGTTAGCAATTAAACCTAATCCCAAAATTAACTTCAAAAGCCGGCAACTCTTGAAGCAACCTTGGGGACTTAACTACCCAACCCTCAAACCCCTTAGAAGCGATGTGGGGCAACGGGAAGGTTAGTAAAGAAGCCTCTACTAGGCCTTAACTAAGAACCCACTTACCCCAGAATTCCTCCCCGACTTACGTCTTTTGTCTCTTTTTGTCAGACTTTTTCAAGTTAGCAATTAAATCTAATCCCAAAGTTAACCTCAAAAGCCGGCAACTCTTGAGGCAAATTATTGCTTGTTGAAAATGCCAATTATTGCTTCTGTCAGCGGTCACTCTTTAAAGCTAAAACTATGGTATATATGCTTCATGAGGACGAAGATTATTAAATTTAATGCATCTAATTAAAAACTTACTTGTAGCTCCATATAGCGATAATTTTACATAGCTGGATTTTTCTAATAAATGCACTAGTTAAAAACCGGTATTTAAATGTATCTAAACATTTTAAGATTTGGAATGCTATTTAACCCGTGCTCTTAGGACATTGATTAATTAAGTCCCTATCTTATATACTTAAAAGTACCAAACTTTATATTTGAATTTGACATGGAGAATAATAAAATATACGCTCTAAATGAGATGTAGTTGTGATAAAGAATACGGCTTTTAAACTTTTAACTCTCCAACTATTAAATAGGCAGCTTTAACCCTCAAACTAATTAAAACATATACTCATAACTCTTCCATCAATTTGAGTCATTACATCTAACAAAAACAACGTCAAAAGTGTCAAGAATCACCTCCACTATTCTATCGAACATAAGAACTCAAGTTGAAGGAAGGGCCCTCAGGGGCTTGGTCTGGTGGTTGAGGTTGCTGAAGATGGGGCTTCAGGTCCCTGGTTCGAACCTTGCTGCCAGCAAGTTGTTGAGGGTGGTGAATAGTCTGCGGGGTCCACTCCCTGCGGGACACACCTTAAAAAAAAAAAAAAAAAAAAAAAAAAAGTTGAAGGAAGGACTACCCGTATATATTTTAATTAGTTAGAGGGTTAAGAGTGTTCATTTAATGATTGCAGGATCAAAAGTTCAACTTTATAATGGTTTGAGCGCGGGTCTTTGTCCTATCGTAAACCCTACTTTTCGTTCATTTCTTCCTGTAATGGTTGAAGAATATTTACTCTGTCATCATTTTATTATTCTGCCTCATTCCGTCACAGTATTATATTACCCAAAATGGTTTGCTTTGGGTCTAAGGTTTATAATTTCTTCAGCGTGGGTTGGCGCAAGTGATGCCATCAAAGCCCAGAAGTCTTTTAGTCTATTAAGAATGTCGAGGAGGAGGATAGCAATTTGGTTGCAATCCGCATATTAGTTATCGAAATGGTAAAAGAATTTATAATCATGCCATCGAATTCATTGGTAGTTGAAAGAAACAGGATTCTTTTTGTTGGGTTAAAGCAAGGATCATCCATCCATATGTTCCTACCTAACCACCTCAAATTCGATGAGTTCGTTGATTACTTTAAAACTACGAAGAATAAGCTGTTTGGGCTTTGTTTGATTTTGGGAAGGCCTCAAAATGATAAAGCGAATGTGGGGTCACTTGTACAGTATTTCATTATGCTTTTGTTAACAGGAGTTGACTGCGACATATTAGAACAAGGATAATAAAGGAAGGAACTTCGTAATGAGATTAGATTACTAGCCCGCTTAGCTTTGTTTGGATTGTAATTATGTACAATAAAAAATTTATATTTTTTGTGAACACATTTTTCAATCACTTTTTTACCTCATATATATCAAATCGCTACAATATATTTTTCTATAAAAACTCCTAAAAATAGCAAGATCCTTTATGTGCAACATCAACCATGCTTCATCCTCGGATTGTTGGTGAGGAACATTATGAAACTGTGAAAGAATTTCAGGATATTATAACTATTCTCGGGTTAGATGAATTATCCAAAGAGGATCGTTTAACCGTAGCACAAGCACAAAAAATTGAGCGTTTTTTTATCACAACTTTTTTTCATAGCAGAAGTATTTACTGGTTCTCAAGGAAAATATGTTGGTCTAACAGAAACAATTAGAGGATTTCAATTGGTCCTTTTTGGAGAATTAAATAGTCTTCCTGAATAGGCTTTATTTGGTAGATAATATCGATGATGATACCGTGAAAGCTATGAACTTAGAAATGGAGAACGATTTAAAGAAATGACCTTAAATCCTTGTAGACTAACGCCTAATCAAATTGTTTGGGATTCAGAAGTAATAGAAATCATTTTACCTACTAATAGTGGTCAAATTGGCATATTACCCAACCATGCCCCTATGCCTTAATGGCCAACGGTTAACGATGACTCTTATGGGTGGTTTTCCTAAAATAGGCAATAATAAAATCATTGTTTTAGTAAATGATACGGAGAAGGGTAGTGACATTTGATCCACAAGAATGTCAACAAACTCTTGAAATAGCGGAAGACAAACAATTGAAGCAAATCTAACTCCCCAGCGAGCAAGGACACAGGCTATCAATGCAGTTTGATTTCATAACTAGTTCATCCGTTCGAACAATCCTGTTTCAAATCCTATTGAATTCCGAAAAATAGCAATCTATACGGAATTTCGAGTGTCACGTATCTCTCTTTTTTCTTTTTTTTTTTTCAGCTTCAGAAGGAGCAGTACTACTAAATTTTGAAAACGAAGTACCGAATCTGTTAGGCCAAAACATCACGCAAGTGCGAGACTAGAACTTCGTAACCAAAGAAATTAACTTTCAGGTGCGATGTCAGTTTCGTTCTTTTTCTGTTTTCTGTTTATTGGTGCTATTTTTCTGTTTGCGTGGCTACGTAGTGCCTCTTCGTATTCTCAATTCATTTGATCATCTGTGAACAGTGTATTTACACAATCAAAATCGAGGGACTAACTCTGTAAGAGATGACAAACCTTCATCCTGATTTTCTCACCTAAGCAAATAATTTGACACTATTGTTGATGATATTGAACATTGAGCAAAGACATGGGGCTTCCAGGAAAATGCACTGCTCGGGTTTCAACAGCCTATTAATATGGGTGTCCGTCCATATGGAGGGCCATCGACTCGACGCCACATCCTCGACTGTCAAAAACGATACTGCTACAAAATAGTTGGTTGTTAGCCTCCTTCAGCTGCTACCAAGAACATATGCCAGAAGTTTCCCCTAAGAGAGCCATAATCATAAGAACGCAACCCCCATCTGACTGATGCTAAGGAGGTTCTGGTGGCTTCAGAGTTAGCAAAAAATCATTTGTGTGCTACGTGTGTTATGATCCAGTGAACCTGAGGATTCAGTAAAAGGAAAAAGGGGGGTCAATTCTTCGAGAATTTCAAGCTAAGAAGCTAACAAGCAGCTTGTATAGAAGGAAAAGGAACACCAGAAAAGACTGGCGAAGGAAGGAAGAAAACAGGAAGATCTCTAAGACCCTAGTCAAATCAGCTAATCTTTTCTTAAGTCATTTAGTTGGTCGATTCTATTGACTTACGATGTTATTCTCCGGAGCTCTCCAGTAAAACCCTTGAATCATAATTACAGCAATATTTGAAGTTACAAGGATGAAGATGCTAAGGGAGTGCTTTCCCATCCATTCCAACACACAAGTTAAGCGCCTCCATCCACAAACATCAACCTTCAAGTAAAGAGAGCATGTAATCAGTAATAACAAATCATTCTCATATAATTACAAACAGGGCGGATAATTATAGTAACATTAAAAATCAAATTCAAGTTCAGACTACAATGAGCCGGAGATGACATCACAACATTCAAAGACTAGATACAAGCTCCTTAATGGACTTTTGTCAATTCAATTGAAAAGTGAGTCTAAAAGGTTCTTAGGGCTACAGGCCACGACAAGAGTGGGTCAAAATGGGGCTCACTGGTTTCAGATGGTAATATGCCTAATATAAGCACCCTGCGTGCCAAGTCAAATTTGATATTTCTCTTTTGATATATTGAAATGCAAGTCAACTTTCTTCAAGGGAGATTAATTCAAAATGAACTACTGTTTTTCTATTGTTTATCGTAATTTTAAACTGTACAAAGTAGTGACTCCACACATGGTTCACTTAGAATGATACTTACCCTAAATCTGAATTTTAAGTTGGGATGGGTCGGTAATGAAGGTATCGTGTGTTTTCCTTTGGATGAAGTGGTTTTAAAGTGGAAGAATAAAAAATCTGTTAAATGGGGAAGGGGGGGGGGGATAATTTCTTATTGACCACACCAGTCACAAACAATGTAGCACAGTACACGGACACATGAAAGTTAGCATTTCAATCAGAAACTTACCAGTACATAGAGTAAGCAAAATGTAATTCCAGCAGTTGCCGATGTCACCAGTAAATAACTTATTGTGTACAGGGATTTATTCAAGGGAATACCTGGAAGGCCAACAAACAGAGTACTAAAATCTGATTCATTGTCATTTAGTTGACAATAACATATAAAACTTCCAGAGGGGTAATCTCGAATAAAAAAAGGCAACAATCTGACACAAGAATGAATTGATAACCACATCAATTATGCTACTGCATGCTCCAGTACTTGTTTCTTTGAATGTATCCATTAGGAACAAAACTCTTCACGGAAAATGCATTTCTTGACAGGTAAACAAGCCAAAAAGTAAAAGAAAAACACCTATATTTTTAGCAATAATACAAAAGATTTTATTGCTACAAAGGCAAATGCCCGACCTTTTAAATATGCATTTTCAAATGTTGGCGTAGCTAAGAATCAATAAAATGTACCTATTAAGGAGAGCAACAAACCAAGAGCCAGAAATGAGAATGACAACAGGGACCAGTTATATAGCCGCTCCTTATGGTCCTGTAATACAAATTTTTTAGCCTTAGCTCCACTCTGATACTGACATAAATAGAAGAATACAAACACAAATAGATGGCATGACAACAGAACTGGCTTGATCAACTAATTAGAGTTCTAAGAACTCCTAAATATAATGCAGGCTTCTGGATTACCTCTCTGAAGGATGACTTTAGTCGGTCAATGACCATGGCCAGTGATGCATAAACAAGTAATTAGTGGTAACATTAATCAAAGTACTATAGCAGCAATCTTATTTCTTTTACATAAAAACAAGTTGTACGCCCTTAAGGACGTATAAAGTTACATGATACGTGATATTCCACCTGTCTCATGCAAAATAATCAGCTGTGTAAACTTAATTCATCAGTTACTTTTAACATAATTATTCTTGTCTACAGCGCAGTCCAACGAATCTTCAACAGGCAAAAGGTCCAAGTGCAGTAAGCAAGTAATACAAGTACAAACATAAATATACAGATATACATCCACATGTTTGTCTTTGCTATTCACATCCTCTTACTACAAATAAAATCTTCATCACACCCATTGGGTGTCATGATTTGAATGATAGAATTGCTATTTTGTTCACAACTGAGGCCTTCTTCACGCTAATTGGGTGTGGGGATTAGAATAAGAGAAATATGTTGACCATATGGAAAAGCAAAGTGAATGCAACTCACCTGAAAGTGTACAAGAATATGACCAGATTGCAGTCCAAGAATGCAACTCACAGCAGCTGTTATTGAGCTGCAGAATATGTTGGTTTAACTAAATTAATAATGTTACAGGTTTGGTGTGAAGGAACCAAAGCTTAGAATATCTTACTGTTACCTATTCTTTTACTGAATCAAATAACCAACTATTGTTCAAAATAAGTAGCAATAGGAAGAGGAGGTACAAGGCTAAAGGTTAAAATGAGAAACCAAGAAGACTCGATAAGCACTTTGATTCATTGGTGTAATCAATAGGTTACCTTAGAATACCTTCAGGCTCAAAAGGTGCAAGGCACCAAGAAGGCACACTGTTTGTATTGCATACCTGTCAAAAACAATATCACATATATACTGATGAACTGCATGGTGCTATCTGAACATTACAACAACTAACTTTCAACTAGAAATACCTTCAGATTTCGATATACAGGTTTATTATACAGATGCTGAATACCAAGAATATATCGATCAATCATTCCAGCAGAGTTACAACCAGGTTGTAGATCACCTCTTACAGAACATTTCACCTACAAAAGGATGAAGAATTTTGTACTTACATGAGTAACAAACATAAACATCAATAATTCAATGTACAACTGCAGTTGTTTAAAAAGTAAATACAGCAGGCAAAGTTCTTTGTATACATTTGAAAACAGACAAACTGAAGATAAGACAAAACATTCTGCAACTTGTAATAGGTTTAAAAAAAAAAAATTGCATTTTGCAATGCTACGAAGTGGTTATAAATGGATATTATGTAGTTATAGGTTTGTCAATATTACTATTGTAAAAGCAGAAATAACTTTCATTTTAAAAATAGCTAGTTAGGTTCGCACAACCCAAAAGTTGCAGATTTCACCCTGAACTCGAGTATTAATGACCATACCATTTGATATGTAATTTCCAATTTTCCAACTTTGAAGAACATAGCACAGCAACTAATTCACAGAATTCTCCAATCAATTTACCAATCACAGGCTAGAAATCCTAATTCTTGCTTTTTTAGGGTTTACAAAAAGCAGAAAGTACCACAATAATCATGTCTAGCTGTCAACGACAGTCGTGAATGGGTAAAAGTAAATTTGAGAATCATAAGCACTCTTACCTCATAAATGCCACCGTTATTTGCAGAGATAAATTTCCAATCAGGGACATACAACCCATGTAATAATCCTACGTATACAGCAACCAGTGAGAGCACAATGAACCTGAAAAGACAAGGACGCAAAAACTGTAACAGAAAAAGAGAGCCATGTGGACAACATTAAAATTAAGTCACCAAAGGTCTACGAATTCTGTGGCAGACCATGTGGTATATCCCGTAGCCACATGGGTATAATGATTAATGATTTAGAAAAGTGATATAGTGATGTATGAAATAAAAGAAAACCCATGCTGCTATTGCATGTATTACATGGTCTACAAGTGAAACCATAGGCCTAAATATTTGCCAAAAAATGTAAGACTTAAAAGAATGCTCATTATCGCAAAGAATACTTCGCACAAATTGAATAATATAAATACATAGTTAATAATTTTATGCAGCTTAGCACAACATGAGTGCTCGCCTTTTGGATAGTCTAAATAGGGATTTATTTCCGTTATGAATATACTTAATCTATGATTGGACTATCAAATTTGCATAATTTAGCAACTTGCAATGTTTACAAGGGTGCAATAGCTCCTTTATTACCATGCTAAAGTATTTCAAAAGTTTAAACATTTTATACATCAAAAGAAGTCTCTGCAACAAAGGCTTTTTTTTTTCTTTTGAGCAATTCTGCAACCAAGTTAACAACTTCTATTTGAAGATTTTATCATGAAACCCCTTTCTAATGAAATCCCGTGAGCAGAGTTCTTTGTTTCAAGAACGTACCATATAATGAGTTTAATTCATAACCTTAGACTATGAAAGGGAATAACAAGAGGGAGAAAAAAGAAAAAGAAAAAGAGGGAAAAAAAAACCTTACCAGTGACAAAGATAATTCCCTGGGAAACCTTCCTTCCTCCACCTTCGACGTGGAAGCCAAATCTCACACAAAGCTGCTACAAGGTATCCAATAGCTATCCTCTGCACTGGTCAAAATTGGTTATAAACTTTTCCTCAAGATGGTACATGAAAAATTTGCCAAAAAAAAAAAAATAAATAAATAAACAAACAAATAAAAAGTATTGAGCTGCAACAAGAACTCTTTTGTTCCAGGACTCAATCAGATAGCGAATGCTGGATAAACATACTTCCATCATAGAATGAAAATGAGAAGTCATGCTACCTTACCTTGCTTGCCCCAATCATGGTTTCCTATACTTTTTCACAAGGGGTAAGAGGAACATTGGTGCGAGGGAGAAGAGTAGAATATAGAGCTATAGTCTGGTGGTTTAATGACTCTTAGGATACACCAATCACCACTAGAATTGTGTATGATTAATTTGAAAAGGCAAGTGTAGTCATTTTGTTGTAATCAATAGCAAGGAATAAAATACTGTGCAGGTAAAATGGCACCTACAAAATTCCAAATACTGTGAAAGTAAAATGGCACCTGCAAAATTCCAAGAATTCGTAGTCTTTCAATGTCCACGCCATATGTCATTGAAGTTACTCCATGCAAGTAACCGCCTAATACACACAAAGCAGCGCCATATTAGTTACTAACCTATAAAAACGTGAAATCTTCTAGCAGCAACAGCATGCAAAACATGTCTTTTTTCCTTCTTACGAACTTCCAGCATTAACGAGCACAAACAAGATATGAAGAAGAAAGATCCATGACTTTGACATGGGAGAATAAACATCGGCTTTCAAAAGTATGTCACTTTTATGTTCTTCGGATATCTGTATATACCTCATTCTGACTTAAAGATATGATTTTCAGCAGAACAAGGTGAATATCAGATTTTGTTGATCAGTAGGGTCCAATTACCAAGAAGGCTTAAAAATAATTTACAGCATCCTCTTTCATTTCTTAATTTGATTGCAGACGGTTTTACTGAAGTAGCATAGTACCAAGAAGAACAGCTCACACACGGCCCACATTGTTGTCCTCTTTTGTTCCTTAGTTCGAGTAAAAAATTTTAATGTAAGTAGCAAGTATTACCAAATGACAGGGTATTAAGCCACATAAGAAACAAGGTTGCAAGAAACAGAGTAGATAAAAGAAGAACGTGATGTTTCACTCTAGCAGACAATTTCACACTGGATGCCAAGTAGCAATGTAAGCATTTCAAAATTCAGATGACCCCAAATTCACCATAATATAGCAAACCAGCTGTCAACCTTATGGAATGCAAATAAAAGCCTGATTCTTGACTTGCCAATAAACTGAATACTAATCCTCTTAAAAAGTTTCAAATACTTGGTTTTTATGCATTCTAATAATAGCGAAAACTTTCCTGATAAGTGACGATGGCACTTTAAGTTTGCACAAGGAATTGAAGCTTGCACCAATTTGAACATGGGATAAAACATATAAAAGAAATTAAGGGCTAACAGGTGGAAATTGTTTGAGCATTACCTTGAAGAAGAATGCCAAGGAAGAAGAGCTTCAATGCCCTTAAAACTACCTTCCATGAAGCTTGTATTCTGTCTGGGACTTTCTAAAATTATGAAGCCAAAAAGCAGCAAGCCCAATTAGATGCAATTATGTGGGACTATAAAACTGGTCAATTTCTAATGGAACATCAAGTACAGCAAATCCTCTTTTTGGATATGCAATCAATTTTAGTGAAAGTCAATGATTTGTGCCTCAGTCATGATGCTTAAACAATTATACACTCCATCAATGTAGAATTTGGACCTCTTTTGCGACAAAGTGTATACCTTGTATACAATCGCCAGGGAAACTCCAGCAACAAAAAGGAAGAAAGGCATCACAAAATCTGCCAAGTGTAGACCATTCCAAGGTGAATGAGCTATAATGGGGAAAATGGAGCCAGCATAATCCACAAGCATCATAAGCTGCGTAAGCAAAAAAAATTATTGCCAACTGGAAAACAGCAGATACATGCAAACAAATATAGGCAATAAAATTAACTGACACACAGAGCTCTATGGCTTTCATGGAAATGCGCTAATTTACAAGAAAACACGTAATCTTTTGGATTAAATAAACATTTTAAGTACAGATTAGGTACAAAAAATTAGTAAAATGTTCGTTTTTTTCCCTAAAGCCATGCAGCAAAAACTAGAGCAATTAGCATAAGACAAATAGAAGCAACAACAACATTAAGGGTGCCAAAAAAAAAAAAGGTGCTATAAGGTCATAAATGCCAATTACACAAACAATTTTAAGGTCATTAATGCTTATCGCATAAACAACACTGCATAAGAAAACGAGAAGGAAAAAAAAAGAAAAAAATTTTAAAGCATGTTGTATTAGTTAGCAGTAGTAGTATTAATTAGCTATAGTTAAAAGCTCGGAAATTATAGCTGTTTGACCAATAAGAAATGAAAATTAGGCAATATTTTGTTAACAGAGTAATTCTAGTAAAGAAAAAAAAATAAAAAATACAAAAAAAAAAAAAAGAGAATACTGGCGGTATAGTAGTGAAGTAATCAAATGAAGTCATAATGTAAAAGTAAGATGGCAAACCGGAAACTGCTCGGGAGTGAAAATGCTTACAAAAACAGAGAGTCCGCGAAAGACGTCGAGGGAAGCGACTCTAGGTCTAGGAGGAGTGATTTTGTTATCCTTGGCGGCTTCAACGACGTCTTGCTTGTCTTCTCCAAGATCGGCAACGGCGACGGCAACCGCAGCATCGGCGTCGCGTCTCCGCAACAGTAATGGCTCAAAATCAGCCATTGATTATCACAAAGCATAGAATTTGACCCAAACAAAGAAAGAATGATAGGTTGCAGTTTTTGTCGCTTTTTTTTTTTCTAAAATCAAACAAAAATTTTTTATTTCTACTGCTACTGCTACTGCCGCTACTACTTTAAATCAACAACAAACCATCAAAATCCATCCAACTACCAGTAGCAGTAGTAGCAGTTCAATCGAGAGAAAACACCTACTCCACCTAATTTATACTACTGGACCTGAAAAATATTACTGCCAGTAGTATATATTATTTCTATTAGAAAAAAACGTGGTTGAATACTGGAGACTGTAGATAGGGCCAGGAGCATAATATATATAGTGGTTGAGGAAAGGGCGGAATTCTTTCGTCGTCATCTTCTTCTTCTCGTTCTGCTTGGCGCTTTTCTCTCAAGCTTTACACGTCCCCTATATTCTTGGTTGGTCCGGCAAGAGTCGCAATTGGTACAGGTTTCAAATAAATAAAATAGCGCTTTTTTTAAAAAAAAAAAAATCATTTTTGAGTGGTGTCCCTTTTTTTATTATTAATTATTTTTGAAGGATTATTTTTTTTTATTACTATTTGACTACTACTGAATTCGTTTTATTTATTTATTATTATCTTTACTAAAGAAGAAGAGAAGGGTAAATTCGTATATATAGCTTTTGACCCTTCATTTATAGTAAGAGTTGTAATTGGTACAATGAGAGTACAATGATTCCAAATTTTGTCGGCGTTGAGTTAGTTTTTAATAGAAAAAAAATGCTTTTTTAATCATTTTCACTCGTGTCCCTTCCCTCTTTTCTCCTTTTTTTTTTCTTTTAATCAATAATAAAGATTGTCTTTTTCTCGGAAGGATTATTATTATTATTATTATTGACGACTACTAATTTATTTTATTTATTTATTATCTTTACTAAAGAAGGGAGAGATTTAAGAAATAAGGAGGAAAAAAAAAGAGAGAAGAAATTGGACCCAAGATCCCTAATTTTTGAAAATATTACTAAATTCATATATTTCTTTTGACCCTTACTTACTCTAAATTTTTCTTTTTTTAAGTACTTGTTTCTGAAAAAAGCAATCGCCGCCTTTGTTTCCCCAATATATATATATGGTATTGCTATTTGTGAAAATAGAGCCAACGATGTTTGGATTGTCAATTATTTCACTTTATTTACACCTTATTTACACATACTGATTTGCTTGAATCATCAACACATTTTCCAATTTTCTTTTTATCTCACATATATCATATCAAAAAAGTATTACAGTACTTTTTCACAAAATTATCCCAAATAATTTACATTCCAAACACACATATATATATATATATATATATAATGTCTAAGAAACTAATTTTCAGAAAACAGGTAAATACCTTCAATAAACTATTCAATTGATTATTGGAACAACCTGTAGTTCTATTACCCCATTAATCAGATGAAATGAAATTTAGTTTCAAAAGAAAAAAAAAACCCTCCTATTGGAGTTGTTTTTTTTTTTTTTGTCAAAATCCTATTGGAGTTGTTAGAGTGGAGCTTTTGGTGGGCAAGTGCAGCAATACCATCATTTCTTTAGTTAGCCAACTAATGGGCTGATCTTTCGGCCTGACTCAATTTAGAATTGATTAGACCTCATTTCTACCGCAGAAAGCAAAAGCAAAGGCCGGTGCAACAATATGGAAGCATGACTCATTAGGTGAAACGTGTTTGATTATATCACAAGCATAATTTTGGAGATATGGATTCGTGTTCCCTTCTTTATTACTCATCGTTTCTTTCTCTTCTTTTTTTTTTTCTTTAATCAATAATGTTCTTTCCGGAAATTCAACTACAGTTATCTATCAAGGCTACGATGGCTTGCTTGTAACTTGTAATGAAAATTTACTTCGTTTTCAATTTGGTGATGCTTACCTTTTAACTTCCATCATTTGTAGCTAGACACCATGCATATGAATCTTGCTTGTCAGACTTCTATCCGAAATCCAGATCATAGTAATTTGAAGCTGAAGTTACAACTTACAATCTTGAGTACAAACTCAGCCCTAATTGTTTATGTGAGTTTCAATCCAAGTCCAAGCAGATAGATCATGTGAACTTAAGAGTCGAGTTCGAGCAGCTAGATCGAACTTATAAGGTTTCTAATTTCCCTTGTACGCGCACCCCAAAAAAATGAAAATAAAAATAAACATGCGCGCACAAAAAATGGGAAAAAAAGAAAAAAAAATACTACTTGAAATTTTTTTTTTTTTTTTTTTGTTTTAGAGAAGAGTACAAGCATTAAGGGGAAGGGAAAAAAGGAGAAGTTTGAGAGTCGAATCAGCATCTCATTATCATGTAACTAATATTCTTACCAATTAAGATGGGCTTTGAGGACAAAAAAATACTAATAAACAAAGAAAAATAATTGTTTTGTTTGACTGTAGAAGATCTTGTGAGAAGTCAAGGCTCGAACAAGCCAGAAAATTGATACACGTTTTGCCACCAGGTACATGTACATTGCTTCTTTTTTCCTCCTCCAAAATGACAACATTTCATTACTGAAATAAGGATTACAATATTAGAGCAACTACTCTCCTAAAATCTGCATGAGCACTTTCAAGCAGCCAGACTGGGAAGTCACACTTCTATTCAGCAAACATCCTTTCAAGTTCATAGCAAATTTTGCCAACTTATGACTGACATAGTTGTTCTCCCTCCTAGCGAAGGAAAAGCGATGTTCATCAAAATCATCCTTCAGTTTATTGATATCCATGACAATGGTAGCAATGACCAGATACATGTACATTGCTTGCTGTTGGTTTTTTTTTTTATCGATCAAGTTATAAAACTTGGTTTTGTATCTTTACTTTCTGCAAGGACGACTTGGCTGACAAATATTGGCCATTGCTTTGTGGAGTCATAAACCACAACATCCTTCATCATTTTGGTTGCTCCCATCTTCATTTCATTATTTTCATAGCTGTCTAGATTGTATGGTTTTGTCTCAAGACCTAATCCAACCTAAAAGTTATGCAAGTTACAAGCCAAGTCCGAGCAACTAGATCCAACGCAAAAGTTTTGTGTTTGGATTGCATTTTTCTAGATTTTTTGTAGAAAAATTACTGTAGCGATTTGATATATGTGAGGTAAAAAGGTGATTGGGAAATGTGTTCACGGAAAACGTAGCAATTTTTCTTTGACTGTCCAAACAAGGATTCTTTTCCTCTTCTTCTTGTATGTATAATGCATTGCTAAGTATGAAAATCAAATTTATTTGCACTAACTAGAGAAGATATCTATTAAGTACAGCATATTTGGAAATTAGGTTTGAAAATCAGAGTTTAGTCTATAATGGTAATCTGAATTGCTGTGAAAAAAAAAAACCAAGGCTAGAATTCAAGCTGAGCACAAGAAGTGCTTTTAAAAAAAAAATTCAAGTAAAGCATAACTGATAAAATGATATTAGATCATTGCAGTCAAACATTCCCACAAAATGTTTCATTTAAGAGAGTTTCTATTAAAGATAGCATAGACATTTTTTATTTTTAATGAAACTTCAAGAAATTTTCAAAATCTCACTAGTATGTTTAGTTATAAGCAGTTCTACTTAATGCATGTTATGTAGCCTTTTATACTTTCCAAGTGATATATCTTCCTATTAAAAAGCTTTTTTTTTTTTTTGCGGTAGAAAAAGGACTTTAAATTAAATTAACATAGATCTTCTACAACCATCCTAAGAAACTTATCTCCTCTAATGTCATAAATATATATATAAGATACTGCTTACGAGAGGAGGAGGGAGTAGTTGCGATACAAAATCCTTTTCTTGCTGAGTTCCCAGTTTAGCCAACTGATCGATCGCGCATATATTTGATTCTTTGAGGATATGCTTAAACTTGACTCGTAGAATCACTTATGATCCTAGAGTCATCCCCTAATTCGTAATAGTGATTGGAACCGAATCCATTCAAACTCTTTAAAAAAAAACTCGTAAAATCTGTTGGACAAGTTCTCTGCGATCTGATAAAATGGGGGAGAAAGTAAGTGATTGTCAACATCATCCCTATTAATTATATCAATAATGACTTTAGAGTCAGATTCAACAATAATATGGGTGAAAATTTTTTGTTGAATTGCAACGTGAAGTCCCTCTCTAATCGTCCAAGCCTCAGCCACGCTGTTGGTCGTGCTCCCCATGCACCTACTGTAACCAAATTACCAAAGTAAGTATCCAAGTACCCATATGATCACGAAACACACCACCAGCACTTGCTGTTCTAGGTTTACTTTTCGAGAAGCCACTAGCGTTTAGCTTTATGAAGGTAGTGTCTGGTGGGTTCCCAACCAATGAGTCTTTCCTATATAGGAAAATTACAGTAATAGTCCCCCATATGTAGTTGATATGAAATTTTAGCCATTCAAAATGAAAATGATTCATTTTAGTCCCTCATAAGTAAAAATGCTAATTTTTATCCTTCATCACCTTTTTAGCCATATTTTGGTTGGAATAAATCACGAAAGCATCACGTGATCAACTTTTAAAGGGTAAATTTGTCAACCCACATAAATTTTTAACCTAATATAGAATGGGTTAATCAGGTGTATTTGTCAACCATCATTGACCACAAAAGTAAGTAAAGGACCATGTGGCATGATCCTCCATTTTCCCCAATTTTTCCTTTCCCTAACCCTAATTTTGCACCCTAACCACAAAAGAAATAAAAAAACTCAATATGTTGACCTACTAGAAGATGAATCTGAACCATCAAAAGAGGTTGTCAGTGTTGATTAGCTCTGACCTTTGCTTTCACATGTTTCGATAAGTTGTTTCAACTTGTATGACTTGGGTAATTCAAAAAACTTGTATGACCTGGGTGACTTATATTTCTGAGTGATGGGTGATGGATATGCATCATAAATGGGAAATATCAATCAAACTATTTTGTCCCTTGGACCAATTGAGACTACATCACGATTGGTTAGGTGGCCAATGGATTAATTTCAAACTAGTAAGTAAATTTATGCTTTTAACTTGCAGTTTTATGCTTTCTTGCTAGTCTTTTTTTATTTTTGTCATACTTGATAAAATATTTATGTTTTAGCACTGCATCCCACAGTCGGAAAAGAAGACCAAACAAATAATTAGAATGAAGAAGAATAAGAAATCGGTTAGTCCATAATATGGCTTAAAAGTTGGATAGAAAGTATATGAACATGTTTTGATGAAATGCAATAGGACATGGACTTTGAGGGCAAATTTCATAAAATATTACTAAATTCAAAAAAAATCCTAAAAGTGGTGTTCCTAGAGATTTTGTGCTAAACTTAGGGCCAAATGCAGCGGTCATGAAATATTCATTTAATTTCTAATTTTTTCCCTGCTGCTAAAATTAAAAAGGGAAATCTTTTTTTTTTAAAAAGGATTTGTCGCATGTCATATAGCATGCAACAGAGTAATATTTTAAAAAAAAATTATGATCGCTGCATCTTAATTGAATGCAGCGACATTTTTCAAAAAATTTTAAATTTTGTTATTAGTAATCCCTAAACCCTAATTTATCAAGGATTAGATTATGCCTTCAAACAAAATTACCTTTAAAATCTACTATTTTTTCCATCATATCCATTGATTGATCATCAATGAATGGCTAGAAGCGAGGTTTAGGTTCCATTTTATAATAAAAAATTAATTTAAATTGAAATATGTTGAAGTCATATCCTATTTTGAATTTTTTTTGTTTTACAAATAATATAAGTTAAGATAAATATTGTAGCATCTATCGATAAATGTCTAATAGAATTAAACAAAATAGTATTGTCATTGTTTAAAACAGGAGGTCTGATAAGAAAAAAATCTTGAAGTCTGAATTTTACCTATCAACGTGCCCATTGCCCTTTATCGTGCAGATTGGTAGAGAAGCCACATCTTAAATGTATTCGCCTGTGTGGTAAATCTTGCTATAGCTATACCCGTTCAAACCTCCTAGGTAGTGCTTGCAATTTCTTAGGCATTTGTTTCTCCTTATCATCATCTGAGATGTCCACCATGAGAGTCTGACTGTATATGAAATAGGAACGATCTGTAGTTGTAATGGAAGGAGCATCACGAGAAACAATGTTTGTGTCCATTTAAAAAAACAGGTGAAAAGCCCATTGAAGACCTTAGAAAGTCGTAGATACGAGCAAAGCCATCACCGGACTCATTATAGGACTGAAATGACGTATGTGACATAATAGAGGACAATTCAACACTTGTCATATAGTCAAATGAGGGTATGAGGATACGTGTCATGAGAAAATAATCTCCAAAGATAGGAACACATGGAGGTGTAGAGAAATCTCTAAAATGAAAAATTTGAGTCACAATGACATGGTTGTATCTGGCATGTACTGAACTCTGAATAGCTTGTGTAGCAGGCACATCATCATCACATAAAGAGGCACCCCTCTTACGACGCCTACCTCCCTAGTTCCTACCACGCACCTGTCTGGGTAGATGTTTGACAAGTATCTCAAAATGGATAGCATGAGAGATAGATGGCCCAATATTCTGACAGTCAAAGGATCCAACTGCCATCTGCATTTTCTGATTTAAGTATTGTAATGTCCCAAAAGCCTCCTCTAGTATTGATGTAAGATCGAGATGCGAACATTGAGTAGGATTGGCAAAATTGAGGTACCTATTGTAGGTGGAGCTAATTTGGAACACAGTATCAATCTGTTAAAAGAATTTATATATTATAGTGATTTAGTTGGGATATTTTTCAAATATAACATATAATTAGAAGAAAAGAGAAAATATGTAATAATTTACTAATTAGTCAAATTGGCCCCCAACTCCTCGATGGTTATCACATTGGGGCTGCTGTAAAATATGATGTGTAATGTAGTGAAATATATAATTATGGTACCATGTCATGTATTCCTCCATAGACCTGCACGGATCATGACGATGGTCTCGAACATATGCTCTAGTACGACGCTCTTAGTTGTTAACCCAACGACTATGGTATTGAGTACAATCCTTTCTAGAACGGCCTAATCGGCATAGGGAATGCAATTTTTGCCTTGTGTCAACATCGTCGGGTATGAATTGATGCATCCCAAATTGCCATAGTACCAACTATGAAAAGTGAAATTCGATAACCTTCCAATATATTAATGGAACTACTGACCGTTAGATGTATCGCCCAACAGAGCAATAAGCGAAAAAATGTGCAATAAGGTCATTAGAATAAAGGTCCCAAATAAAATATGACAATCAAGAAGTGAAATTAGTAATTAAAGAAAAATAAAGAATGGCTTTACAATAACAACATTTATCAATAGAATATCTTATCAATGCTTATTTTGGTAAATTGATCACGAAGGGAAGACATAACATGCGAGCGCATGTATTTTGTCATATGATTGTCGACCTACCGACCGCCTTTAGAAAATTCGTTTCCTATGCAACTAGAACCAACATGATGGGATGAATTGTGGATATCTTTTCCCATGATCATAACTATTTCGAAAGAAAAAAATTATCCAAGGCATATAAATTAGGCATTCAAGTGAATTTAAGACTATCCAAAATCCAAAAGTTGTTCCATTCTCACCTGTAAAAACATATATGGGGCTGCAATGCAACTCGTGGATGCCTGCGATACTTTGGAGAGACAGGAATATAAATATGCAAGTGTGACATAGTCCCAACTGTATTGGTTTATACCTTTTATGTCTCAAATGTAATCTAATCAATGACATTTAACAACGTTGCTGTATGTGTCAGCAAACAACTATCCCTCAAATAAGATCAATATCTAGCATAAAAAATGATGGCAGACTAATTCTTTTGGTGCATCATCTAGATGAGTCTCGTACAAAAACTTTAATATGGGTACAAGTTTCAATTTTCCATCCTTAAAATGCCAAATCTCCGGTCTGAACTCTAAAAGTTCCTTGATCAAATTCTTCTTCTGAGCCATAGATCGATTTCGATAGAGTAGCGTGACTAGTTACCCATTAATACGGAGGCTCCGTAACACCTCCACGTCTTGTCAAATGATGGTTGCCTCATCCATAGGAAGATGAAATATGTGGGTCTCCTGCTTTCATCACTCAGTAAGCGTGGTGATCAAGTCATGATCAAACTAAAAGCAGTTTACTTTTATGATCCCTAGAAACCTGTCTCACAAAAATAATATGCTATACGCGGGTTCAAATAATTATATACTAGATTTCAGAATAATTCTTATACATAATGATGACTTCTATTGAACACAATGATTATGTACATAATGATTTTTCTGGGGATCATTGTACTAGATTCGTGTGACTGGCTGTCAATGATTTGTGTACACAATAATGACTTCTATTGAATACAATGATCATGTACATAATGATGACTTGTGCTCAATAGTATATGTGATACGTGGGGTTCAAATCTTGATGACTTCATTGTGTACTAGATCCGTGTGATAACCTGCCTCACAATCGTGAAACACAATGATTTGAATTAGATCACACAAATTTTTCTAAAATCTAGTACACAATTATTTGAACTCGTATATAATGCACCATCTTCATGAGGTAAGCTTCTGGGGATCATACTACCAGGTTACTTTCAATTTGTTCATGATTTGATTATCGTACTTACTGAGCGATGGAGGCAAAATATCCACATATTTCAACTTCCGATGGGTGAGGCCATTGTTATTTTACAAGATGTGGAAGTGTTATTGAGCCGTCGTGTTGATGAATTAGCAATCATGTTGCTCGATCAAAATCAATCTGTGGCCCAAAAAAAGAATTTGATCCAAAAAATTTTATAGTTCGGGCCAAAGATCCAACACTTTAAGGGTGAGAGATTGAAACTTGTATCCATATTAGAGTTTTTGTATAAGTCTCATCCACATGCTACACCAAAAGAATTAGTTTGCTAGCATTTTTGATACTACATGTTGATTTTATTTAGGGGACAGTTGTTTGCTAACACATGCGGCAACATTGTCAGTTGCTATTGGTTAGATTACATCTGAGATATAGAAGGTATGAGCCAATACAATTGGGGCTATGCCACACTTATGTGTTTATACTTCCGTCTTTCTCAAGTATCGCTGGCATTCACAAGTTGCACTGCAAACTCATATATACTTTTACAGGTGAGAATGGGATAGTTTTTAGATTTTAGAGCGTTTTAAATTCACTTAAATGCCTAAATTATATGCCTTGGACAATTTTTTCTTTCATAACAATTATGATCATGAGAAAAGATACTCACAATTCATCCCACCATGTTGGTTCCAGCTAGGGCTGTCAACGGGCCGGGTCCGGGCCGGAATTCATTATTCCGGACCCGGACTCGAATTACTATACCGGACCCGACGGGTCTTTTATCCTATGTTCCGGATCCGGATCCGGCGGGTCCCGGATCCGGGTCGGGTCTACCGAACAAATTTAGCAAAATTTATAATTTCTAATAAAAATGAGAAAAAAATATATTTGTAAACTAATTTCTAACTAATGCAAATAAAAAATCAAATAAAAAAAGAAATCAAATTGACTTTATTCAAATACATCACCCTAATCAAATTATATTGATAAATATATATTTTTTAAATTATTAATTCATTTATATCCGGATCCGGGTCTTATACGGGTCGGAATACTATATTCCGTATCCGATCCATTTTTTTGTTTGACAAAACGGATCCGGATCCGGATCCGAGAAACGGAATTAAATCCCTACCCATACCCGTAATAATTTCACGGATCCGGTCCGGATCCGGGTCTAGACCCAACCCGTTGACAGGCCTAGTTCCAGCTGCACAGGAAAATGAATTTCCTTGAGGCGGTCAATGGATCGGCTGTCGTACAACGAAATAATGTCCTCGCATGTTGTATCCTGATTTTGTAATTAGTTTACCAGGATAGGTATTGATGAGATATTCTATTGATGAATGTTGTTATTATAGAATCATTTTTTATTTTCCTTTCATTACTAATTTCACTTCCTTATTATCATATTTTATTTAGGAGCCATATCTTGATGACCTTATTGCACATCTTTTCATCTATTGCTTTTTCAAATGACATATCTAGCGGTCAGTAGTTCCGTTGATATATTGAGAGGTTGTCGAATTTCACTTTTCATAGTAGGTACTATGACAAATTAAAATGCGTCAACTCATACCCGATGATATTGACACAGACAAAAAATTACATTCCCTTCATTGATCAGGCCATGTCGAGAAGGATTGCATCTAGTATCATAGTTGTTGGGTTGAATACTGGGAACATTGTACTGGAGCATATGTTCGAAACCATTGTTTTGATCCATGGAGGAATATATGATATGATACTATAATCGTACAGTTCACTACTTTACACCTCCTGTTTTGAGCACCCCCGACGTGATGACTATCGAGGAGATAGGAGACATTTTGACTATTTGGTAAATTATAACATATTTTTTTATTCCTTCTAACTATATGTTATATTTAAAAAAATCCCAACTAAATCACTATAATACATAAATTCTTCTTTTAACAGGTTGATACTGTATTCCGAATTGACTTGATCTGTAATAGGTTTCTTGATCTGGCCAATTCTACTCAGTATACGTATTCTGATTTTGCATCAATATGAGAAAAGACTTTTGGAACATTACAATACTTAAATCAGAAAATATTGATGGCAGTTAGACCCTTTGACCATCAGGATATCGGGCTATCTATCTCTCATACTGCCCCTTTTGAGAGTCCTGTCGAACATCTACCTAGACAGGTATGTGATAGGAATCATGGAGGTAGATATCGTAGGAGGGGCACCTCATTACGTGATGATGAAATGCATGTTATACAAGTTATTCAAATTTCAGCACATGTCGGATACGATCTTGCTGTTGTCACTTAATTTCTCTATTTTAGAGTTTTCTCCACACCTCCATGTGTTCCTACCTTCGTAGGTCATTTCCTTGTAAAATGTATCCTCATACCCGCATTCGACTATATGGCAGGTGCTGGATCGCCTTCTATTATGTCACATATGTTATTTTTGCCCAATAATGAGTTCAACGAGGATCTTGCTTGTATCTAGGGGTGATGCTAAACTAAATAGCTAGATTCGAACTCACGAACTACTCGATCAACAGTTCAACTCGAGCTCGTATCGATCAAATTCAAACTATTCGTTTGAACTTTCAAGTCGAGCTTAAGTTCCAATATTTTGTATTCGAAGACTTGACGAGCCTAATCAAACTTTTTATCATATATATTTTAATTTTTTATTTTTATTATTATGAAATGTCAATACTTTGTTTAAAATTATATGTAAATTATTAATTTTTATTATGTAAGTTTGATTAAACTTGAATAGGCTCGATTAAACTCGATTACACTCAAATATGCTTGATTGAGTTTGATTTGACTCGATTAGATTTAATTAAACTTGAGATCGAGTTTGAACTCGAGTAAGGTAAACTAAAGTTAAGATTGAGCTCAAGGTTGACTTCTAAAAGTTCGACAAGCTCGAGTTCAGTTATTTTATCTCGAATCAAGTTCGAATAGTGCATTACTCGAGTTCAATTCAAATCAAATGCACCCCTACTCGTATGTATGACTTCTTAGAGTTTTCGATAGGTTTTTCACCAATTTTTCAAATGGACGCAAACACCATTCCTTGTGATACTCTTTTCACTACGTCTATAGATCATTCTTATCCCAAATGCAATCAGACTTCCATGATGGACCCCTCGAATGATGATGAGGAATAAATACCTAAGGGAGTGCAGGTACTACTTAGAGGATCAAAAAGGTTACGGTTGCAGCAAGATCTACCATATGAGGGAAATACATTAGAAATACAATTGTTCTACCACTCTACGTGATAAGGGCAAAAATTGAGTTGTTTGGTGAAATTCAAATTTCAAGATTTTTTCCTTATCAAACCTGCCATTTTAAACTATCACAATACTTTTTATTTAGTTATATTAGATATTTATCATTAGATGCTACATCATTTATTGTACTTTATATTATTCATAAAATCAAAACAAAATTCAAAATAAGATATGATTTCGACATATTTTAATTTAAATTAATTTTTACATTTTAAAATGAAACATAAATCTCACTTCTAGCCATTCATCGATTATCAATCCCCAATTATGATGGAAACAATAGCATATTTTAAAGGTAACTTTTGTTTTAAGTCACAATCTAATCCTTGATAAATTATGGTTTAGAGTTTAGGATTTAGGATTAGGGTTTAAGGATTACTGATAACAAAAATTAAAAATTTTGATTTTAATTTTTTTTAAAAAAGGTCGCTGCTTCCAAAAGGGATGCAGCGATTAGAATTTTTTCTTAATATTGCTTAATCACATGCTATATGACAGGTAGCAAATCCTTTTTTTTTTTACACATTTCCTTTTTTAGTTCTAGCAGTAGCGGCGAAAAATTTTGAAAATTAAATGAATATTTAATGCAGCGACCCTAAATTTAGTACAAAATTTCAAGAAATTCGCCATTACTATTACTATTTACTATTTACTATTGCTATTGCTATTACTGTTACTATTACTATTTATTATTTTCTATTGCAATTTACTATTACAATTTACCATTTATTATTATTATTTACTTTACTATTACTATAGATAACTATTAATTAATACTAATTAATAGTATGCATAAAATAATTACTAAATACTATTAATTAATAAACTTCACTGTCAACATTGTTTTATAATTAAATGCACAACATCAAATGCTTTACCATCAAGGTCTTGACCCGTACCTGTTTAGTTGACAAATTTGACGGAGGTTCGACTTCTGGCTTCGGATGACCTCTATTTATGCCGAGAGGGAAGATACTGATGGACACTGCTTTTAGAATCCACTGCTTTCATCAATTTACTTTAGGAAGACAGAAGGGATAAAACCTATCGCGCCCAATTTTTGAGATAAAATATCTAATGAAAAAAATGTGTTTTTCATTTTATCAAATAAGCAAAAAAAGGGACCTAAATGAGTCTACAAATGCGACAATTTGGACCTAAAATTTAGTCTAAAAAGAGTTTAAAAAAAGGAGTCGCCACTTGGTGTTAATTTTAGGTGTACCAAGTCACTCAAAAATATTTTTTAAAAAATAAATTAAAAAAATAAAAATAAAATAAAATGAAACCCTTTTTGACACTTTTAGATCGTTGAAAATGAAAGAAAATGAGTTCGGGAGTCACAGTTGAAGAAAGGAAAGGCAAAGGTTCAATCAATTCAAATCTAAGGCACCCTTTCAATCTAACATAAATTAGTTGTGAGATTTAGTCAAAATTTTTCTAATCTAACCCTTAAACTTATCCTATTTGGATGTTTTCCATATGAATGCAAATCTAAACTCAATGGAGATATCAAGAGGGACAAAATATCCATTCAATATCTAATTGGTATCAATCGCATTAATTGCGAAATTCAAAATAATCTCTTGAAAGAGTCACGAGTATGTAAAGATGAGATTCAAAGAAAAATATTAAACTTTATATGTATAGGTATAAGTACTCAAAGAAAAGGGGATGCAACATAATGGGTACGAAAAATGGAAACTTGTGACACAATTTTCCTTCTTATAAAGTAATAGTGTGCTAAGGTTACAAAAGTCATACTCTCCCATTTTTCATATTCGAATAGTAACTCTTCTAATCTAAACAAGCAAATTAATTAATTTATTTTCTAATTTTTTAAATGAAAAATAAGTCTAAATGATATGACTGATGCATATGAGGATAAGGGAATAATGTAAGAGAAAATAACATACAAATGAGAAAAATTGCTAAAATAGAAAAAATGATTGAAAATGCAATGAATAACATACAAATGATAAATCCAACGCTTGGATGGGACCTACAAGTCTAGCATTGGATTAACTTATTTGTATAAATTCTCATTAGCATTAGACTAACGAAGAAGTGAGAAATAGTCGTAACTAACATTGGACTAGTATAGTGATATCATGCATTCATCATTTGTAGCAAAACATATAAAGCGTAAATTAAAGCAAATAACACATAGAAACACATAGAGCATATAACACATAAATATAATAATCTAGTTGCAAAATCTTAAGGAAAATGAATAAAACACATAAGCACATAAATCACATAAATACAAAAATTTATCTATTACATCAGGGGACCTAAATGCAATCTAAACAGGGAACACGAGAAAATAAACTTATCTAGCTTATTTATTACAAATAGGGACCTTACTATAATTTAAAATGGAAAAATACAAGAGAATAAAACCTATCAAGCCTATTTATTATAACTATCTATCTAATTACTTGTGCAAAAAGAAAAATATAACCTATCAATTACATCTCGGATATTCAAATACCCTCCAAATAGTTGTTAAATAGACATGAAAATGAATATCAACTTAAAGTAAATAAATAAAAGAAAACATATAAGATATATAAACACATAGGAGCACGTAGAAACACATAAGAGCACATAATCAAAATTTAAAGGATAATAGGGGTACCTCTCTTTTGAAGAATTGGACTATAATGAGGGAAGATTACTTTATTTATACTAAAAATAAATAAAAGGATCACGACACTAATTTAATTAGAAATATTTTTAAAAAAGAGAACATAAAAATATACTAAAAACATCTAAAAATTACAAATTAAATGCACTTAAAAGTAACATCATTGGCAATTAAAAACAAGAAACAATCATAGTAGTGAAATCAAAAAGTCACTAGGGATTAAATTGTAAAAATTAGAAAGTTTTTGAGGTTAAAAATATAATTTTGTAAAAGATTAGTGGTCAAAATTAAATAAAAATAAAGTTTAGAGGCCAAAATGCAATTAAATTAAGGGTCTAAATGAAAGAAATTCAAAATTTTTGTGTCATAATAAAATTACTCAAAGATTAAGGTTAAATTGCAAAATGTGGTTTTTGATTTGAGAAAAATACAAACAAAATAATTTGTGTCACTTTTTAGTATTTGGACCACACTACTTTGACCCAAAAGAAAACGAGTTTGTTTGGATAGGAGTTTATTTGAATGATTTATTTGAGATAATTACTGTAGCACTTTTTGTGATGTGATGTATGTGAGATAAAAAGGTGATTACAATTTGTGAAGTAAATTATTTTATCTCAAATCATCTCTTTCCAAACACTCCTGCATATTGTCTTGTAAAAAGAACCAATAAGCTCAATTAACTAAACAAAGACATTGGGCCTAAACTCCAAAACCTAGCACCAAACTCAACAAAAAGAAAGGGTTATTATCACTTTACCCCCTTAACGTTCGATGCAACTATCAATTTCCCCCTTAACGTTATCTTTTAGTCATTTTACCCCCAAAACTAACGGTCAAACTTAACAGAATTTGTTAATTAAAGTAAAAAGACAAGTTTACCCCTTAAAGTTATTATCACTTTACCCCTATAAACTATAGTCTCATTATCAATTTACCTCATAGAGTTATTTTTTAGACAATTTATCTCACCATTAAACCAATTTAGCAAGTTAAAAAACTTTAGAAGAAAGTACCCTCCTCTTTATATAATAAAAATAATAAAAAAATTTAGAATGGTTCTTCTCCTCTTTAGTATCAAGAAAAAAAGTCAAAACATTAATCTCTTTCCTCTTGGCAATCTTATTAATATTAAAAAAAATAAAAAGATTGGGAAGGGGAGGGAGAGGGGGGAGAGATAGAGAGAGAGCTCAATTCTTTTTTAAAAAAATACAAATAAGAAAGAATTAAATACTTTTATTATTTTAAAATTATTTTACTTTACTATTTACCACCAGGTTTCAATCCTACTTATAACAACATTAAATTAATACGATAATGTTAGACTTTTCTTTATTATTATTATTTTTTTACAAAATTTAATTTTGTCTCCTTTTTTCCTATCACTTTTTCTTTTCCTAATATTAATAAGTGTGAAAAAAGAAATTTGAGATAACCCTTTTATTTTTATATTTTTTGATCTCTTAAAGTGAAAAAAAAAGAAGAATAATAATTCTAAATTTTTTATTTTTAATTATATATATAAAAGGTAAATATATTTAAAATTTTTTGACCATGCTAGAAAATAATGTTAGAAATTAAAGCGATTATATCGCTATAATTTAAAGGAATAAAGTAATAATAACAATACAGTAATGCTATAAAATAAAAGGGTATTTTTGTCCAAAATTTTTTAACATATTGAGTTGAATTACTTATAGGGGTGAAGTGACTAAAAGATAACGTTAGGGGGTAAACTGATAGTAGTGATATAGTTGAAGGAGGTAAACTGATAATAACCCAAAAAGAAAACACAAACCTAAGCAAAAAACAAACACTAGCCCAATGTTTTAAAAGAAACAAACCCGTCTTTTTTTTTCCTCCTTTTTCTTTCTTTTCTTTCATTTTTTTTCTTCTTCTTCCCCTCTCTTCTTCTTCCTTACCGGTCACAGCTGCAACTTCTCGCTGGAGACCATGGCAACACCGATGGTGGCACCGTCGCTGGTTGCTGGTCACCAACAACTTCTTTGATCCCTAAATTTGCCAAAATATATCTCCTCACTCGATTTTTTTTACATAGAATCCATTTTTGGCCTTTTTTTTTGTGTAAAAAATGAACTAAAAATGCCCAAACAAGCAATTTACAGTTGAGCCATTATTTTTAAAACTCAACCAAACCATCACCAAAATATAGCAAAATAAGCCTCGCCCATTCTACAATGCTACTGTGATATTAGTTTACCAAAAAATAACAAATAAAATAAAATATTAAAGCCAAAACAGCCCACAACTTAAGAAACCCATTTTATGATATTTGGACTCAAAAATTTCAAAAATTTGAATATCAAAATATTTTCAGGCTATAAACTAGTTAATACCATCTATTTTTAACCAAAATATATATATATATATATGAAATTTATTCGATTTTTCATTTAGCCATTTTTTTTAAACATGCGCTAGATATGATGGATTTTGAACCATCAGAATTAATCCCTAAAAGCCTAAAGCTATTCAGCTAAAACCCATGCACAACATGAATACTAAAAAGAAACAGAAAATATTCTTGGCTATAAAAAACAGGAAAAAGGAAAAGAAAAACAAAAGAAGAGGAAACGCACAAAGCCATATAAGCATATGAATGAAATCAAAAGCCAGTTGATTATGTCCTCAAAGAAGAAACATAAATTCCAATTCCAACCATCACATTCTCTCAAATAAAAGAAATGGAAACTGAACAATGAAACATGATTTAATATAAATGGGAACATAAGAGAAAAACAAAAACCTCAATGATACAGTGAGGGCCTTCCAATCGTGCGGACCAAGTTTTGGAGGAAAAAGAGCTCCTGAAATAAAACACTTCTCCTCTGCTTTCTTCTACCCTTTTTTTCTTTTTGAGAGAGAGGAGAGTTGTGTGTGGAGTTGTGTTAAGTGTGTTGTGTGTCTTGTGACAAATGAGAGAGAGGGTGACCGAGAGGAATAGGGGAAATTGGTGGAGTTGTTGTAGTGGTTGTTGAACACAATCTACATACAAATGGGAAGAAAAATTTGAGACAAGTCTGGGTATATGGAGATGAACAATCCACAAATGGGGATGGACAACAGAGAGAAATGGGGTTGGTGCAAATGAAATGGATGAATTTGATGACCTAGTTATAGCAAAAAATTTCTTCATTTGTATCGCTGGACTTTACATAGTTTGTATTGAGCCATTGATTTGCGTCGAATCAACGGCTAAAATTGATCAGATTAAAAAAATTGTCGGTGGAGAGTATCGTCACGTGCAAATTAAGAAGAAGAAAAAAAACCGATCGTTGGATCGTTGAATCAGAATCAAATCAGCATCTTTTTAACCTGCCTCAGTCTTGCTTAGAGGCGTTGGATTCTGCAGGTTTGTCATGTCAAAACATATTGAAAGCAGCAATACATAAATACGTACTGCATCTTTTGCACGCCACTGCAAGCCCTTCTGTGGACTTGGACAAAATATTTAGGTGCACCGAGCTGTCTCTGTCGAAAGTTACGATTACAGTAAAAGTCATACAATCAGTGTACGGAACTAAAAACCTACGTTCTAAAATGACCAAGGACTGGTACCAAAACTTTTCGTATAGGGCCCTTTGAGCTATGCAACAATTCTACGTGGTCAATTAAGAGGTTTTAATCCAATGAAATAAAAAGGACCATGTAAGATGCCTTTGGGGTAAACCACCTGCTCTTAGGCTGGTGGTGGCCACCAAAATACTACTCTTGTGGTTCTGCTTCAAATTCAGACAGGTGCGTAGTGCATTTGTCTGGTCCGGTGGTGGTTCTGTACCCATCGGTTCTCATAGGCTCAGTTAAGCCTTCCCCGTAGATAGTGTAGGAGTAGAGTAGGGATGACAATTGAAAAAAAAAAAGATGCCTTTCGGGGTAGAAAGGGAAGGATGATGCGGTTGCAAAGCTTTCTGCGGCAACTGCTTCGTCTCAATTGCACTTCAGCCTTCTGCATAAACCATGGGTCGGCACTGCTGTGGTCTAAACTCTAAACTGCCTTTCAGAGGTCAACCAACAACAAATTTGCCGTCCGAGTTTGGAGCAACTTCAAGACGTGGTCAATCAAGATGTGCTATTGATGGACCACATCCATCTGCCCTATCTCAATTAGTGCCGCCTTTCTTAAATGCGTGTTAGTAATTCGTTATATTGACTTTTCTTCGTTTCTGCCATAGCTTCTGTCCGCTCAATTCCTTTGGTTGATGAAGAAAATCTTGGATGGTCAGCTGCAAATATGTTGTGCTTAGCACCTGCTTATCGTTGACATTTTTATCCTTTCTGTTTGCAATTCCTACGAGCTTTAAACTCTTGTTGAATTTAATTATTAAAATAAACGGGCCTTAGCCCTTAGGGATACAAATAACCAATGCAACAATTCACACCCCATCAAAAACCGTGTATGCGGACATGTCATGGTTCCAAAATCGTCGGTTTCGATTTAAAAATCGATTATTCCAAATTGAAATCTGATGGCTTTAATTCTTTTGAAAGGTAGAATCTAAATTCGCCCTCGGAATTATGATTATAGTTCTTAAACCTTTATTTTCGATTTCAATTACGATTTCAAATTTTTCTGGTTATGATCTCAATTCTTAGTTATGTTGAAACATTATTATATAAGTGATTTTAAGAAAATATGACAATAAATATAGAAAATAAATAAGAATTTTATTGTATCATCACTTCCAAAGAAAAAGAAAAAAGGATACAAACTTTATGAAAAAAATACCTCATTATTGATTAGATGGAATTAGTCTTGGATTTATATTAGTTATGGGATCTAAACTTACTAATGAGAAGGAACAGTGGATTGTTAAACTACAATTAGAGCTACTAGTGTTATAACTGGCCATTGATATTTGAACTCTAAACTTGCAAATATATTTAAGTTGCAAGTACTGTTTTAGACGATTCTCCCTAAACCTATCAATTCGATTCAAGCTTTTAGCAAACTTGAAGCTTTTAATTACACGGCTCTTAATTCCAGTTTCCATAATTCGATTTCGATTTAAGAAATCGTCCATTTAATTTCAATTCAAACCTGAACCGTGTTCACCCTACTTGAATGTTTGCTTAAACTATCTTATTAAATTACCTTAAAACCAAAAGATTTCCGATTCCACACACACACTTGCGATCTTTTCTGTATGCTTTGATTGTTTACCATACTAAAAATTTTAAGCAGACGAACATGCCAATAAGCTGTAATTTCACAATTAAAAAAATGTTACGGCCTAGTTTTCCTTCAATTTCTTGGGCTTCAGTGCCTAGTTCAAATCTTTGAGGATCATATTATAATTTACCCCATGCCAAGGTACAACTTCAAAAGTACTTGCACAATGAATTTAGGGCAACTGTCTTACCTTCTCACATTGATTCTATAGACAAACACCATGGAGAAGGATAGGACATCATCCAGTAGCTCAGAAGCACCAAACAGTCGCAGTTCCAACCCTTAACACTTGAAGGCGACTCGTAACAAATTCACTATACTCTTTGGTAGCCCCTTTTTATCATTTAGAAATCGCTCATTGAAACGTGAGACAAGTTCATCAAAAGATGATGAACTGCATAGCTTATCACAAGATGATGAGCTGCAGAGCTCATAACAAGATGCCAAACTACAGAGCTAATCAAAATGAGATTACTGCCCATTGTATCTGCTATGCTGCCAAAACTTGCCAGAGAAGCTCCACTTCCTTAAGAAAGCTTAAGTGGAGCGCCACTTCCCTGTCATCACGATCGCTGAGAGCAATACACCGTATCAAAGTTAAATCTGTTCCAAGTTCAGTACCTGCTTATCAGCAGTCCACATATCTGAAAGATTAACTGATGTCTCAGATGGACATGCAAAGTCACCCTTGAGAAAATTCTATCGCCAACCAGAATCCCAAAGAAAAAGAAAATGTTTAAGCTGTTTGATATAGATCCCTAATGTAGATAGCTACATTTCAAAGCAATATATATCATCTAACCTTCAACAAACATTTAGCATCACAAACATTTTGATCCGGTAACAAAAAAGTCTTAACCTTCAACAAACATTTAGAATAAGCAACTGTCCCGCATCTTGTAGCCCACAAAACACACAATTCCAACTCCTAAGCATGATTATTAGTCATCTTTCAGAAATTATCCACAAATCTTTACAACCCATAACACCCCCCCCCTTTCAGGCAGCATTGTGAAACGTTAGGCACACACTCTGGTATAATCCACCACCACAGAACACTTACAAGAACCTCAAGGACTGGACTTTCAAACATAAAACAGCAACACATTCATAAATAACAAGTGATGGTTTGAAGTCACGTAGTTCATTGCACTATGATGCCAACATCATTAAAGTAAAAGGATGACAAAATATTTACTACTAGTGTCAAGAAATCCATAACAGCATTCAAAACAAAAGACCCATACTATTGACATTTCAAACTTCCACTTCACTCAAATGCCCAAGCATTCTCCCTGCGAACCTCCTCTTCTTCCTCAGGAGTGAAATCATTCTTGATGTTGAAAGTCTTGCGGATCTCCTCTGGCGTCTTGCCCTTGATCATGTCTGCCACAGTTTGGCAAGTGAGGTCGAGCAGGCTCTTGATGTTGAGATAGTTGGCAGCCTGAAAAGGGGAAAAAATTGTTGGGGGGGTGGGGGGGAAGTAAAAGTCAAACGAGAAATTTTGGTAACAAGCAGACAATCAAATGATCCTACGTCCATCCCAAATGTATAAATTAAATTAATGTATGAAGACATCCCAGCACATGAATATACAAACGGTCTAAAACCACAAACCATCCCAACTGAACTCCTAAAGGCCTTTCTTTACTCCATAACCGGTCAGAGTCTTCAAACCACATTCACCCGATAAACCGTGCAAAATAAAGCTAATACCCCTGCTGCTAGCCTGCTACATTCTAGATGTTCAAAAGATTGAACCACAACCAAACACAGATAAATCCAAAAACATCTCAGTAGTCTGAGTAAACAGCTGATAACCTATGACTAAACAAACAACAGAAACAGCAGAACGATAGTCAACATAGAAGCACCTAATCACCCACAATCCTGCTCTTAAACCAAGGAGCCACACCTTGAATAGCATATGCATACCCAAAACAACAATACTTGGTCAGCCAAAGAAAGATGATCAACAAGATGGCAGAAATAGGACTAAATACTTTTCCAGAAAGGAGGGCGAGGAGCTAAATACTTTTCCAGAAAGGGGGAGGGGGGCTAAATACTTTTCCAGAAAGGGGAATAGACAGGACATGAGGAAATGAAAAGAAAAAATTAAAAAAAAATTGCATAATTCTGGTCCAGTGTTAGATATAATAAACACTAACCACAGTTCAGCTAAAGCCGAGAGATGCAAACCCTAGACCCAAAGTACTAAGGAAAAATCACAGTAACACATCAGCAATCAACAAAATCACACATTAATTCTACCATCAGAAGTGATTTGCAACAAAATAAAAAAACAGAAGCAAAGAGATCAGGCGAGTACACCACAAAAACACGGTCAAAACCTAAAAATCCAACAGAGGCAAGGACACAAAAGGCAGAAATGTAATAGAAAAGGAGATTAAGGACTATCAGACCAGGATGAGGTCGAAAAGAGTGCCCTGGTCGACTTTGACGAAGTCAGCATCGAAGGACTTGAGATCCTCATCGGAGGACTTGTCGCCGTCGGAGGACTTCGGGGCCTCGACATGTTTCTTACAGTACTCGATGACCTTAGCCAAGATCTTGCTGGTGACGTTGGGCAGAGGGATGCAAGTATCGGCGCAGTTGTCCTCGATCATGTGCTTGATGGTCTGCGATTCCAGAGCGACCAATTCCTCCACCTCGAAAGTTTCGCCGTCAGAACTCTTCAACACGATTATCTTCGGCGAAGACATGGTGGCTAAGCAGAGATGATTATCGTACGGAAAGATCGAAGAACGAAGAAGAAACCCTAACCCTACGGGGAGAGAGAGAGAGAGAAGGGCGTATAGGGATGGAAGACGATGTAGCAAAACAGAGATAAAATAACAGCCATTTGGGTTATTTATATAGGGCTGTGCTTAGCGGTGAATAACTGTACATTTACTGTGGTACACAAATTTTTTAACTGCACCGACTTGATTTTACTGCTGAGTGTGGAGGAGGAGTTACCACATTATTTTATTGCTCCCTGTAATTCATTCTTTTGCTACGTTTCCCTTCATCATTTGGACAAGCTTACTCTATTATGGGGACATCTCAATGGAAAGTCGTTCTTTACCAAGGAAAAAAGGGTGAAAAAAAAAGGAACTGGATGATCTGCGGATAGAATTTTGAATTATAGTTGGAATGTTAATGATTTTTTTTATTTTCAGTTGACAGTTGGCCATCCAAATAGTTGGAAATCAAGGCATGCTTTCAATACTAGTGCTAATAATTTGCTCTTACACCAATAAGAGCCCCATTCAAGAAGGCTAGTAGGCAGACTCAAAAAGAATTCAAGAATGGTAAAATTAAGTCAAGACTCGACGCGATTAGGCAAAATCTCGATTCGGCAAGATTTCGTTTGAAGCTCTAATTAAGATTGATGTGAATAATGACTTTTTCTGAAAATTATATCCTATGATATGATTTCTTGAATATTGAAGAAGCTTTCAGAAGGACAACTTTCTAATTAATCAGGGGCTAAGTTCAGATAGATGCTTTGTGATAGAAAGCATTTGTATCAGTGTGATTTTGACATCTAAACAACAAATTCAGATTAAGTGGATTCATATCTTACATATACAGATCGTTTGATAACCAAAAATTAAACATCTGAATTAATTAAGTGGCACTGAATTTCATAAACAAAACTTGCTCCCAAAATTAAGTGATAAGCTATTCACTTATCACTGAATGTGATATGCACTTAAATGTATTAGATTTACTACTTAACAATTCAATAACTTAATGGATTCAAACTTCAAATTTCAGTTTTATTAAACGCACCGTAAGACTGATACAACCATACGCAAGTAAAGACAATTATTATACATATAACCAATTTACAATGCTGTCAACAATTCATCAAGGAAAATTACATATTAATATCAACTCTCCTCATCAGTGAATAGCCCGTAATTCTCAGGATTCCTTCTAGTTTCATATACTGCCTCAAGATGCCCATTCTTGTAGTGTAGTGTACCGTAATTACAGCTTCGAAACTGGTAAACCTGCAATTATGGTTTTTGGTCATGGAAGGTGTTCTTCAAGAACTAAGGATATTGGTTGAGACAAGAACATTAGTAAAGGACTTGCCTATAGCTTTTGCGTTGACAATGCTTGGGCATGCAGCAGGAGGGGGAGAGTTCTCATCTAGGAATGCTTCCACGCTGTTTGGGTTAGACCAGATTGGGTAGCCTTTGATCTTTCCCTGTACATTTGGATAGATAAAGTCAATAATCACTATGGTTTGGCCTGACACGGATGGACGAAAGAAACGAATTCCCAGATGCAATGAGAAAATTCTCCTAAACTTTTTCTTGTAAAGATGGTATACCAAGACATTCAGGGCAGCTAGTGTTGCCATTCCTTCACGAGTCCACTGCATAAACCGTGTGGGTTTGTAAGTACTTAAGGAACAAGCAATTTTCTAGTCCCCACTAACAAGGTAAACGCAAAACTGGAAATAGATGATGGAAATAGCTTTCAGTCACCTTGGAAGCGGATGCTATGTGAGGCACCACGATAGCATTTTTCATGTCTGCAAGCCCAGGTTTCATATAAGGCTCATCCTAGTCCGGAGTACACCAAAAATGGCAGGCACATTATTTCCTCATTTGTGGTTGTAAGTCTCCAAAGAACTTACAAGTATTCTTGAGTTTAAGAGTAAATCTTATATACACTGACAGTGTATACACTATCACCGTTGGATGAATGACAATCATGCAAAATTTGAATTTGAACACTATCACCGTTTGATTTATGACATGTATACAAAAGTTGATTTTCAAATTCAAATTTTGCATGGTTGTCATTCATCCAACGTTGATAGCGTACACTATCAGTGCAGGAAAGATTAATCCTAAGTTTAAGTACCTCAAATACATCAAGACCGACTCGAAACATGGGGTTTGCTTTCAGATGCTCCACAAGAGCTACCTCATCAATGACCGGACCCCTGCTGCAGTTCACAAGGATTGCCTCCTGCGAATCAATTATCAAGTTACACAGCAAGGAATGATGAAGCAAGTCATTCTAATCCCACCAACTAGCTCATCGAGGAAGGAAGTTTAAAGACATGCATTACCTTTTTCATTACTGCAAGGCTTTCTTTATTCACAAGATGATACGTTGTTTTGTCGAGGACAGGATGAAGACTTATCTATTAACCAATGGTGAAAATGCGTTGAGAGAAACAGGACAAAAATGACTTTTATATTTCTGGACTAAAATAGTGAGTTTGATGGTTACCACATCAGCTTCTCGAAGCACTTCATCCATGGATGAAGCTCTTTTCCACGTCACGGGTTGTTCACCATTGGCTTTCAGGAACTGGCCATAAGCTGCAAAATGGACGTTTGTCATTACTCATTTTATGCTGGGAAAGTGAGAACAATAGGCAGGGAAAGGGAAATACATGCCTGTGACGAACTTTTCTAGACGGGTGGCTTGGTACAAATCGTAGTAGATTAAGTTCATTTTGAAGCCTTCAACCTGTTTGATTCAATTTAGAGTTCAGTTCAATCAACACAGCAAAATTTCAGGGAATCCATATATTTCCTCAATCAATGCACGCATATATAAAGTAATTCATCAAAGCTAATGACAGATTATTTTGATGTAAACGACCACAGACGCATAATTAGCCTTGGCCAAAGAAACTAGGATATTAACTAGAATCTTCATTCTTCAAGCTTTCGAGGAGCTTCTTCAGGCAAGCCTTGGCTGATCTAGTAGGCCATTGTTTCCTAACATATCGACAAGGTTAGGCTTTTAAAGTGCAATGATAAAGGTTTGGACTATGTTTGGTAAGTGTCGCCACATTTTAGAAAGTTGCTGCTCATCTTTAGCATCAAGTGAATAGAGATGCTAAGGCATTACCATCATTCTGGCATAAGCAGAACCAATACGACCAGCTCCAATCACTCCAACAGTTTGTCCTTTGAGCAAGTTGCCCACAAACCTAAAAGAGAATCTCAACTGAATCATAAAACAGTACTGATCAATAAGCAAATTTAAAAGTGTAATAAGCTGAATTCCACTAAAAATGAAGTGGTCGCCGTTACAGATGAGGAAGCCATCCTTCGTATAAGCCACCTCTCATGAACTCATCTGCTTCCACAATCCTTCTAGCTGCCGCGACGGAAAGTGTTGCTGCTAGCTCTGCTGTAGTCTCTGTGAGCACACCCTGCAGTTAATTTCATTGTATTCGACCCAATTAAAACCAGCTCAAGCACACAAGTTAGTACACAACAAACATCATTTGGAGCACAAACAACAAAATTTTGTGCGACCATCAGCTGCTACAATCCACTTACGCAACTCAAGTACACCAAGTTAGTTAGCAAACACTCATGTGATTGTAATGCCTAAATCCTATGTGGGTTGAACTGAAGCACCAGATTGTTGAAAAAAAAAAGGCCTATGAGAAACATGACTTACAGGAGTATTTCCTACGGCAACCCCGTATCTGTTGGCTGCATTAACATCCACATTGTTATATCCCACGGCCATGTTGCTGAAAGCTTTACCTCCAGCTTTGCTCAACGCAGAGAACAGTGCATCCCCCCAATCCTCAGTCAACTAGAAAAACATAACAAACACAGGCATCAAACCTATGAAGAAAAGCCCAGTGAATAAATATATCAAGAATTTCAGAGGTGTGAGTGCAATCTCTGCATCTACCTGTCCAATGACTCCATCGCAGTTATCACCAATCAGAGCAATGATATCTTCAACAGACAAAATGGTTTTGTTCTGTGTGCATATCTGTTCATGAAAATTGAACGGAAGTTAACGCATGATATCAATCCAAAGCGAGTGAAAACAAAGTTCCAATATTGAAGAATGACAGTCTTAGTGAATAGAGTTGGAAGTTGGATTATTACTTCTACGCGACAGTCTTGCTGGATCAACAGATTGATCCAACGAGTTCCAGGCATAGGCTTTGTGCTGACAACTCTATATTTCCCATTCGGATTCCACACCTCAATTTGCACTGGTTTTGCCATAAGGTTTCTATTCCAGCTTGTTTGGTAGTATTGGAGCGCTGGGACTTGCTGGATGATTTGTTTCTTTTTAAAGTAATTGAAACGTTCCTGGTTCTCTTTGTCTGAAGATTAGAGATATTGGGCTGATCAGGTGTGTCTCGGACCACCATTGACAATTATCAAGATACAAGGATTTGGGAGTTTGTCAAGAGGGAGGGAACGGTGGAGAGAAAGCTGGGTATGGTGTGGTGGGACATGAACGATTTCAACGGCACTGATGGGTCGATGATGATCGGTTTGGTTGGAGAGTGAGAGACTGAGGTTCTGGATTTGGGTGGGGGAGGCTTCGGACCTCTCGTTTTGTGCTTAAGATAATGAGGCTCTGCGTTGTTGACACGTAAGGTGGCTGCTATCCTTTCGGAAGAATTGCAATTTTGATCTCCAATATTTGACATGTATGCTAAATTGGTTTTTAATATTTGCTCTAAAGCAAATCAAATATGATCCCTAAAGTATACTATAATTTTATGTACATTTAGAACAACTAAAGAAAATTCAAGAATGAATGAGGATCAATAATGTCAAATAATTACTATTAATCAACAATTTTGAATTTGCTCTTTTGGTTTTCAATATTTTAATTTTGAATCATTGATACTCCCTTAATTTTTAAATAGGTTTTAGGATGAAATGAAATGCAAATTAGAATGAAATTGTACTATATAGGTAATAAAATTTCTATTAATTAAAATTCTTATTGCCCATTTAGTTAATTGTTCCAAATATGTCTAGAATAAAAAATTTTAGGGACCAAAATTTACTTTAGATGAAATAATAGAAATTAATTTAGCACACATACAAAAAAAAAATGGAGGTCAAAACTATAATTCTCTCCTATCTTATTTTACCATTAGGGCTTCTCTTTGCCGGATTTAGAATTTTATTGAACCACTTTTGGATTTTACCGTCTTACTTTTTTTAAATTTATTTTTTGGTGCGATTTATCGTCTTGTTACTTGTAACAACATGCTTGGAGTGCTAATGAATTTGGAAAATGGCTTGTCCTTCGTCTTCGTATTGCAATGGCAAGTATCAAGGACGGACTTAGGAGGCGCGAGGAGGAGCCATTGCCTTTCAAGTTCTACAGATTTATGATTTGCTCTCTTAATCATTTGAAATTTCTTAGTAGTATCCTTTATAAGCAAAATGTTTTCGTCCCCTTCAAAATTTTAAAAACTTTTAAATGAACTCCAATGTATATATGTGTATGATGTTTATCTCCTTCAAAAAATTGCCAATTTCATATCTAAACTTTGTCACTTGTATCAATTTAGTCCCTAACTTTTATTCATAACCAATTTAATATGTGAACTTATTTTGCAGTTCTAATTAGGAATCTCTGTAGCAACACCACCATCTAAAAGTGATATAACTCCTAATTGACCAACTAAACAGGCATATTTTAGGAACATCGCTCACGGGGTTGTAATAAATCAAATAAATCATGTAAAAAATCACAAGACTAAACTTTAAAAAGTTTTATCTGGTGACATTTTACACACTTTAAAAGTTTAATATTGCAATTTTTTACAAGATTTACTTGTTTTATTACAGTTCCATGAGTGACATTTCCATAACTCGCCTATTTAGTTATTCAATTAGGAAATAGATTAATTTTAAATAGTGGTGCTACCGCAAAGGTCTTTAATTGAAACTGCAAAATAAATTCAAGTATCAAATTCATTAAAAGTAAAAGTTAGGGATTAAACTGACACCAACCAAAAAAAAAGGTTTAAGGATGAAAATTGGTCATTTTCCCAGATATATATTTCGATTCCATCATCGAATTTCCTTTTATTGGATTGCATTTTTCGTCATTTTTTATGGAAAAATTATTGTAGCGATTTGATGTATGTGAGGGAAAAATGTAATAGGGAAATGTGATCACGGAAAATGACGTAATTTTTCGGCGGAAAATGGCAATCCAAACAAGGCCAATTAGCAAGTCCTACCATCAAATGAATGAGTAATTATTTCTTTGATGGGTTTTTCTATTTTTTTTTTGTTTGACTAATTTATTCCCCTTTTCCAAATTTTTATCCCTCCCAAAGTGCATTCTTGTTCAACTAAGATAATGAATAATGGTATACTACTAACGTCTAAAATATTCTCGACTCTCTACTAAATAGCAGCGGAACTAGGGCCTATAAATAGGAGGGCAATTCTCAACTTGTAGACCATTAATAGAGTTAATTACCCTGCTCATTTTCAAGCTAAAAAAGGTTAAAACTTTTTTCCCTAATAGATTGACATCTATATTTAATTTAGAATACATCCCATAACCTTTTTACTAGTAAATACTTGGAATTCTTACGTATAGGAAAGAAGAATAACATGATTCTTAGTAGGAAATGCAGTAAATGTGTGAACTTTATAAATAGGTTGCTTTTCAACAGATTTATAATCTCTCATTCCTTCTTTCTCTTTCTCTCCAAATCGCTGTCATCTCTCCTCCTCCTTTTCTTTTCATTCTTTGATATTCCAAACTTTTAAATCTATCATGCAGTTATCCAAAATTTAATTTGGGAGGAGGCAATTACCCCTCAAGTACACGTGATTCCGCCATTGCTAGTAAATGTTGAATGTCCCTTTTTTGTAAACCCAGAAAAGATTAGAGATATATTAAATTGATCCTAGAGCCAATAAATGGACATGACTTCAGCTTCTTCACCATCTGAAGAAGGGGAAAAAAAGAGCCAATATTAATTATTATAGTAGCGACAACAAAAGCTCACTGATATGTCACCCTAAATCCATGCAAAACATCGGACATGTCCATTTTAATTTAAACAACTCTTGGATAGATGATTTAAGGTTCAATACGACAAGAATTGTAAAGCTTTGTAGTTTGTACAAAACCTCAGAAAAACTTAGAGCAAATGGCCAAAACGATGACTAAATTATTTAAAATGGTATGAATTGATCACTAAACTTTTTTTTGTGACAAAAAGGTCACTTAACTTATAAAAAATGAATTATACTGATCATTTTATCAATTTCTACTGGTAAAAATAGCTTGGCTCCTTTTCAGGGGGCGCTTGGTTCAAACCTAGGAATGGGAATTGTAATTGGAATCACGTCCAAAAATTCAATATGGAGTTTGATCAAGAGTATCATTACACTGACTAGTGTTTGGTATATATTTATAAGATTTTGGAATAAACTTATTTTTCATTTTCTTATCTTTATTTTTTTCTTCTTTCCCCTTTCCTACTTCCTTCTTCCCATCCTTTAAGTATTCATGCTTCACCAATTTCTGTTGAACCACCACCTAACCATTACGAATCAACCTTGCAATGTATGGAGCATGGAAAAGCGACTGACAAGAGATAATAGAAGGGCTTGCACAAAAATAGAAGAGAGAGAGAGAGGAGAGAGAACTAGATGGAGAGAAGAGCCTGCCATAGAGTATTGGAGGAAAGAGAATAAGTGTGAAGAGAGAAGAAAAGGAAAAGTGAGAGAAAGATTGACAAGAAAGAAGAGAATGAACCAGATGGGGTGGGGTTGCTGTCACGGAGGATTGGAGGAGAAAATGAATAGAGAGAAAAGGATGATATTAAACCTGCTCTGAAAGATAGGATGAGAGAGAAAAGATGAAAGAGAAAATCTGATGCTAAATTGCTACCATGGAGGTTGGGCTGACGTGATAGAGCGATGAAAACGATATGTTTTCTTTTCTTTTTTGAAGTTTTCAATTCAAATTGAGTCAAATTTAGGAATCCACCAAAACCCTCCAATTTGTTAGGGATTGAGAATTCTCAAATTTTAACTATTCACTCCAAGATTTTGAATCCAATGCATGTAACCCAAATAGCAAGAATTGGAATTATTTCAATTCCTAATTCCGATCCCCTTTTGCCAAACAACACCTTACATTTAATATGGTAAATCACGGATCACCATAGATTCATATATCTAGACTATTTGAGCTATACTAAGCTACGCGCAACCAATGCCCACTAGAAAATATTCAAGTACCAATTGATCAAACAATATATTCGTGGTAGTAGCAATCATATTTTTTGGAAAAAATAACAAATTGTTTGTGCCTAATTGTTTTTATATTTAGCATATAAGTGTTTTCATAATTTAGAAGTGACAATGTAGTTTGTGTTAAACTCCGAAGCAGTATTTAATTTAAGCTCTTTAATTTTTATAGTGTAGAAACCATTCAATTACATGAAAAATTAGTTTTTATTTCTGTTAGCTTGGAATAGTATAGTCCTTTTACAGTTTTTTGTTTGTTTTTTGCATGAGGTAGCACTATTGAATTATATATTGTGAAGAAAGCAAATAATTGGAGGACTGGAAACGCATTGTTTGGAAATTTTCTTGGCTCACCCTCTGGACATTAGCTTATAGAAATCTCTTTGATTTTCATCTCAAATAAGCTTGCCGCCTATAGTTTTTTTTTTTTTTTTTGCCTACATAATAACTCTCACATTCATTTGAAAATAAAGTCAGATGTGCCGATTTGGACATGAAGGCATCGCTTGTGATCTCTAAGGAAGGTTGCTGATCGTGATTAAAAGAGCTAACATGAGCATTTTTTAACCAAGAAATACGAAAAGCAACTAACTTCAAAGCAAGATAAAGCAATAAGAAAGAACAACATCGAAAAATTAGCTTAAATAGCCTGCCAAGATTTCCTCCAACTTTTTGGCTAAAGCTAAAAGTCAGAAGTGCAGGAAACATCCATGACGATGCTTGTTAAAGCTTAGACATCATTTTTCAATTATGGCCAAACTGTTTAGAATCAAAGGTATCAAACCATAGCTGACTAATAACCAACTCCATTAAAAAGAACTGCCAAAGTAACATATGATCGAAGAATAAGCAGGCAAGTTTCAAGTAGTATCACAAGCCTTGCATAGAGTAGTTAGAAAACTCAACGGGGCCAAGACCGAACTGAATTCTACAAATCTGAGGCATCAAACATTTGAGAATAAAAAAATCTGCTTGCATGTTAACAAATGGCTGGCCCTGCGGGGCAGTTCGGACGGTTCGCTCCCCCTAATTAGGGCATGGCAACCTACCTGGTTTCAGTCAGGGTTCGAGTCCCGTTGTTACCGTGTTCGGTGTGGAGTTGGACCTCCTCTCCCGGATCGCAGGAGGATTAATCGGGCCCCGTAAGGAATGATCCGGACATCCTCTGTATTGACAAAAAAAAAAAATGTTAACAAATGGCTGAATAAGTATAGTAACATATGAACGATGCCAATAAAATTTTTCCAAGCAAGAAAAAAGATGAGAAACTTCAAAACTTTCGTTCCTGTTCCATGGAAATGAGAAGAGAGAAAAGTAAGAAAGCTTTTAAGCTTTACTGTGGCTGTGTTAAAGATCTGCATCTGAAAAGATAGTCAATGGTAAGTAAACCAACCTACTACTTTATGCTATTAATCTAATGTTCGAGGTATAATGAAAGTACAGGCAATAATTGATCAAATGATTGAGATTTTTACACGGTACAATCTAACTTTGAGGGAAAAAGCAAACATCCAATCACATTACATAATTGAAGGCAGTAGAACCATGAGACTTCATGTGGGAAATGGGGCAGAAACGGTTGTCTGGCAGTTGACGGTCATGATTTGGCTAAAAAATTTTGTGCGGCTCAAATCACATCTTGTAACTCAATTTTCACATCGTGTGTGGGACTCATAAAAATTTATTCTAAAATTACGTCGTGTGCAAAGAAAATTACACCACGTGCAATCAAAGTTACGCACAATGAAAAATGCACACAACCGGCAGAAACGGTTGCACCTACAACCGTTTGTGCCCCTTGTCCCTTGATGTGTACTTTGGCTTGTGCAGAAAGAAGAGAAAAATCAAGGACAATATCTAAAAAAAAAAAATAACCATCAAAGGTTTTAAACTCTAGCAAAATGCATCACAAAGTTAGCAATTTAACAGTAACTTAGAGGAGAACAGTCGATAAATTCAAATCCAACAACTGAAAATTGATAATAAAAAAGAATTAATTTAATAAAACAAAATAAAAATAAAATATTTTATTTCTTTCATACATTTTCTTTTCAGAGCCAAAGTCTAAGTTTTGGTAGATTTTTTTTCTCTGAATCCCAAACAAATAGAGAAAACTAAATACAAATTAACAAACGCATGATATAGTTATATTTACTTTCTAAATAAATAAGGCTGCATTTTACACTCACAGTTTGTAGGCTTTTTCTTTGATTTTAATACTATAAAACTGATTGTCTCTGATTCATTTTTTAGCACAAATTTTTTTTTGATATTTCTATTTTCCTAAATAAATAAAAATCTAAGAAAAAAAATAAGGTTATTATATGTACACTTACAGTTGCTAGACTTCTGCTTTGATTATAATACTATGAAATAAATTATCTTTAATGCAAGATCTCTTTTATGATTGTAGAAATATATTTTTTGATGTTTCTTTTTCCTTAAATCCCAAATAGAAGGAAAATTCCTTTTAAAAAAATAAAGCACAAATTCTTACACATGATGCAAATAAGCCTACATTTACATTTAGAGTAGCCAGGCTCCATCTTTAATTTTTGCACTATACACAAGTTATAAATAAATTTCCTCTATATATTACATTACGTGCATAACCCAATACACAAATCGATAAAAAAAAAAAAAAAATTTAGAGCTAAGATGGCCTAGATCATTTTCCTTTTTTTTATTCTTCATACCAAATGGCTGGATTGCCCTTTCTCTTTACCATACTTCATATCATATCATTATTCTATGGCTCAAAATTTGCAGGTATTTTGAATTCTTATAATGGCAAAACAAAGGTCAAGACGGTAAAAGAAATGCAAACTTCGCCTCCCATGGTGCCACGTGGCTTTGCCCGAATGAGTTACAGTAAGAACCAACCGATTCTGTAGTTGCTCGATATTGAAGTGAGTCATTTGTTCCTTTAATATCGTAGCAACATTGAAGCCCAATACAGATCTGTAGCCTTTGAGGCAAGAGGGAAGCAGCTCGTATAATAATGCATTCAAGTCATTCATGGAGGCGTTTGTGGTGATTAATGGTGTACTCCTCGGTGACAACCTCCTCTCTCCCGGATTTGCTTCCCTTCTCCACCATTTTTGCCGAGGGAAGCAGGAGGGAGGAATTCATATTGTTTGATTTCGGAGAAGATTTTATCAACTTTCCAACTCTTTTAATCTCGCTCAACCGATTGCTTTATCGATAGAAGTTGACAAAATGATTTGAATAGTCGGATTTTTCAAGTTGAGTGGTCTTTTTTACCATAAAAAGATCAACTTGTACTATTTTAAATAGTCTAGTGATTATTTTCGCGCAACATATCTTTTGTCCCATATTCTGTGTCATTCTCCGTGCCACTTTTTATTATATTGCTATTTTTCCTTCATAAACATCATATTTTAGTTCTTTTTTGTTTCCTTAAGATTCAATAACTATTAATTCAGTAAAAAATAAATACAACAGTTTCAAAAAAGCAATATATAATAGAAAATTAAAAAATATAGCAGAAAATTCTTAAAAAATCTCATTTTTTATGTATTTTGATTTTTTTAGTTTGTTAAATTTTGTGTATTACTGAATTAAAAGTTATTGGATCTTAAGGAAATAAAAAAGAACTAAAACATGATATTTATGAAAAAAAAATAACAATATAATAAAAAAAGAAACAGAGAGTAGCACAAAATATGGGACAAAAGATCCGTTGCGTTGTTTTCGTCATTTGCTCAAAAACTTGTGTATCAATGTCCGAGCAATCTCTGCATGTATTGTTATCTGCCCGATGCTTGGTTCCATAAAGCCGATGGTCAATGACTGAACTGACGAGAGTTGGAGAGGACTGTCCCAAGACCGCCGGACAAAAATATGCATCCATGGAAACGCGGGCTTGCTCTGGTGAATACCGGCGGTCTAGTGTGGTAGAGCCAGGCCCGTATGCATGCGACAGTCCACACTGTCGATGGTTTCAAAGTCCTGCCTGGCTGCCTCCACGGTCGGGCCAAACCCAATCCATTCCGCAGGCGCTCTAAATAGTAGAAAAGAAGATAACATTTTGTTTGGATAATACATTAAAAAAAAGTGCTATATTTACATACATTGATTTATCAGCATCATCAACATATTTTTTAACTACATTAAAAAAATTGCTATACTATTGATTAGAAAGTACTAGTACTAACCCACCATTATTTTGCTATTCAGAATTTGTTCAAAATTGACTAGAAGGTAGAAAACAAAGTAAGATTCAACATATACTCTAAAGAGTCAAACTGATCAAGATAACTAATACCAGTACTAATTATATGTATGTAATTAATTATGTCATATGGTAGTTTTTTTTTTTTTTTGTCAGTCATCACTTATCTACTCTATACCTATTCATACTTCTACTCTGACCTATTTTAAGAAGAGAGCCCAACTAAGCCTACATAGTACTAACTATGTGTACATAATTAATTATGTCATAGGATAGGGGTTTTTTTTTTTGGGCCAGTTGTTCTACTCTACACTTAGAACTACTCCTATTCTAGCCTACTCTAAGGGAAAGGGTCTAACATGACCTACAGGAAAACTGATGAGGACTGAACCACCATCGAACTAGAATGATAGACTTAAAAATCTTTGATGGTGGCCAACAGGCTGTTAGTTATCATAGGGTAGTACTTCTTGTTGTCAATACAAGAGAGGCTGCATCCGTGTGCAGAAATGGCAATATGGTGGTGGAGGGAATAGGAGATAGGGGCAGGGGATAATTTAAGTGGAAGATGGGGTAAACCAACTATTTTTAGAGTGGTTGACCACCAGAGAGAGAGAGAGCCTTAAAATTTTCCTTGGATGCAAATCAAAGAATCAAATCTCTGGACTTGTAATCTCCAAGATTTTTTGAAAGTTTCACCAGCATGCAAAGACATCCGTTTTGTTTGGTAGTGATTCAATTCCCTCCGGGTTCTCCCTTAATCCATTTGGGCCCACCTCCTCCCCCTTAGTATAGAGTACGAATAAAAGTAGAATAAAAAAGTTATCGTATCCAAAAAAAAAAATATGAAAGGTGGGGTAGGGGACGCTACCACCTCTTGTCCTAATACTAATATTCATTTTTCATTCGTATATGCCTTTTTTTTTATACAGAAACGATAAGTATAATTTTATTAATATTAGGTAAACTGTATAATTAGTGAGCAAAGGCTCAAATTAACTATACAAGTGCACATTGACATTGAGGGTGAAGCCACTCTTCATCAAAAGATAACCATAATGCATGACTACTAATATAATCAGGTCTAGCTTTAATTCCATTAGTGGACAAAACAAATGAGCATTCCGTAAACAAGGAGCATAAATTTCGGATGTCCTCTAAGTGGAAAGCACAGTCTCATGTCTTTGGACTTGCTGGCCCTTAACATCCTCAGTAGTTGCTGGTGTGGAACACTAACCTCGATCTTCTGCCATTGTTGTTTTCTTGCCTTGCATAATGCTAGCTTAATGGCCACTACTTGGTTCATGAGGCTGCTGCCTGCACTAACTCCCTTGAGAGCCCATTCATCTAGCACTTGCTTGTTGCCACCTCCTGCTAGTATTCCAATTCCCACGTCACAGCTTCCCGTCTCCCGTTTTGCAGCATTCGTATATGTCTGTAAATATAAAAAGCGAAGGATTCTAACACTTAATGTACAAGTGTCTATTAATATAATTTACTCAAGTTTCATACTATCATTTTATTCAAGTAATGTGAACTTTTAACCTACTTTTCTTTTTATTTAGTATTTGTTGTCCACTTAGTTAGTAACATATTTTTTTAGCTTTCACTTTGAATCAAATAGTGCTGAAAGATGAACCAAACTACTTGATATTCAAATCAAGTTTGATTTGATAAAAACTTATTTGAATTTGATTTGCCAACCAGTCAATCTAAATTGGAATAGTATTTTATGTTCGATAACAGTTAAAGTCGACAAAAAGTTTGTTCAAACTTGATTCGATAAATAAATAAGACAAATTTGAACAAAATTTCAAGTTTCTTAAAATAATCGAACAAGTTTGAACACTAGGGTGTTCGGCTTGATTAGACTCGTCATAGAATCAAAGTTCAAGTGATGTATCCCTAATCTTCTATGAATTTGTTTGTTCAGGCTACCATCTAATTGAATTTCGTCAAAACAAAAACTCAGGGCAATTAGGAGTGTAAACGAATCTAATCAAGCCGAACACCCCAAATGTTTAAGTTTGTTTGATTATTTTAATGAATTTAAAATTTTGTTCAAATTTGACTTGTTTATTGTTTAATTATTTTAAAAAGTTTGAAATTTTATTCAAATTTAACTTGTTCGTCGAACAGAATTGAACGAATTCTTTATCGATTTTGAATGATGTCGAACATAAAATGCTGTTCAAGTTTAAATTGACTAATTGGTAAAACAAACTCAAATGATTTCTAATCAAACTTCGAGTATCAAATAGTTTGATTCATTTTCTAGTTCCAAGGCAACTTGTTAGCCTTAATTTGCTCAAACAAAAAGAGTAAAAGAAAACTAACTTTACCCGAAAAAAGTTTTTTTTTTTTTAAATGTTCACAGTTACAGTTAACAATCGAGACAGTAGTGCAGGTATTGGCCAACTTTATCTTCAACTGCTCCGTCTCTACCCTCTCCCTCTCCCTCTCCCTCTCCTTCTCCTGCTGCAAATCTTCTCTGTCCTCTAAAGTCTAAACCCTCTCTGCTCTGCCACCCACCCAAGTTTTTCGTAAGGCAGAAGATTCGGGCGGCGGGGGCCTAATTACGATGGAGAAGCTTCTCTGTTATAACCCTATTCCATCTAAATTTCACCTTAAACGCATCACTTTCCTCCCCCAACCCCCCCGACTCAGCACCACCATTCCCGCCGCCCATTTCAACAGACTGACTTACTTCCTCCCCGACTCTTCTCGGGTCAACTCGTTTTCCTGCAACTACCAACACTCATCTTCTAATTCTTTCGCTATTTCTTCGAAATCTGCTGACACTGCCGACCATTGTACCCATAATCTGTCTTCTGCATCTGTTGATAGGCCAGATGGGTCGACGGAGAAAGTCAACTTTTTTAGAAAAGATGTCAAATCGCTACCTCAGCAACAAAAGGTATTCGATTCTTCTGGGACTTGTTAATTTTTTTTCTTTAAAAAATAGTGTCTTCCTTTTTTATTGATGCATTTGCTTCTTGTATTAATTAAGAAATTGAATAATTGCGTTAGCAATCTGCTTCTTGCCTGCTTTAGTTTATCGGTTGTAACTCTGTTTTTGAGGGTCACAAGTTTCTAAATTGAGTTGATACTCCCAAAGGATTCAAACAGGAAATAGATTCCGCTTCTACCATTCAATCCTGCAAAAATGTGTTTTTTTTCAATTACTACTATATGGGAAGGTGGCATTTTTCTTTATCAATGAAATCAAATGTATTACTAAGATAGTCACGGATTCTCTAGCAGGAGACTTAAAGAACTTAGGTAAGAGTTCTAAGACAATATTTTGTTGCCAGGATTGGAACTGCACTGGGAGACTGTTGACTTGTACATTATTCTTTTGGGTTACCTTTTGTCAAAGTATTGCTCCTATAAGTTGATATGATTGATTATGTTTTTTGGCTGTTGGCTTTGTTGTGGTGGCGTGTTTATTGTTGGGGCTCTTAATGCGATTACCATTTGATAGAGCTTCTTCTCAGTGATGATTTCTGGAGATTGCTAGATATTTTGATAATCGCCCCCATATATTCTTCTATTTTTCCTTGCTCGAAAATTGCTTCTCATAATTAAAGGTTGGCAGATTATTATTTCTTCTCATGCTTTCTCTGTCGAGGTTGATTTGGTATTTGGTGATGTTATGTATAGACAGGGTTGCTTGAGCCTTTTAACCGTTTAAAGCTCGCTCATGCATCAACTGGTAGGTTTCATGGCATGGAGTTATAGTTCTAAGTGATTTCTCTTTTTTTGGTGCAAAGGACGATCAAAGGCCCTCGTAGAAAGGCACGAATATTATATTATCTTTCTAAGTGATACTTATAGATTTCTCAACTGCTTCATTTCATAATATACTTTATACTGGTTCACTGGTAATAGCGGAAAATTCTGCATCAGAAAGCCTTGATTTGTTCAAGGTTATAACAAGATCAACTTCGATCTGTCAATTCCATGGGATCAGTGTATAACACATCTTTCCAAGTACTGGGGTGGTTGTGCTATAATTGGCTATATGAGTTATTTTCTTTGTGTATAAGATGTCATGCACCTGACTGCCCTGCATTGAAGGCTTTTCTATGGAAATTATTGTACACGAGATAATTAATGGCATTTTTGTCTATGTGATTTCAATAAAAAGGATATTTTAGCTCCATTTCTCTTAAATGTTTGGCTTGAGGGAATGGGAGGGAAAGGAGAAGAAAAGAATAGGTAAGATTTGGTCGTTTGTGTTTACATTGATTTTTGAGGGAAAGGAAAGGAAAGGATAGGAAGGCATTCAATTATTATTTTTAAGTTTGGTTTCCATTCAAAAGTGCACAGAATTGGAGTGAAAGTAGACCAATTATAGTTAGATTATCTTTACTGCCTAATTTACATACGACCTTATCCTTTCTTTTCCTTCCCTTCTCCAAATACTTCCTAATTTACATAGACCAATGTTTTTCCTTCCATATCTGATGTAAACAACATGAACGGAAAGCACTTTTCTCTAATCTCCTTTTCTTTCTTTTCTGTTGGGGTGGTATCCTTTCCTTTCCCTTTTCTCAATTTACATGGTGCCTTAGTTCTGACCTTGTTAGGCTTGAAGTTGGGACATATTAGTGTGTAAAACTTCTTAGATTTTGGAACCAACTTAATGAAGATAAGTTGTCTAAATCAAGCCCTCACAGGATCAGAATGATAATGCTTCTTGCTTGAGCCTCTCTCTTGAAAACATTGTCATGTTAACTACTTAATGGGACCTACATGGTGTAACCATGATGACCTGATGGAGGACTAGAGCAGCCACATTCTGGCTTCCTCGTCAGAAGGTGAACTTGCCAGTGGTAATCGTGCCATGAAGAATAAGTATTTTATGGTTTCATTTACCTAAATCTGTGATAATATTGCACGGATTGATGTAGAGCTGAACATCATGGAGAGGAAGGGAGGTTGCAAGGTTGGGAGTGGGTATCGAACAGCTACAGCCTATTTTTCTCTTCTCTATATGTGCCCCAAGGAGTCATGATGCATTTTGCTGACTTCAAGTACTTATAACAAAGTCAGTGAAGTTGCAGCCAAAGAGAATAACATGTTTTGACTGGTTTTAAATTACATCATTTTCAGCCTTGCTTATGTAATTACAACTAGACCATGGATACACTGTATGAAAATTTTCTTGCTCATTTCCGCACCTGCTGTTTAACAACACTGGCTGTATTTTCCTTCATTTATGATGTGGCTAGTTGGAAAACCACCTTCAACTTACTGTAAATTTATTATCATCTACAAATTCACGCAAATCCATGCCAGACAGAGGAGCTATTGGCATAATTTTAGGATGTGTTGTTGCTAGCTTACAATCAGCATGAACTCTTTTTAAGAAAAAAGAATAAAAATTGACTCTTAAAGTAGAGGCTTGATAAAGATGAACGTTAGTTTGACATATATTGATCTCAGGTCATTGCTGCTGGGACCGTGATGTTACTCTCTGCCATCTTTATGACAGTGATCCATCCAATGGTTGCGTCACCTGCTTTTGCCAGCTTTCAGAGTGCAGCCAAGGCTGGAGGTCCAACTGCAGCTGCAGTTGGTAGGCAGCTCCTTAAAAATGAGCTGGTAAACAGCGCCTGGACTGGCTTCTTAGCTGGTTGCTTGCATACATTATCAGGTCCTGATCACCTTGCTGCTTTGGCTCCCCTTTCAATTGGGCGCACACGGATTGAAAGTGCTGCAGTCGGAGCTCTTTGGGGATGCGGCCATGATGCTGGACAGGTAATCTTTGGTTTAATGTTTTTACTTCTAAAGGATCGGCTCCACATTGAGATCATCCGGACTTGGGGCACGAGAGTGGTTGGGTTTACCCTAATGGTTATTGGTGCTATGGGGATCAGGGAAGCTTCAGAAGTACCTGCCCCATGCGTGGCCCTTGAAAATGGTGAGTGTGATGTTAGCATCTATGAAGGCCTTGAAAATCCAACGATTGGAAAGAAGAAGATTGGATTGGCGACTTTTGCTACAGGAATTGTCCATGGGCTGCAACCGGATGCATTGATGATGATCTTGCCTGCACTTGCTTTGCCTTCTAGGGTGGCAGGTGCTGCATTTTTGCTGATGTTCTTGGTCGGGACGGTTGTTGCTATGGGAAGTTACACGGTTGTTATTGGATCATGTAGTGAGGCATTAAAGGAACGTGTTCCTAGAATAACAGAGAAACTCACTTGGGCTTCATCTCTTGTAGCAATTGCTTTAGGGCTGGCAATTCTGATCAGCCAATTTTTTGGGTTTAGCCTCTATTAATTAATAGATGTCTGGTGTTTGATTGGCTGTCCTTGAAATTAGGAAAAAGATTTTGAGATGAATGGATGTGTTAATTGAAAGCAAGAATCCGTGATTGTAGCATACTACTACTATTTTCTGTTTGTTCGTTAAAAAGCTTGCATGAGTTTATGAAAATTGTTGTGATTAGCTGATCGTTTGAACAGGAGCAGTTACTGCATTAGGGGAAGCTCCAGAGTTAGCCGTACTATTTCCCAATGCATCCCGCCGAGTGTATGGCGTTCTCTTAGTAAAGTACTTAATGGTACCAGATTACATCCAAAGGAAAGGAAAGGAAAGGGAAGGGAAACAAAATTTCGTCGAAAAGAATCCACGTCGCTTTAGTTGGTAAGATAAGAGATTCAATTCGGAAACTTTTCTAGCTCTTAAAGGGTTAGAGGTGAATTGCTGTCGTCGCGAAGATATGCAAAAGCTTGAGATTAATAAAGATATGCAAAGATTTCGAAACAATGATAAATCTTTTATTCTTAGCTAGACTGGTATATATATGAACATAAATCTCCACAGAGACATGGGTACAAAAGGGGAGAAAAAAGTTGAAAAAGAAGACAGAACTAGAAAATAAAAGAAAATGAAGCAGTGGGCAAAAACAAAAGTTCGGATTAAACAATTTGGCCCATTGCCTTAGAAAGTTCGGAGACGAGGCGAGGCGCATGTGGTGACAACGGTTCAGAACAGTGTAACACTTTTTAAACAAGTTGTAACTACTTTTTAATTGTTTGTATACACTTATAATAGGAGTGATATTATGTTATTATTCATTAGGCGTATCAATCGGGTTTTTGAGTCGAGTTTCAACAAACCCAAGTTCGACTCACAAGTTATATATGAATTTTTAGGTTCCAAGCTTTCGGATTTCGAATTCATATTAAAATAGTTCAAATTCAACTCATACTATTATATAAGTTTCGGGCTTAAATCGGGTTTCTGTGAAATATTTTGAGTATATTTATTGAAATTATTTTCAAGAAAATTGGTTTTATGTTTTGAAAATACATATGTAAAAAATTCATTGATAGTTATTCATAACCATAATTAGTAGTTGCTAATTAAAATTAAGATTTACTAAATAAGTTGAAAAATAGAATATGAAAAAATACATATTGATTGGTAAAAACAAATCATATTAGTAGTGATTAGTTATAAAAAAAATAGATAGATTTTTGTTTATACCAAAAATTTTCTCATGATCAAGGGTGGTTTAAGAAGTATATAAAGTGATAGATTTTTATTTACCCCAAATTCCCTCCTCTCTCTATATATATAGTATAGATAATTATAAATTATAGATATTATGCTATATATATATAGGTATATATATATTTTTCACATATATAATTATACTCAAATATGGGTCGAGTTTTAATTGAGTTTGAGCTTAGTAGGGGTCAAGTTCGGCTCATATTTAGTTCGAGTCTCATATTTAGCCCGAAGCTCTGTTTGGCCAACTTAAAGCTTAGGTACAGTTAGAGCTGTAAACGAACCGAATCGAACCGAGTATCTCATGTTTGAGCTCTGTTCGTTAAGCAGTTCGAACAACGTTCGTGTTCGTTCGTTAATTTTCGAACTCTAAACCTGTGTTCGTGTTCGGTTCGTTAAGTAAAATTCGTGTTCGAGTTCGAGTTCGAGTTCGACTCGTTTAACATAAACGAGCCGTTCGCGAACATGTTCGAAATGCTCGAATCCAAATTATTTTATGCCTTAAATATGCCATGCAAATTATTAATCATTCTAAAAAATAATTAAAGCATTAAGTGACTAAATTCTATTATTCATTAACTATATAACTAACATTAACATAAAAATAACAAATAAAACAAAGAAATTTGCCCTCCAAATATAAAAGTCCAGCCATAAAATTAACCCTAAAATTTGTTAAATGATAATTATGTCTATGTTCGCGAACGTTCGTTAAAACTCGCGAACATGTTCGTGTTCGCGAACGTTCGTTTAGCATGTTCGCGAACGTTCGTTAAAACTCGCGAACATGCTCGTGTTCGCTCGATTATTAATCGAACAAAAAAATTCGTTCGAACTCGGTTCGTTTAAAATTTCGAACGAGCCTTTCACGAACACGAACGAGCCGAAACGAACCGAGCTACCGAACAGCTCGGTTCGTTTAACAGCTCTAGGTACAGTGTGAACTTTTTTTGAGCTGAACAGGCTGATTTCATATTGATCTTGCCCGATTGATAGTCCTATCATTCATTTGAGTTTCATGCATAATAATTAAGTGTTTATTATGAAATTTTACAATTAATTTATATAGAATTACGAGATGTTCAAAAAGTATTACTCCCCCTATCTCATTATTATTGTCATATTTTCACTTTATTGATGTCTCAAAATAAGTCACCATTTCAAATTTAACATATGTTTCCAATTTTAGACGGAAGGAGCACGTTCTTTCGCACAGTTGTCACAACATGTCATGCCCCATGTCCGTCCAGAAAGCTCAGTCTCTGACAATTGCCCGTTTAATTTATTTAATTAGTGCGGGCAGGAGGTGGATTTGGTGGGGCCGCTGGCTGAATAGGAAAATTGATTTCAATTGGAATCTGAACCTCAACTGGAATCATCATAATCTACCAAGTCCACACTCCACTGCGACTGCGTCGAGAATCGTCAGCCACCCATGGGCCCATGACCATCAGATCCCGTGTCTGGTCTACAATGCCACAATCTCAACCACTGCGACTGCGTCGAGAGTCGTCGGCCACCCCTGGTCCCATGACCATCATATCCCGTGTTTGGTCTCCAGGGCCACAATCTCAGCCTTAACAGCAGTAACCTATCATTAAGATTCCCGCTGCCAACTTATGCCAACATAAGTTGGCTTAATGGACAAGAGCGGGACATTTCCTCACAAGTATGAAGGTTGTCTTGGTGGATCATGCAGGCGATTTGTAAGAATTTTTCTAAGCGATTTGCGATTTGTAAGAATTTTTATAAGTGACTTATGATTAATTTCAGATGCATGCTTTTGCACGATACAATTGACTAGAGATATGTTTAATCCGTAGTGATGATGACAGTCAAATCTACCCAAACTTTGTTCACTGAAAAAAAGGATTCCGCCATTTTCTGTCTTACAATTACAATGTACACAACAGCAACTACCCACGGCACAACTGTACGATGACACTAGTTCGATGAGGACGCGGGGCTTGAGCGGTTGTCAGAACCACCGCTCCGGAAGGTGTAACACCATTTGTACATGGTGTAACATCATCTGTATAAGGTGTAACAATGAAACAACGGCGAGTAACAATAGAACAATATTTTTGTGGGTCCCACACGGCGTGAAAATCGAGTTACAATACGTGATCTGAGTCGCACAAATTTTTGAGATCTCATCCAGGCCGTGAACTGCCTGGGACGGTTGTCTCTGACAACCGCCCAGGCCCCTCGTCCGTTGGATGATTGTAGGCTTCAGTACCTAGGGTTACAAATCCATTTATCAAAATTGATACATTTTCCCTGCTAAACTAATTTTTTTTTATCGCAATCATGACATTTTTATAACCTACTCTGTACGAGGACGATTGTAGGCTTCAATAAAAAAATTTTTTGTTACAACGATAACTTATCCCATCGGGGAAACCTAACCGACGGGATAGGTCATCAAAAGAAGCCACTGAAAGTGGCAAATCAAAAATAGTGACTGGTGGGTGGTAAGATTTGAATTCTTGACTTTGCAACGATAACATATCTTGGAAACCTAACCGATGGGATAGGTCATCGGAGAAAGCCATTGAAAATGGCAAGTCAGAAATAGTAATTGTTGAGTGGTAAGATTTAAATTCTTGACTTTCCACCCACAATCAAGAATAAGAGACCAAATGACTGTTGGCCGCTAAACTAATCAATATACATATATTTTACTCACCAAGTTAATCGAGTTACTGCTTAGTGCTATTTAGCACTTGATATGCGCGGTCATCTTTTTTGTGACCGAAATATTGGAAAAAAAAAATCATAGTAAGGTATTGCATACAGGGTTAAATGCGGAAAACTCTCATGAACTTTTGTAGCAGTTGCACAATACACCCTAAAATATGTTTCTAGGCACTTTGCATCATAAGAAAACTATCATTCGTAGATTTCACTATCAAATAAAGCACGAGTCTTACAAGTTTTGTCCGTTGAAATTTCCTAACAGAATTGCCCTCTTGTCAAATGAATATAAATGGCTATTTCCTCCTGACAAAATATTATTCGGAATAATTTTGTTATCCAAAAAGAAAACAAAAAGTACAAAAATTTTATCTTTTCAAATGAATAAAAAATTTTTAAAAAAGTGTCGTTAACCAATAATATACTGCTACTAATATTTTCTTTTTATTTTAATCTTATTGTTTGTCACTTTACTATTAATAATTAGATTTATTATGAGCTCATTTGTTTTAGATGTATCTAAATAATTTGAATGCTATACAAATTATGCTTTGCACATACTAACATATATTTGCAATTATTATTACTACTAATAATTGAACATAAAAAAGAAATGAAAAGAGAATAAGTTGAAGTTCATTAAAATTAATATACAAATATAATAGTAAAAAATTAAAATAACTAGTCATGCAAGACAGAAAAGAATAAGAAAAATGTAAAATGGAACAAGGTAAAGAGTAAAGAAAAAAGTACCAAAAATAATTGATATATAAATAATATTCCAAATAATAGTTTTTTCACATATATCACATTCCAAAATTATTTAGATACTTCATGGACCATCACATCCCACTCCACGCAACATAATGGCCAACTGGACATGAAAAGTGTTTTTGTCCGTTTAATTATCATTTGAGGATACAATTATCATTTCAATGATAAAATAAACGGTGTGTAAAAATTCGTTACTTTTCAGTAGAGTTTGGGTGTAAAGTGCCTATAAATATACTTTGGGGTGTATTGTACAACGGTTATAAAAGTTCATAGAGGTTTTCTACATTTAACCCTTACATATATAAGAATTTTTTTTTAAGTGACAGAAGGGTGGGATTTAAGAAGCAGCCTAGGAAAAGGAAGATTGGAAGACAAAACTTCTAAATCCTTGAGCCTCAAATATGTAAAGAATAGGAGCACAGTGAAATAAAAGAACTCATTTTTTTTCCTTTTGTATTTAATAATTTATAATTTCGTGTGTATATAAAGTGATTACAAAGTTTAAATATGATACACAATGTTGTAAACATATATACCTTTATCCAAAACTTTTTATTGACAATAAATCTCGTATAGTTCTGTAGAATAAATTTCAAATATTTTTGCAATAGTTTCAATGTTTTTCTAAATTTTACTTTTTTAAGTTTTCTATTGTTAGTTTTTTTTTCTTTCGAAAAGCATTACTCATAACGTCATTAGCCTTGCTCTCTTCTTGGAATCTATTATAATAACCTTAAAATGTTTGACCTTGAAGAACAAAAAGAAAATTCTTACTTGAGAAATCAATAAATCTAGCATCAACAAAATTTTTCCTAAGGAAATTTTATTGACAAATCTTTTGGATATGTGGTTATGTGGTTTTGATTGTATTTAAGAGACATGAACATGTTTGTTGACACTTAGATTAATGTTTGCTCCATGGTAATTAAAGATGTATTTTTTCAAGGTAAAACACCTAATGAGCTAAGATAACTTGCCTTCGGACTACTGAAAAAATTCAGTTTAAATATAAAATATGCAATTTTTACCCTTAGAGCATTTCCAACGGGAGTATAATGGGTGGGCCATCCATTACAAAATTTAGCAGTCTGACAAATTATTAATTTAGCAGTGTAATATTATGTTATGGGGTTCAACTAATTACATAAAGAATTATTAATTAAGTATGGATTATTATGATATCTTCGCATTTAAGGTATCACATATTTGTTTAATGTTCTGCATAATTATTTTTCAAAAAATAACAATATATTATTTTTGAGAGATAGAAAAAGATATATTGTTCAAACTTAGAAATTAATAATATTATTTTTAGAAAATAAAAAATTCAAAAGGTAAAAAATTTAATGAAAGTTAATACTTTATTTTTTAAAAATAACAAAGTTATTTTTAAAAATTACTTTATTTATTTATGGGATATGAGTTATGCATTATTAAAATAAATATTTGATTTAATTGTGGACTCATGCTATTACACCTAGTGGAGTGTAATCTATTGTGAGTGGAAGTGTAATAAAAGAGGAGAAAATGAAATACTGACGTAGCATGTGGATTACACTCTAAAGAGTGTAAACCATTGTGGATGCCCTTACTAGAAGTATTTAATTACATTAAAAATAGTGTATATATTTTTTTAGCAAATACAGTGTATATTATGACTTATGTCTAGTTATGACTATTGCTAGCACGTTATAAAATTTAAGTAATTAAACACCGAGATGATGATAAATAAATACATGCGGTTACGGGTGGACACGAGTTGAGTACCCCACATCCATCATTTGGCTGACTCAACCCGCACCTTGCGAGTCAGCCATTTTCTGACTATTACCTGCCTCACGTATGAGCGGGTACTCGGTTATATGGTACCCGTTGAGATAGGATCGGGTCAATGGGTACCCGTCCCGTCCCGTCCCATTTATCATTTAATTTTTAAAAAAATAATTTCTACTAATTTAATTTTATATTTTATACATTCATCTAAGATTTAATAAAGATTTAAAAAAAAAAAAAAGTCTCCCACCAAAAAACAAGCATGCGGAAAGAATAGAAGATAAAAGAAAAAAATTAAAAGAATTCAAAATCAATTAAAGTTTGAAATAAATAGTACATTTTTTAAAATATATGTTCCACATTAATTAAACTCTTTTCTATAAAACATAAGATCATGATCTCTACAAATGAATCTTGTAAATAAACAATAGTCTCTCATATTTATAATATAATTTGTTCAATAAAATTACTTATTTAGCTCTAAATTATTATTTTATAGTATGTGTATAAATATATATATATATATATATATATATATATATATGCGGAGCAGGTTGAGTACCCACGGGTTTTAATTATGTGACCCTAATCCGCTTTGTATTTTAGCGGGTACCCTACCCTCTTTTGACCCGATTAAATAATACAAATCGAGTATTCTAATTTTCGGATAGGACCAGATCGGATCGGATATGACGAATTTTCGGGTTAGGAATAATTTTGTCCACCTCTACCTATGGTAATGTCTTTACATTCATTTTTTTTTGGATGGAGAATTTTTGTACATGCATCAAAGTTAAAGGTGGTAAAATGTAATTATTTCCAAAGCTTAGTAGGACAAACTATATTGTTAATTTGTGATTAACCAAAAAATGCATTTTTCTCCCCAAAAAAAAAAGAAAAAAGCATTAATGAGTGCATTGGGATAAGGGATTATTTTGGATAGTGTTTTTTTTTTTTTGTCGACACAGGGGTGTCCGGGTCAATCCTTACGGGGCCCGACTAATCCCCTGCGGCCCGGGCCCGGCGCCCCAACCCGACCCAAACGCGATAAGTGCGCGGAGGAACCCAGCGGAGCGGAGACTCGAACTTGGGACCTTAAGGGTTACCGGTGAGAGGCGCTACCGCTGGACCATTCACGCGGGGGCTATTTTGGATAGTGTCTATTTGTATCTTTTTTATGGTTCAAACACAGAAAGCTTGCGTTTTGGAATTGTAACTGAGGACCCCGGCAACGTAGAAAAGCTGGAAAAAGACGAAATTGGCTCACAACCAACACCACACCACATACCCTTTTTTAAAAGTGGCTAATGCGTACTAAAATTACCTTTTTTTTTTTTGCCAGGCATGATAGATTCTAATTTATATCTATTCCTACTCCATAGGAGGAGGAAAGCGGTGACCTAAAGGGGCTAAGGGGAAAACTGCCTACTTTATAGGAGGGGGAAGAGAGGGGGAGGGGGGGAACCACAAGGGCTATACTAGGGTGATCCAAAGGGGCTATACTAGGGGGAAGGGGATGATCCAAAGGAATCAAGGGAAAAATTCGAGAACTGAACCACCATTGGTTTGCTGGCAAAATTTTCCAGGGATTCTGGACTTTTAGAATGCAGAAATTTGATATTTTTTCTTGACTTACGTCCAAAGAGAGATTTTTATCTCTTTTTATGGCCAAACTACTCAAGTAATAGGTTTGTTGTACTAAAACTACTTTCTCAAGCAAGTTAAAAATTGGCGGTACACTAGTGGGATCATCAATTCCCAAAGTCCACCGACCCGAGCATTGCCACGCCTGGACCATCCTGTTTCTGTCCCCTCCTGCATCCCTTGCTCCGCTGCATTCTATGCAAACCGTGCTACTCAACTGTTCGAGGACTAGGAAGGACGACGAAGACCCCAGCCCTTGCTTTTTCACTTTAACGTCAGATTCAACATCTCCACTCGACTTTCTTCGCGCCCACCCACTCCCACACACACACACAACCCCAACCCCCACCCCCGGCGGGGCCTCCCTAAAAATTAAGGGATAATTGCAGAAACCTGGCTTGAGGTTTCTTTGAGAGTTTGAGTAGCACCTACCTCCCCTATTATTTACAAAATAGTACTAACCTCCCTTAGGAACTAATTGGGGCTATTGCTGTCAAAAGAGTGTATGAATTTACCTAGCTACCCCCAATTATTTGTTGTTATCTGATGAACGAATTTTACAAAAGAATGAACGTTGCTTGCGAACAAATTGAGGGAGTAAATAAGCTAATTAATTACTAATTAAACAAATCGAGGAACTAATTGTTTAGTGTTACCCTTTCAAAAATGTTTAGTAGCTTAAACAAATTGTTTAGTATTGCCCTTTAAAAAATGTGGACAAATCTAGGTTTGGAAGAAGTGTAATCGAAGGACAAAGTGTTCAATCTGTCGGCCGGTTACGGATCATAGGAAAATCCACTATTTTGGTCCTAAACCGTTGGACAAATCTGGTAGACCAATTCGAGCTAACCATGGAATGGATTGCAACCAGTTGTTGAAACCGGTGGAGAAAATACAGAATCCGTCCAACAGATTCATGTTGGACTTCATTGTTTTAATTTTAAATGATTTTTGTGTTTTAAGTTATTTTTTACTTTCCAGTGTCTGTTTGGATCTTGTAAGCCTACTAAGGCATATCTAATCTATGTAGCATGTTAATTGAGTCTTGTTAGAGTTTAAAAAATTGTGTCAACTACAGTTGTCAAGTCCAATTAGGAAACTTGTATTGTTTCCATCTTAGATTAGGTTTTTATGTCTTGTAAGGTTATAAATAAGCCTAACTTGTAACGTTTTTAGAAGTTAGACGAATATGAGAATTAAAGTTCGAGAGTTTCATCTCTTTCGCGTCCCTTTGTTAATGCCCTTGATATAAAGTGAGTCGTGTATCCTTTGTTCAAATTTTAGCTTATCAATTCAAGAATGCGTTGAATTGTAGCGCATTTCTACCTTTCTAAATAATCTTGAGTTGTCATTGATTGTGTTAGAATCCATTTTTTCTATCCATAACCTGATCAAAATTGATCTTTCCACTGCCTGATCGTTCTTCAAGATAGGTTCTTATTAGATCGAGTTCGTATCAAACACTTCACCTCCAACTACCAAACTAAAGTCAAGTAAACCAACTATGTTACCCCCAAAACTAGTTGTAGTAGTGGATTGCTAAACCATGCCTCATTTATAAGCTGGTGCAAGTTCAGACCTCATTTAACCGTTTAACTAGCTGTTGCTTTCACCTGATGCTTAAGTTGTTGCAGGTGCATTGGAAATGGTTTGCACTTATACCTTTTGAAGTTTATTGATCCTTAATAGATTTTGTTCTTCCTTTGCTAATACTACTAGGCAAGCAAGATGAAGGGTAAATCTGGCGCAAATTTCTCATCTCACTCCTTAAAACAATTTTTTAATAGGACTCTTTCTAACTTGGACCGAATCTGCAACAGATTCCTTAAGTTCAGGGGTGGTCAGTGCAATTTCTTAAACCAGATGGGAGGTGAGTGCTACTATCAAAAACCTCAGGGAAGGTTTATGCAATTTTCCCAAAAATTAAAAAAGCCTACCCAACTTTATTTGCTCCTATATCCTGCGATGGGGTTTAATGACTCAAGAAAGAAGGGGAAAAAAAAAAAAGGAAGAAGATGACCGGGTTACTTGCTTTGGAATATTTGAAAAATAGAGATAGGATATATTGAAATTCATAAGTAGGGCCTAACTTTTAAGAAATTTGTAGATGGGATGTAGATCGCTACATATTGCTAAATGGCTAAATTATTCTCGTAACAATGTGTGTTTTTATTGAATTGTACTATGCACCTTAATGAATACATATATGCATACATCTGAATATGCATAGTAACACCTTGTTCTCAATTGATTTTAGATTTTGATTTTGAAAATTTTATTTTATTGTGTTGTCAACTGCTTTTATATCCAGATTTTGGATTTTTTAAACCTAAAATAGCTAAAAGTAAGAAACATTTATTTTGGTGTCTTTTGAATTTAATTTTAAAAAAAAATCAGATTTTACACAATCAGAAGCAGTTGAGAACAATACGTTGATTAAGATATGTTTACATGTATACTCAAATGTGCGCATATAAACGTATGTGGACTTACAAATGTTGGTATATACAGTAAGGGCAATTGCATAATTTTGTGTATAAAATATTTTTGTTTTTTACCATTCACAAACAATAACTTATACCTTATTTACAAATTTCTTCAAAAGTTACACCTTACTTATAAATCTCAGCCCTTCCTATTTTCTTTTTCCAAATTTTCCCTACTTGTTGTATTAGGAAAAAAATTGCTCCACTTGACCTAGCAAACAAATGAAGGGATAAGAGACACAGATAAGAAATACAGATGGTCGTTTTTTCGTGATAGTACCAAAGCATCTTAAGAAGATGACCTATAAAATTTTCAGCAACTTTTGTTTTAAAAATTTTAAAAAAAAGAAAGAAAAAAAAAACTATCCCTTTTCATGTCTAAATTACATGTGGACTGAGAAAGGGTAAATTTGTCATTTCATTTTAAAATTGCTTTGGAAATAAAATTCAAACGTGGCATTAACACTATCCAAAAGCAAAACCTCGTGTCTCAAAATGATCAAGTTTCAAATTCTATTCTAGTTAGTATTTACTTCACTTTTAATTGAGTGTCATCCAAATGAATTTGCTAAAAATACTAAATAAACGCTAGCTCAAGTGCATATGATAGTGAATGGGGCATTATAGGCTTGATGATAGTGAAGTGCTAAAGCATTTCCTGCGTACAATTCGTTACTGCTGCTATAATCTATCACGCGTGGTCCAGCAACATAAGAAACTAAGAAAATTTGTAGCCGTTATTGGACCCAAAGTGACTCTGGCAACTAGACATTAATGGTTATGAATTAATGACTCGGGCAACTAGACAACTGACCCAAAGTGGCTCAGGTGAGTTACCCCATAGAGTAGGTTTCCCTAGGAGTGGGAGTAGGTTAGACTCAGTTAAATGTGCCGTTACGATAAAAAAAAAAAAAAAAAAACTAGACATTAATGGTTATGAATTATGTAGATGCTTTGGAGGTTACTTCTATCTAGGGTTGCAAACGAATCTAGTTGAGTCAAACATTGGGTTAATCAAGTTGAGTCTCGACTTAATTTTATTAAATTCAAATCCAAACTCAAGATCAACCTCAAATTCAAGCTGAATAGAGATTAAAAATAAAAAATAAATTTAAAAAAATGAATAAAATAATAATTTTCTAACAAATAATAAAACATTATGGATATATAATAAAAAAAATTATAATTGAGTCCGTTTACAAGTTAACGAATTAAGTATATTTAAACTCGAGTTCGAACTTTAACTCGAACTGATCGCAATCGACTCTTGAGCAGTTCAACTAGTATACAACCTTATCGGCCTGTGAACAGTTCGACTCGTATGCAATCCTACTTCTATCCACCAGTACCTGGCGATGGTAAAAAACTTTTCCCTTTTTGCTACTAGTACCATTATCCGAGTAGGACTTCCAATTTCCTTTTTCTTAAAAAAAAATTGAGATGGCCATTCTTCTTTTTGGCCATGGAAGAGATGGAAAGCAATTAGAGCTCTTTTTTTTTTTCCCCTTTAATTCCCAAAAGTTGATACTACCTCTATAGTACCATTTCTTTTTCAAACAAAATCCAAACTAATCATCTGTTGGCTTTCAATTAGTCTACCGTTCAAAATTTCAATGTTTCAAAAAGCAAGCAGAGATTCCGAGCAAATTTGATGTCAACAATTGGACGGAATCTATCTAAGATACGGGGGGCAAAGATATTAGTCCCTGGAAAGGAAAAGCATTCAGTCCAAGAAAAGGAAAAGATATATACTCACTCATGGTCTCTGTAACCTCTTATCTGCATTGATTTAGGAGCTGTCAAATAAGTACCACAAGAATGTATGTACTCCACTTGTTTACTGGGCTGGAAAAAATGGAAAGGTATAACAAAAATATAAGCCAACGACATACACTATTCATTCAATCTACACATATTTAAATAGTTTCCTTCCAATTTTCTGAACAAACTAAACAGTAGTAGATTTAAATCAGAGGGTCAGTTTCTATTTTCTAGGAAGGACGAGGACGACTCAATCAAAGGCGGACCTCTATGCTAGCTTTTTTAACCACATTACACACGGGGCATGATTCAATAAAGGCTACGCAAGAATTGCAGGAACAAAGGTGTCGGCAAGGCAGCAGTATAACGCATGAATTTCGAATGCTGCAGATTTTGCACTTCATCATCCCCACCTCATTGACTTGAACGTCCGGTTCTCCTCTTTGCTCCTGTCCTGCCGGATGACCAGAGCTCATCACAATTTCACAGCAAGACTCTGCATCTTCGACCCCATGGGCACCGGAATGACAAGCACCACCACCACCACCACCACTACCCTTCCTGAGTTGCTCGATGGCATTGTTCAGAGACATAATCATTGCTTCGTTTTCTTTGGCCACCCTTTGCCATGTCTGATTTTCAGTCTCCATCCTTGTCAGCAAATCTTCGAGTTCTATCGTCCTCTTTATTTCCTTGGCAATTTCTTCATCTTTTTGTTGCAGTAAAAATTGTGCCTTTGATTCGTAGTTCTTCAGAAGCAAAGTGATTTGCTGTTTCCTCTGTTCTTGCAACGCCAATCTTAATCTTTCACTCTGTTGTTTAGCGCACATATATATATATATCAATCTATTATCAGTCTTTTTATTTAACGTGGAAATGTGAGGAAATAAAACAAAGAAAGCACCTTTCTATCTCGCCAAAAGATAGTTTCTAACCTGTAAACTGATTAACTGATTAATCTCCTTGTTTTGCTTCACAATCTGCGAAGCCACATTCGGAGAAAACGACGCCATTGATTGATCTCGTGCACGTAATAATCTGCTGTTTAAGTAGAAATCTTGTGGCCTATTATGTAACGGTTGCAATTGCATATTGGGGAGTTGTCCCGGTTGTTGTTGTTGTTGGTGGTGGTGGTGGTGGTGTTGCTGCTGCTGCTGCTGCGGCGGATTGAGACAAAACTTATGGACTCCACAACCATTATCTACCAAAAGATCCTGTGAACCGCCCAAAGGAAACCCAAGATTCTCTGTATACATTTGTGCTTGAATAGCCATCCTATATATATTCTTCTCTACCCAGAAAAAAAGAAAAAAAAAGGGGCCTACGAGCCTCCAACTGTAACCCAAAAAAGAGAACAGCAACCCTTTGTGCTCAGCACCCCACCGAAACAGCATCAGCAACAACCGAGAGAGATAGAGATAGATGATACTGGGGTTGGGTTGAAGTTGTAAAACCAAAGAGAAAAAAAGAAAAACTTATAGAATTCTTCTTGAATTGAATGACTTTGAAAGGTTGGCAAAACCTATGATGCCTTGCCTTGTTGTTTGTTTGCTGAGATGGTGGGTTGAGGCTTTTAAGTTTTTTGTTCGGAGGAAGATGATGATATCAGAGAGAGAAGCAAACAAAAACAAGAAAACAAGAAAAGGAAAGAAAAGAAAGGTGGTGGAAAGGGTGGCTGGATTTGGTGGCATTTATATCAACATATTGAGGGTGATGGGATTTATTTACCTGCGAAATTGTCGAATAGATAATTCTCCTAAGTAGTATTATCATATTTGAATTAAGCAGTAACTGAAGAAAAAAATGAAAAAAAAAAAAGAGGAGGTGGGATTTATATTTACCTGCCTAAGGATTCTAGTCTCTCTCTCTCTCTCTCTCTTCACTCACTTTCCCATATTTTTCTCTGATGTTTCTTGTGCGATGCAATGGCATTAAATTAAAGAAGATTAAAGAAAGAGAGAAGGAAAGAGAAGCCAATTTCCCATGGAAGAAGAGATGTGAAAAAGGAAAAGGCAACAGGTAAAAAAGGCAGAGAAGTAAACGTAAACGACGTAGCCATGCAGATTTTGGGTCAGAGATTCCAGAGGCGCTTCCTTTTCAAACGTGAGAAAGAAAACAAATTCCAATTCAATGATAATATACCTTCACCAACCGGCCCAAATTTTTCTGCGACTCGTCCCTACGTGAATCGGTCAGTTTTCTTTTTCTTTTTTTCAGTTTAGTTTATTTGGGAGTCACAGATTTGTCAGTTTTTCGTCATCTGCCAAGGCTAAAGAATAGGATAACCACTTTTCTGTTTCCTTTTCTTTCTTTCCTTTCTTCTTTTCCTAATTTTCGAGTCAATCTTTTCCCATAACTACACGCGTTGATGTTTTCCATAAAAAAAGGGGGAAGTAAATGCACATTAGGTAAGTCCATTTTCCATAGGGATTATTTCAGAAACCTCCCCTGAGGTTTCTGACAATTTCACTAAGCTCCCTCCCTTGTCATTTAAAATGATAATTTTACCCTTAAATATTTTAATGAAATTCTCTTATTTGGTATGCTTATACTTAGAATGAGTTTTAAAATTATTTTTTCATTCTTTTTCCTTCTTGTTCCTTTTTTTAAATTTTTCTCCAACAAATTGTAAAACTACCACTATTATTTCTAGTTTCTATTGTAACCAAATGTTGAACTAGTAATTTTTTTGACGAGTTAATTTTATATATAGTCCAATATTTTTGCTGATCTTTGTTTTCTATTTTTTGGTACTAAAATTAATAATAAATAAAAAAGAAATGGCCTAAAATCACTACTAAATTATGATAATCCCACTATTTGAAAAATTTATAAACTCTAAATGAATTATTTCAACATTTCTATTCTATCTTATAAATCTAAATTCATAATAAAGTACCATCAAAAGTATCTTATCATATAGTTGTTTATCAAATAGTAAGTATGGACATGAAAATTTTGGCACATTTTCCTTATAATTATACTAGATAATCTTATAATTATATAGAAAAATAAATTAAAACTCATTATATAAGGGCATTTTTGGGTATTTATTTAAAACATTGACTAAGTCAATATTATTTTAAGGTTTTATTACTAAAACTATCAAATCAAGGGAGGTAAGTATAATTTTCTAAACCTCAGAGGAGCTCAGTGTAATTATCAAAAACTTAAGAGGAGGTTTCTGAAATTATTCCTTTTCCACATTGGCATAATGGCATTCCCTTTTCGTGTTCTGCTGGAGAAGCAAATGTGAATTTAACTTTGCTTATCATTACTAATTCCACATCATAACAAGATTACCATAAAGGTTAACCAATAATTAACGAAGGAAGCATCTTATGAGTTATGACCCATATGTTTCCCCTTCCTTCACGGGCAATAAATGGTCGTAGTAGTAGTTGTTGTTGTTATACATATTTTACTTGAAGCGTTTTGCTATCATTCAAACCAAAAATAGTAGGTGTATCTTAGAATATCGAGCAAAGTACCTAGAAAGGAATCCCAATCTTTTTCGAAAATAGTAGGTGTATTTTAAAAAGCGTAGGAGATTTTTTTATTATATTAGGAAGAGATTTTGGAAAATGACATTAAAATGGGGTGACGAGGATTGGATTGACTTTCGAGGAAATTTTCTTGACAACGCATTTTATTTTATGGTCGTTCAAAGGTGTTATGGGCAGCATTTAATGCCTTTCTTTTCAAGTCCAACCAGCTTCTTCCTTTCATATACTATTCATTATTCGTCACAGGCTCTTTTTTTTTTTCAATTTAACTTTTTCTGAGGATTATCCACGTTGCTGTTACGTTTATCTGGTAATGCAAGCTGGCAAATGACACATTATTTTTACAACTCAATCAACCGCGCAATGTTTATATTGTACTATATGGATTACAATTTTAAAGTTTTTCTTTCCTTAACTCTCGTAGCAAAATAATTTTTTGTTATTTAAAAAAAAGGAATAAAATATAGAGTAAAAAACTTGGGGAGCCCTTAAACTATTGCCGTTATCAACTTTTGGTCCCTCATCTAAAATTTGTTTACGATTGGCCATTAAACAATAAAAAATGCATACTTTGAGGACTTCCGATGACTTTAATCACAAATCTGACCGGATTTAAAGGGTATTTTTGTCCGTTCATATTTGAACCCTCGGGACCAGCAACTAAAACCCTAAGAATAGATTAAAAGATGCAACTCTTCAATTTTTAAGCAAACCAAACTCGAATCTTCGGAAATCCTTTCCAAAAATCCAGTTTTAACCATAACAAAAAGCGCATTTCTTGTTGAAATTTCATCTAAAGTATAAGAATGGCTAGATAATCTTTCAATTACAGCTATTGAAGGTTGCATGGGAAAAATTCTGCATTGAAAGCTACGGATCGATAGAGAAATGGATTGGATAATCAGAAGAAGGGATACATATTTTGATCCATATCTCGTATACGGTAATGTGCCTCTAGATTTGTAAGCTTATATCGTTGGGGTTTGCGTGTGTAATTGTTGTGTTATTATTGAAAGATTTGAGGGTTGTTTCTTAGATGCTAGTTGATAGGGGTTTAGATATAGTGGAGGTTAATTAAATTAATTGGGTGGAAACAAGATCTGAGAGTTTTGTCCTGTTGGTTGGTTGCATGGGGTCCTACTATATCTATGGTCCATTTTTAGTGTACTGAAAATAGTAAATTAATGAAATTTCTGGTATAGAGTTTGACAAAAAATAGTTGATGTTGCATGGGTAGTTGTTTATTTAGCAATTTTGCTGCTTATTTTTACTACTCTATGAATATAGTGAATTTTTTTTAATTTGATACATGATTGTGCAAAACATGGAGTGAATATTTTACCATTAGATTGCACTATGGGGGGCCTATTTAATGGTTCAGATTACAGATTTTATATTGGTGGTGAAGTTGATCATGTAGGTTTGTGTGATGGTGATAGAATGTCAGTACTTGAAATTAATAGAATGTTAAAAAAAGGGGCTATGGGGAAGAGGAAGCTGTGTTGTACTATTACCTTGAGCCGACAAGTGTTCTATTACCTTGAACCAGTACTGTAGTTGGGTACAGGAATATAAGGTGATGGAAGTTTATTGTGACCATAAAACCATTGAAGAGGTATTGAAAATGCAACTCAATGAGCCAGTAGAGACATATGCAGCACCACAAAAATCTGGTGTTTTGATAGAAAAAATAGATGATGAGGGCAAAGTTATAGAGGAGCCTTGTACTAATATGGTATTAACAAAAAAGCCTTTGAATGCTAGAACTCGAAACCAGAAAAAAAAGTGGTGCAAGTGTAAGTGAAAATTTAACAGAAAAACAGGTCCAAAAAAACATGCTTAAACAAAAGATTCCAACTTCACAAGCTGAAATTGAAAGTGGCAAACAAAAGACAACAGCTAAAACAATGGGAGAGGTAGGTACTAGTAGGGGTAGAAACAATGATGATGCTAATGACACGAGCAGCAGCTCAGATGATGAGCAGTTCAATGCTGATGATAATTTCTGCAGAGATGACTTGATGTTTGAGGATACAAGCAGTATAGATGAAACAGAAAATGGCCAGCAATCTGTGGGAAGCCAACAGTAGGAGCCTAAAATGGAAAATGCGATTGGACTTCCAACCCAATAATCACAAAAGAAAGGCAGAAAGAATAGAGCAAGACAGCCTGCAACTTTTGGTTCAAAAACCATAGATGTCGGAGCTGCATTTGCTGGGGACAAAATAGATGATCAACAAGATAGTGGTGAAGAGTCATCTGAGGAAAGGGGAGGACATATCCCTAATTCATTAACTTTATCCCAGAGAGGGACATGAAGAATCCAAAGTTCTTTAAAGGGCAAAGATTTGCTGATAGCAGGGAGTTCAAAGAAGCTCTTAAAAACTATGCAATTGTAAATGGTAAACCTGTGAAGCTTTGCAAAAATGAGAAAAAGAGTTAGAGCAAAATGTAAGGCCCCCTGTAGGTGGTTTCTTTTTGCCTCAACAGTAAACTGTCTAGGCACAAACGACTTAGTGGTGAAGTCAATCTATGATAAGTATGAAAATTGTGGTCATGCTTGGAAGAATAGAGCTATTATCTCAAAGTGGTTGGCAAATAGGTATGAAGAGAGATACAGATCTAACCTACAATTGCCTGTGAAAGAGCTAATACAAACGGTTGATGAAGAATATAGGTCCAAAATCACTAGAGCAGTGGCATATAAGGCAAAAGCATTAACTATTGAAACTATGATGGGTTCAGCTGAAACTCAGTACAAACTTCTGGGTAGGCATTCTGAGGAGCTTAAAAAAACTCATCTAGGTACAACAACTGAAATTATGTTCACTCCATTCAGAAAACCTGATGGTAATCCAACATTTATGCGATTTTATTGCTGTTTAGGGCCACTTAAGCGGGGATTTTTCAGTGGCTGCAGACTACTAATAGGTCTTGATGGCTGTCACATTAAAGGAACTTATTGTGGTCAATTACTAACAACCATAGGTGTTGACCCTAACAATGGATGGTGGCCCATTGCATGGGCAGTTGTTGAAAAAGAAGTTGGAGAGCAATGGAAATGGTTCCTTCAACTCCTTGCTGATGACCTGAATATTGAGAATCAATATCACTACACCTTCATTTCTGATCAACAAAAGGTAAGAATATCAATATACTTTGAGTGTTAACAATTGTTCCAATAAAAATGATATTTTTTATGTTTATCAGTTTGAGTGTTGACTCATATTTTTTACCTTTGTAAAGGGACTGGACAGAGCTATGTCTGAGATAGTTCCTGGGAGTAAGCATAGATATTGTGTACAACATATGTACAGAAATTTTAAAAAGAAACATCCGAGTAAAGCTTTAAAGGCCAAGATGTGGAGATAGCTACTAGCACGACTATGGAAGAGTTCAACAAGGTCATGGAAGACATGAAAGATTTTGACTGTGAGACCTTTAAATTGGTGGAAAAAACACCTCATGCCAGGCACTGGTGCAAGGCATTTTTTCCAGTCCATACGAAATGTGATATGCTAGTAAACAATATTTGTGAATCATTCAATGCCTTCATTCTTGAAGCCAGAGACAAACCAATAATATCAATGCTTGAACAAATAAGAGAGAAGCTAATGCAGAGGATCCAACAAAGAAGAGAAGCGGTGTCTAAATAGACTGAACCAGTAGGGCCCCTAATCAAGGAATTGATTGAGGATAGAATTAAGCAGGCCTGTCTTTGGGAGCCAATCTGGAATGGCTTGTATGGCTACCAATTCAAAGGTCCTCGGGCAACACAATATGCAGTAGATTTCAGGAAAAAACACATGCACATGCCAACTTTGGGAGATAAGTAGGATTCCTTGTATTCATGTCATTTCTGCAATGTTGGTGTCTAGTAGAAATCCAATGCAGTTCACAGCCCCATGCTACTCAAGAGAGTTGTTTGCTAAAATTTATGAGAATGTCTTGGAGCCAATTAGTAGGGTCTCACTTTGGCCTAATTCTGAGCATTTGGAAATGGATCCTCCAATCGCTTTTGTACAACCTGGAAGGCCGAAAAGGCTAGAAGAAGGGATATAACGGAGGAAAGGAGAAATGGTACCAAGTTACGTAAGATAGTTGTGATGCGCTGTAAAAAATGTGGAGAGACTGGCCACAATGCTGCAACTTGTTCAAAAGACAGAGGGGCTGAGTAGCAATAGCAAAGCCAAAATTCAGAAAAGCAACAGTCCAAACGAGTATGAAATTTGAATTTTCACTAATATTCGTTGTACATTAATCACATATTGATCTGGCCAAATTTACACTTTCAGGGAAGGAGAGGAAATTCCAATGCAAAGCAGGGTGTACCTGAATCTTCTCATGCAAATAGAGAACAGGGACAGCAATCGAGGCACCCCACCCAACAGCAGGATCAATCACAGAACAACCAACAACAGCAACCATCTCAGGCTAGACAACAACACCGGCCACCACCCTCCAGTTAGTCAACACAATAGCAGAAGCAGCGGCAACCACCCCAGAATCAAGCCTCCAGGACAAAGAAAAACAATACTTTGACTGATGCTGAAAAAGGTTGGATAAACTCCACCTGTGCTTATCTTGGAAAGCAGCCACATTTTACCGTAGGAAGATGGAAAGAAAGATGGGGCAAAGATAGAGCCGCAAGAAATGGTACTCAGAATCAAAGTGAAAATGCTGGTGAAAAAGGAAGAGGAAGTGGGAATCGAAATCAAGATGAAATTGCTGGTACAAGAGGAAGAAGAAATGTCAATCAAACTCAAAGTAAGGGTGCTGGTGCAACAGGAAGAGGAAGAGACAGAGGACATGTGCCATCATCTTCAACAAACTATTAGATCTGTAGACTAGTCAATGGCATTGGATGCCCTTTTGCTTTTGCTTTCACTTTTGCTCCTAATTGGATGAGCAGAACATGACTTGTCTCTTGCTATGTAGAGCATGAAAATAACTTGTCTTTTTGGTTTATTCTTAGATGACATACAGTTGGACCACCTTTTGTTTGTTAATTAAGTGACTTGACTCTTGGTATTAATGATGTAATTATATGTTGGCAGTTGATATTTAATCAAAAAGGTCTTTGATTTCCCTGTGTTCTATCATTTTTTTTTTCCAGTTTTACACTATTCTAGCTTTACACAATAACACGTTAAACATGCCTTTCCATCAACTGTACATTGCTCACAAAAACAGAATAAACCACATTTACATTAAATCTAACCAACAACACAATACGTTCTGTATCCAATTAAAGCAAAACATGTTTTTCCATTCACCCCTGAACTATATTTGTACATTCTATTCCAGTTCCACTTTCTTCATTCCTTTGCTTATAATACATCATTATGGGGTAATTGCAATAGATCATTATTCCCTAAATTTCCAACCACCCGACTGCAAATCCTACTAACACAAAGCCGTAGGTGATTGCAAGAGTTGCAGCAAACTTCCTTTCCCTTGATGCATATCGTTGCACCATAATTTCCAACCTTCGAACCTTTGTCTGCAATTTTGCTGCTTTGCACTCCCACTTTTGTGCAGACTCTTTGGCATTTTTGAGTTGTTTCTCCATTTGATTGATTCGCCAAAGCAACCCAGGCATAATCTCCACTGAACGCGGACACATTTCTTCATCTATCCATTTCCAATACTTGCATCCCTAACCCAAATTCATAACAAACAACAATTATTGACAGCAATTACTAACAACTTCAATAAATTACTCCTATCCATTACCTGAGCAAGCGGGCATTCCGCATATCTTCGACCTGGATTCCGTGGAGTCCATGACGTTTTCACAATGGTACTCAATCCGCAACCACATATTGGAGGTATTGGATTTGATCTTGGCATTTTCCACCTTGTTGTTTCCAATGTTATACGTGCAACAAAACCCTAATTTTTCTTTTTTTTTTGGCAGAAGAAAAAGATGAAGTTGGTGATAAAAGGATGCTCATATTGTTTTAGTTGCTGGTCCCGACGGTTCAAACATGAACGGACAAAAATGCCCTTTAAAGCCGATCAGACTTGTGCTTAAAGTCATCAGAAGTTCTCAAAGTATGCATTTTTTATTGTTTAAGGGCCAATCGAAAACAAATTTAGATGAGGGGCCAAAAGTTGACAACAGCAATAGTTTAAGGGCTCCCCAGGTTTTTTACTCTAAAATATATTGCCATGAACTCCTGTCCTTTTTACTTTTCTCTCAATTATTTAACTGTTATTATTATATTTATTATGACAATTAGATCAACATGTGTATAACTCAAATCAATCTAAGAAAACAATCCGTACATATGGTCACATGCTCAAAGTTCAATGCCATGGACATTTATGTAAAAATCGAGAGCTAAAAAAAATCAGCAGGACACAGCTTTATATTTTAAACTTTTGACATACAACAATGAATTTTGATAGCAATATAAAGATATATTTCACAAAAATCCAATTCAAATCTAAATCTTAAATAGCATTGTCGCGCCCCATTTTAAAAAAAAAATAAATAGTTTTAGAAAAAAATGAGTTTTTGATTTAATTTTTGATTGGAAAATGATTTTTTATTTAAAAAGGAAATGGGCCTAAATGAGACTTGTAATGTGACGATTTGAGCCCAAATTATAGTTTAAAAAGAGCTTTTGAAATAAAAATCGGAGTCACCACTTGGTATTGAGTTAAGGTGTACCAAATCACCTAAAAATGAATTTTTCAAAGAAAAAAAGTAGAAAAACCCCTTTTAAACGACTCATAATCTACGTAAATCAAAGAAAAAGATTCGGGAGTAACATTTGAAGAAAGGGAAGGCAAGGATAAAAATCCGAAACACCCTTTCGACCTAACCAAGGCAAGTTGCGTGACTTAGTCAAAAATTTTCTTATTTTTAACTTAAAGATTTATCACATTTGGATGTACTATATGGATGCAAACCCTAGACCTAAGAGGGTGTCGGGGGGTCGGAATTTCTCTTCAAAACTTAATTGGTACCAACCACATTAATTGTGACGCCCAATAAAAACTTTTTGAAGAGGTCACGAATAATGCAAAAATATGAGATTCCAAGACAAGAAAAGGAAAATAATAAGGATAATTATAATGATACAAATATACATGTCTTAAAGGAATATATCATGTCGGGTACGGGGGACTAATGTTCGTGACTCAATTTTTCCTTTAACAGAGGGAATATGAGCGTACTAAAGTTAGAAAACCAAACTCGTCCATATCCTATACTCAAGGGGTTGTTTTCCTAATCTAATCAAGTAAATGTACTAACCTATCTCTAATTTTCCCTATATGAAATGCAAATCTAGTGTCATGTCTCATACATAGGATTATATAAAGGAAATTATGAAAATAAGGGATATGGATATATAAGGGAAATGTGGAAAAAATACATATATATATAGGGGGAGTATTTATATATAATGGGGGAATTATTGGATCGGGAATATAAGTAAAAAAAAAAGGAAACATGCAAAAAAATGATAAAAGACCCTAGGATATGCATGAGATGAAGTGTTTTATCACACAATCATGATCTAACGCTCGAAAGGCTCCTAAGGGTCTAGCGTTGGATAAATCCTTATTTTTACTTTCTCACTAGCGTTGGACTAGTGAGAAATCAGACAAGGGAGCCACAACTAGCGTGTAAGCATGTAACAGACCAAGCAACTAAAGCAAACAAACCCTAACTATTACATTAGGAGGGGCCCTACTACAATCTAAAAGGGGAAATAAAATAAATAATTAAAATAAATACCTAACTATTACAATTGTGGCATTTAATTGCCTTTCTAAATAATTACAAATTAAATTTAAATAAATATACAAAAATTAAAACAAATAAATAAATAAAATGAACACATTCAAAAGACATGCAATTAAGCACGAAAAGTCACATAGGGGCACATAACGTCAAATAAATTAGAAAATAAGGGGTAGAGTGTACCTCTCTTGAGTTGATGTTCTAATGGGACGAGTTACTTATTTATCCTCCAAAATAATAAAAAGGGGTCAAGGTATCATTTTAATTAACAATTAATTACGTGAAACGAAAATTAAACATGAAATGAAAATTAAACACAAAATGAAATCACTTAACGTATTTTATAAAAGAAATCATCTATATGCAAGAAATTAGAGCGGAAAAGAACCTAATTAAAATAATTAAGAAGTTCTAAGATGAGGTACTAAAATTAGTGACTCAAAATGGAATATACCAAAATCAAATGCTAGACTTTACAAAAGAGGAGTTGAAACCTATTCATTATATTTAAACAACAAATTATCCAAAATTCTACTAAAAAACCAAATCGAAAATCATAAACCAATTAACAAATATTAAACCTTTAAAACATCACACAAATTCAATAAAATCAATCCAAAGTCTACATTAAGTCATGTTAAAGAAAGAAGTAACATGTTAGAGGGACAAGTAACATGTTAGAGGGACCAAATCGATTAGTTTTTCCAATTTTATAGGCCATAGTAGCGTTAGACATCAATTAAGGGGTTAAAGTATAATTTCTTGAACATTTTTCATGCAAAAATGCATGCAAAGCTACGAATGAACAACCTTCTGCAACAACAAAAAAAACTTTCAGCATGCTAAAGTGATTCCTCTGTGATTTCATCCGCAAATTTTCCGCAACTCTCGGACAAGATAAAATTTAGTTTGAAAGTGCTTTCTTTTCATTTTCGTAGGCGATAACAGTGGAATGAAATGAAGATGATTTCTACTTCTCGCAATAGGAAGCAGCTCCAATGGCTCCTTCGTCCCTTTAAGAACAGCACTCGACCAGAATTTTCTCTTCTTCTACCTTGCTCTCTTGCTCACTCTCACGATCTCCTCCTCTCACTTTTCTCAGTCTCTCCTCCAGACGTCACTCCCGTTTCTTTCTTAGCCTTCTCTGTTTTTCTCTCTACCTCGGCTCTCCCTCACTCTGTATCTTCCTCTCAACCGTCACACTCCCTTTTTCCCCCCTCCAAAAATTTTTTTTTTCAGCTGTCACTCTATCTTACCTTCAGCCGTCACCTGATTCTTCTCCCTTAAACCCTCTCATTTCGTAGCTTTATATAGGCATTCAAAACCTAACATCTACGATGCAGACTTGCTGCATTTTCCCTTGATGATTTCTAAGCCATTAGATGGCCTGTACAAACACAATCTAACGGAGCCAAAAATGAGAGAAATTGGTGGTGAAAACTGGAAAAAAAACGCAGAAGCCATCTTGCTTGGTTAGCTGCTCGTACGAAGCTAAGTGGGAAGCAGCGCGCGTGCCATACTTCCTTTGCTCCAGCCCCTTTTTTTTATAACTTAATTACCAACAAAAATAAGGAAATGATTTTCTTAACAACAAATTGAAATAAAACAAAAGCAACAAAAGTCAAATAAATGCTAAAAATAAATTTTGAATTTGATTGATGATTTTTCCTTTTATTTTTAACTAAAATTTCAATTAATTTAAGATAAACAAATAACAAATTTTCATAAATTAAAGCACATTTTGTGGACAATTTTCTTTTTTCGACAAAAATTTTAATAATAAAAATGTCTAAAAATAAAAATTAAGCGATTAATTAAGCAAGAAATGAATAATAAACACATTCAATCGATAAAAATAAAATTAAAAAAAAATTGTATCCAAAATGCTAAAGAAATGTCTAAAATAAAATCATGAGATTAATAAGTAAAACTGGCTGATTATTAATAACAAAAACTAAAATAATAATAAATAAATCTAAATTAAAATTTGGTGTCTACAACTTGCCTCTCTTTGTCTGAGTTTTGAAAAAATTCGAGACAAAGACGTAAACACCAAATGCTTACCTGCAATTATTCTACCTTGCACTGAAACGTAAAAAGGTTAGCGGGATAGAACCCAATCTTGCCAATGTTGGTGGGACAAAGCCCAAATCCAATCAAGATAAATACAGTTAGTGGGATAAAAATCCGGTCCTGCCGAGATTTGGAAGACACGTTAGTGGGTTGGAGCCAATGCTAATGGATATGAAAAAATATAACACGCGTTAGTGAGTCAATACTCGATACTAACGGTGATAAAGGACACGTTAGTGGGTTAGACCCGATGCTAACGGATATGAAAAAAATAACACACGTTAGTGAGTCAATACTCGATGCTAACGGTGATAAATGACACGTTAGTGGGTTAGACCGGATGCTAACGGATATGAAAAGATATAACACACGTTAGTGAGTCAATACTCAATACTAACGGTGATAAAGGACACGTTAATGGGTTAGACCTGATGCTAACGGATATGAAAAAAATAACACACGTTAGTGAGTCAATACTCGATGCTAAAGGACACGTTAGTAGGTTAGACCCGATTTTAATGAATATGAAAAGATATAACACACGTTAGTGAGTCAATACTCGACGCTAACGGTAATAAAGGACACGTTAGGGGGTTGAACCCAATGCTAACGAATATGAAAAAGAAAACATAACATACGTTAGTGAGTCAATACTCGATGCTAACGGTCATAAAAGACACGTTAGTGGGTTGAACCAAATGCTAACGAATATGAAAAAGATATAACACACGTTAGCGAGTTAATACTCGATACTAACGGATATGAAAAAATATAACACACGTTAGTGAGTCAATACTCGATGCTAACGGTGATAAAAGATGCGTTTGTACATGAAAAAGTTCTTGAATACTTACCTAAAAAAAAAACCTTTTCAAAAAAAATTGCCCCAATTTGAATCAATATTGTACAATCGATCATTTGCAGTGTGATATTGTTGCTCCTCCTTAAGGCCATGATTTGCACTTCCTCTTCTATTTGAACCATGAGTATTCAATTATTGGGCGGCATTTCATGACTTTACAAAAAATAATTTTCTCCAGTTTTGCTGTGTGAAATAATCAAAATAATGCCACCACTATTCGATCCGTCCGACTTTTGAGAAATGTTTAAACATGAGTATTTTATTGTTTTTCCCTCGATGCTGTGAAGCCAACCTTGATCTGTGAACTATGTCAAGTTTCGTTAACTTCCAACGCTAATAAAGTATGACATTTGGTATCCAAGTAATTTCGATATATTATAGGGGTTGTCATTTGATAAATCTAAAGAAATAAATGAAACCATGAAACAGATGAAACAAATATTATATTTACACAACACTGATGAAAATCTCAGTAACATGAAAACAATCCTTTATTTTGAAAGAAAATTATTTAAGAGAAATGATCCTGTAAACTTGAAAATTTATACGGATAAACCCAGACACTTTGGATATCATTCTTCCGGAGTTCAATGCTTGGCAACAGAACCATGATGTGAAGAGAAATTCCAATGAACAGAGTCTCCAACCATTCCATTCCAAGCTTATTTTTCCTTATAAAACCCTACCTTAGCGCCCTTTCGGGTTTTCACTAAAACCACCACGCCACCTTTTTATTTTCTTTCTTATTTTTCCATTTTTCCATTTTTCTTTTTCTTTTTCTTTTCTCTTCTTTCTTTTTTTTTCTAAGGTGCCCTTTCGGGTTTTCACCTGATGAACAAATCTCGCCGATACTTTTTCTCAATTCAGAAACGTGTTTTAAGAAATGATGGCATTAGTGCGACAAGCCCTCCCTTGCAAAATGGGTGAAGATGTATTGACATCACTTACCATGTGATTTAGAAAATTTCCTTAAAAGAGGTGACGCAAAGAACAGAAGCCAGGACTTTCGCTTTTGTAATGGGGTTTGGTAGGGTGCTAAGAAAAGGTTAAAGCTTGAAGGCGGATTTCCAAAAGTGGTTTAAATTATCTGAGATCGCATTGTTGCACTAACCCTATTTTTAGGGTTAAACCAAAACTTGCCCCAATTTAATCTCAATTGAGATTCTCTTATCTTTCATTTTCTCTTCATTCCATTCATCTTTTGAAATTTTAAAATTTGCCCCAGTCTATTTTAACTGAGATTTTCTTTTGTTCATTTCCTTTTGTTCTTCTATCATTTTTCATCTCTTGAAACTTTTCTTTTCTCTCCTCTCTTTTTCAACTCAAACTTGCCCCAGTGTGGAGTTTGCGATTCTCAGGGGTTGCCAAACGAAGTAATTTATTCTAAAGGTTCAAATGGGATAACTAGAGATAAAATATCTAACTGAAAAGGAAGAAGGCCTGACTTTCATTCTATTCTTCGCATTAACCCTAAAAGGAAACTTGTATTTATCAGATGAAGAAATTCTTACACATATCCGAATTGATCGGCTAAAGGAAAAATTGTCCATCCATTACTGCTAGAACAAGTGCCTCCCAGGCAATACTTTTTTGGACAATAAAAGAACCTTGCCAATTTGAGGCTAGCCTGCCCTCAGCCTCCTCTTTGCACTGGCAAAATCAATTTTAACATTTTATCTCCTTTTTCGAATAGTCGTGGCTTGCTCTTCTTATTGTGCCACTTTTTCTACTTTTCATTCAAATGAATGCTAATTTTATTCCCTTGACATTGACCCTAGTTCGGCTCGAGTTTCTCTTTATACCATTCAGGCCTTTTTAAAATATTTTCGAATGTCTTCTCATTACTCCTTTCATTTTGAAATTCCAACTTACATTCGTGAGATATTGCTACCATCAAACTTCGGAACAGGGATGTCCAAAAGGGTCAGAGGATTTTATTCTTGGCCATCTGAAAAGAATGCGTAAGTAACATAGTATATATAAAACTGTACATTTTATTGAATTTCAAAATAAAGATCAAACTTAACAGTATGTTACTTGTTAAATAAGATGTGTCTTCAAAAGTCACTTGATTGAAAACTATTTACAAAAAATATAGTTAAACAAAATATACACGCATGATTTTCATGGATTTGAATCAAAGACAATTCCCCACATTTACCGAAACTCCCTTCAAGAGGGAGGGATCTCACTAGTTCAGCCCCTTCCAGAATTTTCAACTTTCCTCATTGGGACTAAATGCCTTAAAAGTGGTGTCCCTGTTTTCAGGAAAAGGATTCGTACTTGAACTCGGTCCTTGTTCTTTCTTTTCCCCTAACACTATATCTCCTATTTCGATCATGTCTTGGATCTTATGCTTCAATGCCCTACAATTATTAGTGGAATGCCCGGGAGTTTCAGAATGATAAGCGCAGACAGCCTGAGGATCATAATCACGGGGAAATCCTTAACGATAGATTTTGGGAGGCATTGTACCAATCTTCTCTGCGATTTTGAGTTGTTCGTACAATTGATCAATGGGTTGGCCTAGATTAGTGAAGGTTCGATATGGGGTGGGGTTTCGAATTTTACGATTTAAAGGATAGGTTCGGTTACTTGGTTGAGCAAGTCTTGGATTATAAGGAGGGCGAGATCGAGTTTGAAAATTGGGTTGAAAAATTGGGACAGGTAGTATAGGTCGGTTTGCATAGTTTGGTTGAGGTCGAGAGTGGCTGACAGGGCATGGGTTTGGATAATATGGGTAAGGATATGAGTAGGTAGGTTGACTAGCAGGTAAGGGATTATGCTGAACACTACTGTTGCTACCAGCAACCAACTGATCAATCATACGCCGTTGTGCGGTCACCTCCATACTCAGCTCATTGAATGTATTTAGTACTTCGCTCAGTTGAGCTCTTAGATTCGCCAAGTCAGTTGATGATGTCGTTACAGGCCTATCGGACGATTCCAGGTGCGTACTCATGTTTACACGATTTCTCAAAACCCGACCACGAGATCGTGTGATGATGGGGTTTCTTCTTGTAGCTATGTTTGTAATGATCTAAAAATTTAGAAAAATCCTTTTTAGATTCCCCTTTGATTAACTGCTGCCAAAGGAAAAGAAAGAAAAAGAAAAAGACACGAGTTAGTATATATTGAGGTAATTTGGATGCATGTCCTATTGGGGGACCCTTTTTGTGCCAATGGTAGGCCTAACATGAAAATTCAATCCTCTAGGTTAGGCACATACAATACCTGATGAATCCGACCAACTTATTGAGTGAAAAATAATTTGAAAAATTTGGCCAATTGGAATGAAAAGAGACATTTTTTCTAAAAATGAGGACAAAATTCGAATGAATTGCTTGTTTTGATCGACACATAAAATGATGTGTGAAAGAGCCTACTGTTGACAGGATTGCAACGTTTCGACTAGGTTATTCAGTGAACCTTAGATCGAAACCCTAAAAGAGGATAAACGGGTCAAACGGATCGGATGAAATTGATGATTTATCTAAAAATTTGATTGGATCACCCTAAAAAAGGATAAATTGGTCAAATGAATGATTTATTCAAAAATGACTAGATTGTCTTAAAAATGAATGAATTGATAAAATGAATTGGATGAATTTCATGATTTATTCAAAATTGGTTAAATCACCCTAAAAATGGGTAAACTGGCCAAACAGATTATTTGAAATTGATAATTTATTCAAAATTGACCAGATTGACATAAAAATGAATAAACTGGTCAAATGAATTGAATGAAATTGATGATTTATTCAAAATTAACCGGATTGGCGTAGAAATAAATAAATGGATAAAATGGGTTGGATGAAATGAAAAAATTGATCAAATAGATTGTATGAAATTGAAGGTATATAAAAATCGATTGAATTGTCTGTCCACTGGTAATTTCAAAAAATCATTACAATGCACTAGTCTATGAGTCTTTTAAAATCAAGATTTGGTCTCGATCTATTTATCGTCTCAACAATGAGAAATTATTTGTGAATTTCTTCAAATTAATGTCCTTTACGCAAGGGAGTTTTACCAACTATATTAAAATGGCGAAAAGTTGATTATTAGATACTCATATTCTAATATGCAAAAAATTGCTTTACCGTCTTCAAAAAGATCGGATCCTACCTTACCTCGTGCACTACCTTTGGATGGTACAAAAAATATAGACGTGCCAGTCTCATTGGATTACATATCCGAGACACAAGGCGGTGAGATCCCCTAAATGGCATTCCCTCTAAGGTTTATGCATGATGCCAATTTTATCAAAGCAATTAAATATGCAACGAAAGCATGACTTAACGGGACCCTTTGTATATCAGGGTGGGCCTAAAATAATATGCAATTATTAACCTATAAATGCAATACATCAAAATCTTAAACATGCAATAACCTATCTAAAATGGTAGGTTCTAGAAGAGGATCATGTCAAATCTCTTATTTCCTAATGTTCGTGAATGCAATAGATGAGAAAACAAGGAAATGTTAGATAACAGATAACACATAATACGTTAGGCAATTAGATGATACAAAAGTAAAAAGAAAATTAAAGAAAGAGGGGTAGAATCTCTCCCTTCGTGCCTAGTATCCCTAGTTGGGTATAGTCGACTCTAACCTAGGTAATCTAATCATGGATGCATGAGGTTGGAGCTCACTAATGCATCTAGACTCGATAAGCTCAGGTCCCCAAGAGGCCTTTTGTCGATGGGTCGAGCGATTCCCCAAACACCGCTACGCACACATCGACATCGTGTCACGGCTACGTGTTTGAGTGAATCTATCAAATAATCCTCAACCTTCGACCATAAGCAGAAGGCTATCAACCCAAAGTTTAAAGCAGAAAATTGAGTGACCCCTCATATCATGCTACGCACATATCGTGTCACGATCACATGTCCAAGTTGGTCGCCTAATCCTAATAGGGTGGAGTGGCGTGACAAGCCACTAAAAGTAAAAAAGAAATGAGGGATATTAAGTAAAGCGTATGCACGTATGAAGTGCTCCTATCGAAGGGAAGGATCGAATACCATAGAATGCGGGCGACGGTTCTAGGGTGGCTAACCCCCCTCCCAAAATGCAAGAGCAATACATCTAAGTAAATAAAAGGAAATAAACACATCATTTATCACCACATACGGATATCGAGACGATTTGTACGTGTGAAATGCAAGAAAATCCTAAAAAAGGAAAAATGCAACACTAAACCTCTAAATGTGATATATGAAAAGGTTAAAAAAAGAAAAAAATTGACTAAATCAAATTTGCTCGGACTCTCTAAGTCCCCAGTGGAGTTGCCAGATGTCGCGCCCCATTTTTAAAAAAATAAAAATAAATAATTAGTTTTAGAAAAAATGAGTTTTGATTTAATTTTTGATTGGAAAATGATTTTTGATTTAAAAAGAAAATGGGCCTAAATGGGACTTGTAATGCGACGATTTGGGTCCAACTTATAGTTTAAAAAGAGTTTTTGAAATAAAAATCGGAGTCGCCACTTGGTATTCAGTTAAGGTGTACCAAATCACCTAAAAAATGATTTTTTCAAAGAAAAAAGTAGAAAAACCCCTTTTAAACGACTCATAATCTACGTAAATCAAAGAAAAAGGTTCGGGAGTCACATTTGAAGAAAGGGAAGGCAAGGATAAAAATTCGAGACACCTTTTCGACCTAGCCAAGACTAGTTGCGTGATTTAGTCAAAAATTTTCTTATTTTTAACTTAAAGATTTATCACATTTGGATGTATTATATGGATGCAAACCCTAGATCTAAGAGGGTGTCGGGGGGTCGGAATTTCTCTTCAAAACTTAATTAGTACCAACCACATTAATTGTGACGCCCAATAAAGACTTTTTGAAGAGGTCACGAATAATGCAAAAATATGAGATTCCAAGAAAAGAAAAGGAAAATAATAAGGATAATTATAATGATACAAATATACATGTCCTAAAGGAATACATCATGTCGGGTATGGAGGACTAATGTTCGTGACTCAATTTTCCCTTTAGCAGAGGGAATATGAGCGTGCTAAGGTTAAAAAGCCAAACTCGTCCATATCCCATACTCAAGGGGTTGTTTTCCTAATCTAATCAAGCAAATGTACTAATCTATCTCTAATTTTCTCTATATGAAATGCAAATCTAGTGTCATGTCTCATACATAAGATTATATAAACAAAATTATGAAAATAAGGGATATGGATATAAGAGGGGATATATAAGGGAAATGTGAAAAAAATACATATATATATAGGGGGAGTATTTATATATAAAGGGGGAATTATTAGATCGGGAATATAAGTAAAAAAAAAAAAGGAGACATGCAAAAAAATGATAAAAGACCCTAGGATATGCATGAGATGAAGTGTTTTTATCACACAATCATGATCTAACGCTCGAAGGGCTCCTAAGGGTCTAGCGTTGGACTAGCCCTTATTTCTACTTTCTCACTAGCGTTGGACTAGTGAGAAATCAGACAAGGGAACCACAACTACCGTTGGACTAGTGTGGTATCGAGAAATGGATCACAACTAGCGTTGAACTAGTGTGATAACACGTTACATTAATTATAACTAAATTAATCATGTAAAACTTAATAAAAACATATAACCACATAATATCACATAAACACATAACACATAATCATGATATCTAGATGCAAGGCCCTAAGAAAGCGGTAACACATAGTACGTAAGCATGTAAATCACACCAAACAACTAAAGCAAACAAGCCCTAACTATTACATTAGGAGGGGCCCTACTACAATCTAAAAGGGGAAATAAAATAAATAATTAAAATAAATACCTAACTATTACAATTGTGGCATTTAATTGCCTTCCCAAATAATTACAAATTAAATTTAAATAAATATACAAAAATTAAAACAAATAAAGCAAATAAATAAATAAATAAAATGAACACATTCAAAAGGCATGCAATTAAGCACAAAAAGTCACATAGGAACACATAAGGTCAAATAAATTAGAAAATAAGGGGTAGAGTGTACCTCTCTTGAGTTGATGTTCTAATGGGACGAGTTACTTATTTACCCTCCAAAATAATAAAAAGGGGTCAATGTATCATTTTAATTAACAATTAATTACGTGAAACGAAAATTAAACATGAAATGAAAATTAAACACAAAATGAAATCACTTAACGTATTTTATAAAAGAAATCATCTATATGCAAGAAATTAGAGCGGAAAAGAACCTAATTAAAATAATTAAGAAGTTCTAAGATGAGGTACTAAAATTAGTGACTCAAAATGGAATCTACCAAAATCAAATGCTAGACTTTACAAAAGAGGAGTTGAAACCTATTCATTATATTTAAACAACAAATTATCCAAAATTCTACTAAAAAACCAAATCGAAAATCATAAATCTATTAACAAATATTAAACCTTTAAAACATCACACAAATTCAATAAAATCAATCCAAAGTCTACATTAAGTCATGTTAAAGAAAGAAGTAACATGTTAGAGGGACCAAATCAATTAGTTTTTCCAATTTTATAGGCCATAGTAGCGTTAGACATCAATTAAGGGGTTAAAGTATAATTTCTTGAACATTTTTCATGCAAAAATGCATGCAAAGCTACCAATGAACAACCTTCTGCAACAACAAAAAAAACTTTCAGCATGCTAAAGTGATTCCTCCGTGATTTCATCTGCAAATTTTCCGCAGCTCTCGGACAAGATAAAATTTAGTTTGAAAGTGCTTTCTTTCTTTTTCGTAGGCGATAACAGTGGAATGAAATGAAGATGATTTCTACTCCTCGCAATAGGTAGCAGCTCCAATGGCTCCTTCGTCCCTTTAAGAACAGCACTCGACCAGAATTTTCTCTTCTTCTACCTTGCTCTCTTGCTCACTCTCACGGTCTCCTCCTCTCACTTTTCTCAGTCTCGCCTCCAGACGTCACTCCCGTTTCTTTCTTAGCCTTCTCTGTTTTTCTCTCTACCTCGGCTCTCCCTCACTCTGTATCTTCCTCTCAGCCGTCACACTCCCTTTTTCCCCCTCCAAAAATTTTTTTTTTTAGCTGTCACTCTATCTCACCTTCAGCCATCACCAGATTCTCCTCCCTTAAACCCTCTCATTTTGTAGCTTTATATAGGCGTTCAAAACCTAACATCTACGGTGCAGACTTGCTGCATTTTCCCTTGATGATTTCTAAGCCATTAGATGGCCCTTGTTTCTCATGAAATTGAAGCTCATAGATGAAGGCCAGATGGTCTGTACTAACACAATCTAACGGAGCAAAAAATGAGAGAAATTGGTGGTGAAAACTGGAAAAAAAATGCGGAAGTCATGTTGCTTGGTTAGCTGCTCGTACGAAGCTAAGTGGGAAGCAGCGCGCGTGCCATACTTCCTTTGCTCCAGCCCCTTTTTTTTTATAACTTAATTACCAACAAAAATAAGGAAATGATTTTCTTAACAACAAATTGAAATAAAACAAAAGCAACAAAAGTCAAATAAATGCTAAAAATAAATTTTGAATTTGATTGATGATTTTTCCTTTTATTTTTAACTAAAATTTCAATTAATTTAAGATAAACAAACAACAAATTTTCATAAATTAAAGCATATTTTGTGGACAATTTTCTTTTTTTGACAAAAATTTTAATATTAAAAATGTCTAAAAATAAAAATTAAGCGATTAATTAAGCAAGAAATGAATAATAAATACATTTAATCGATAAAAATAAAATTAAAAAAAATTGTATCCAAAATGCTAAAGAAATGTCTAAAATAAAATCATGAGATTAATAAGTAAAACTAGCTAATTATTAATAACAAAAACTAAAATAATAATAAATAAATCTAAATTAAAATTTGGTTTCTACAAGCATAATTGCTATTGAATGATAATGTTAATCATGTATGAGCAGTCAATTGATCCCTATTTTGGTTTGTTTTGGGTAGGTTAACTATATCAAAAAAAGATTGGATAAAACCTATTAACTATTAGGTAAGACATATAAAGCAAGAAAACTTTAAAATGCGTTTATTGGAGAAAAGACATTTTTTACTGCTAATGCCTTCCTCGAAAAAATGATCTCATTCTTCGACAAATCAAACCAAGGAAAAAGTTGGTATCTCACTTTTGAAAAAAAAATTCAGAGAAGGTGAATTCCAGAAAATTCAATGGGGTGGACAAAAAAGTTTGGTATCTCTCCTTTGAAAAAAGAAAATTCCGAGAGGGTGAATTCTAGAAAAATCAAGGGGATGAAATTTTTTTTTTTTCTGATTCTAATGAAAGAGGATTTATTCAAACAAAATCCTAAGTGAGGAGTCTGGTTCTCTTTCATCTTCGAGCAAGGATAGACAATGTATAGCGAAAGCCAAATTGATTCTTTTCTTGTATAGAAAGATAACAAATATTATCCAGTATTGGGCTAAACATTACCCTGCAAAAAATTGATATGATCACTATTATCTTACGACTATTCACCTTTCAGGCATCCTCCCTAATTAGCTTTATAACCTGTGCTATGCACTAGAATTATAAGTTTTTAAAAAAATAAAAATATAATAGTTAAAAAATTATCTAATCCTTACAATGAAAATGCAAAAATTTAGAGCATATGAAATTTTTGTAAAAACATATAAATATTATTTCTTATCTAAATTTGTGATTATGCTTGAAAGATATAAGCGTATTTTTTCTAACATTTAAGTTTTAACATTATTTTCAACAATTGTAACTATGATTCTATTCAGGAGCCTTGTACATATACCTAAAAATATGTATACTTGTTTCATTTTATTTAAACATATGGACGCACTTGATCAAATTTGTTGAAATCACAATAAAAAGCAAAATCTATTGTAATTTATTAAAATTTTCTATAAAAGGTAGCTAATATAAATTTGTTTAGATAATTTTTTAATTTAGAAAATAAGAAGTCAAGAATAAGATGAATATTTGAAATATTAAATTAGATTATTTTATTATAATAATTTGACAATCTACATAATTTCAAACTCTTCTACTATCTCGTTATGTTTATAAATATTTTTTAATTTTTTAAAGTAGGGATTAAGGCAAAGTAAGAGTTTAAGAACTAGGGAAGGAAAAGGGAATTTGAATGCAAGAACAATAAATCCTACAACCTCTATCTTAGCCACTAGACTGCGTTTGTAAACATGCTTATGTAAATATTTAACAGTCTCATAATAGGAGATGTACTTGCTTGCCCCATAATCTGATAGTATCTTTTGCAAATTATGCTTAATTTCAATGTATGTTACATAATTTTTTTTTTTTTTCATAACTTGAACTCGTAGAGAGATTATCATTCTTCATCTTTTTCAGCCAAAGCTAAAGCTGCCCATCATTATAGCACAAAAAAATAACATTACAAATTTGCCAAAAGAAAAAGAAACATCATATTTTAAATTTTCAGTATATGATACTTTTAAGTGATTATGATACAACTAAATTATGAAAGATAATTAACACCTCAAAATTCATATTTGAAATACTAATGATTGTACTTTTATCTTATGATGTTATGGTTTCTTTGAAATACGTATAGACTTTGAGAAAAGAAATAAAAGAAATGTGGAAGTTTTTCTTAAACTTACAAAATATTAAAAAAAAAAAAAAAAAGCCATTGATAGCAATCTACATGGAAGCCCATCTAAACATAGTGGTAAAATCACTCTATCTAATCTCCAAAAGGTATGCAAATACCTATTAACCTCGTAAAAGGCTAACATAAAAAAAACATGAAAAAGAATATTGAGGTTTTTTTTGGGTCTTTTTGAATATGTGAATAAAAATTACACTGAAACATATAATTATTAAATATTATGCATATTGACCGTAAACTTGAGTTCATTATAAAACTTGTAAATATAAATTAAAATTTTTATATATAATTGTTAAATTTTTTGAAGCATTCAAAAAATATATATATATGTATAACACATACCATACTTTTAGTATTATAAAACTCATAGAATTTCTAGACTGATAAATATGTAGATTAGGGAGGCTTATTGATAAGTTAGTTTAACTATGGTTTTACTATCCGTAGGAAACGTTAAAGTGAATTTTACTTAGTAACAAATAATAGGCTTTTTGATAAGTTAGTTTAACCAAACTTTTTGCTATGGAAGCTATGGAATTTAAAATTTTGAACTAAACTAATAGATAAGCATTAAATAACATTAATCTAACTTGTTAAAGAATAAATAATCCAAAAAAATTGAAAAATATAACTTAACATATTGTCAATGTAACACGATTATAAAGTAATTTTGGTGAGTAAAATATAAAAATAAAAATTCAATACAAAAGTACAAAAACACCAAATTTAGTTATTTTTCATATGAATTTTGAATTGAATAATTTCAAATTTTCAAGGGAGAAGTTGAATCCATATTCAACCCCCAAATTGACGAGTTAAAATTTGATATTTGAAAGGCATGCATCTCAAGTTTGTTTTGTTGTGCATTTTGAATCGGTTAAAACTACATGAATGATGTAGCTAATTATGTTCATATATTAAGTTAAGGTAATGGAACTAATTCAATTTGAAACCTATCTACACGAGTCTGTATTCTTTTTTTTTTTTCGAAGGAACATCTGTCTGTCTTAAGCCTGCATTAATTCGACTCGCCCGGAGAGTTGTCCCGTATCTTTTCCTAAGCTTTTACTATTAAAAAGGGGCTTAGAATCATGATGAGTCAACTTACACCATGGTCATATTTGCACATAGGTTGAATGGTTAGACTAAGGAGGTAAATGGGTAGGGTTTTGGGTTGGGTAATCACTAAATTGAGAATCGGATTTACTAATTTCTTTTTCTTTTTTTTAATTTAGATTCATACTCTAATGGTTTGAAAAGAAAACCCAGTCTCAAACCCATTCCCAATGAGCGTCCATTGGTTGTTCTTAAGTGTGCCATTAAAACTGCAAATCTCAAAGGAAAATCATTTAAAACGTGCCTCACATTTCATCTAATGAATTTTTTTGTCATTTACTTTTTAAAATGGCATTTTACGTTCCTTATAAAATTAAGTCCCTAAAATTTGGTTCCAATATATATTTTTAACCATTTCTTACCCTAAATTCATTACATGACCCATGATCATTTTTTGAGGGGGCAAAAAGTTAGATCCCGTTTATGGTTAATCACATGATCCAATCCATATTTATTTTTGTCTCTAAAAAAGTAGGATTTGACCTAAACCTTATTCATTTTTTTCTTAAAAAGTGGGATCTGATGTAATTCATATTTATTTTTACTATTAAAAAAATGGGATCTCACGTTTTTGTACATAAAAAATAACTGCATTTGAATTATATATGTGGTAATTTCATATTAAAAAGCGGTTAGAAACTTAGGTTGAGACTAAAATTTACTATCTTGAATTTGTAAAGGGTACAAAATTAATATTTTAAAAGTGAAGTACTACAAAAATTGTTTGGTAAAATATGAGAGACATTTTGAATAATTTTCTCAACTTTAATTATTTGTAAGTCACTAATTTTCTAAATATATTTTTAAATACTAATATAATTGATAATTTACAAATTTCAAATACCGCCTAAATAATCTAAATAAGTAGATGGAATTAAGAGGATTTCAAATCCTTCACCCAATCTCTCAATCCAAACATTGCACTAAAGTATTTCAATATTTGGTAATTATTTGTCAGCCCCTACCGGTAAAAAGAAAAAGATAACCAATATATTCACACCTGAAATTTGTGGAACAAGTTCCTGTTTCTCATCCAGGCGTCTTCATGCACATAAATTTTTGTGCCTATATATTAATTTACGCGGATTGTAGGCATGGGTACTCAAATAATGATTCGTACTTTTTGTTCTTTATTTTTTGGGATTTAAATGGATTTGAAACAGGCAAAGAAATAACCTCTGAGACGTGACCAGTCATAAGCTACGACGAAAATGATATACTGTATTCGTTCCATTTTAATAGGTTTGTTTTTTTTTTTTTTACACAGTTTGAGAAAAGTTAATTAATTGTATCGAAAGAATAAATCTAACTCGCTATCTTTATAAAATACCTTTACATTAAATGAAATATGACTAATTAACTTTGCATTAAATAAGTTAGCTTATATTCGGTAACAATTTACATTAAATAAGCATATTTTTAAAAAAATTATAAGATAATTACATTATTCAGATGAAAACTGAACTATAATTTGGGACGAACGAAAAAACAAAAATAAACCTATCAAACTGGGGCGAAGAAAGTAACAAGACGCCACAAAAACGACCTACATGAGTTTTGTTTGATTGAAGAAATGGATAGAGTGGGACGACCAATACGTGAAAGATGGTGTTTTTAACTTGCTGGATTCAATAAACGCCAATTCGTTCATTGAATTCATTCTTATCCAAGTTAAGTGCATCCACCACTCGTAAGTCAACTGATTTGCTTTCTTTTTCAATGGGAATCCTCACTACATGATCTCGAAAGCTTCAATTATCAACTGAAAACTACACTTTCCTACCAATAACATTTTCACAATGGTTCATCCTGCTTCCCATTTTCTTATGGATGGAATTGAACCCGCACCTTTCTCGTTGTTTTCGTTTCAGCCAAAATTTTTCTTCGAGTAGAAACTGGTTGGACCACCTCATCACCCTAGTGATAAATAAATAGCTAAAATACATCACGATTTTATACCTTATATACATATGTAGAAAACCAAAATACGTACATTCTGGTTGGAAATTTCATATAAATTCGATCAATTTCATTTCCTACAAAAGCAAGTAAATCCAAATTCCAAACACTCTCTCTGTAATATACATGTCATGATCTTGAATAATGATTTTTGTCCGTCTGAGTCATCCGAATTGATGTACACACCTCTTATTTGCATTGCCTCCGAGTTATCTCATTACTTTTTGTCAGACTTTTTTCTTAATGATGAAGTTTCAAATTCATTTTGTTCACATCGGCCATTTTAATTATTGAATGAATGATATCTTAAATGATGTCGAACAAATTTCAGCTTAAGGTTCTTGATCATTAATGAAGAGTAATCTAATTATGCCTATGCTTAATATCCTGTTAATGCCCCTTTAGACGAAGTTGCACCTAATTATCAACTTCAGTCCTTTGATTTGCAATTGCAATCCTTCGCTTGGTGGTCCTTTGCTTTTTTCTTTTTCTGCGGCTAGTTGGGAAGGTGATATCCCCAATTAATGATGTAATAAAGGTTTGGTTTCGAGGCAGCAACAATAGTTATTAAATCCAACCCGACAAGGAATTCAGCAGAGGGATCGAATTACTGGATCATTGGTTCAATCAGCAGGTCACTAGTTGAGCCAGTGGATACTAAGTTAATATTTATAAATAAAAAGCAGCAATTTTGATATATGTAAAATGTCTAATAAAGTGCTTGTAAATACTAGCTGTTATACTTAAAAAGATAGATGATGAACATATAAATATTAATAGAAGATTTAAGTTCATTGTATCATTTCATTTTTGTTTAAAAGTAAAATTAGTTTTTAACTACTAAAATATTATCAATTTGAAAGTTAAAAGGCTTAATTGTATAATAAAAAAGTAAACAAGTTTATTTTTAAAAATATCAAATAAAAACTAAACAAGTGGTAAATTCTTATATATATCTAAATGAAGATTCAATGTACAACTCTTACAAAAAGAGAGAGTGTGTGTGTATGTGTATCCTTATATTATATAAGAATGAGTTGTGATTAAAAGAGGTTTGAATTTCAACCGTATGGATAGGGATTTTTTGAGAATATGAAATGTTGCACAGTATTTTTAAAATTTTTTGGTACAATTGAGAACAGCATGTCTTTAGGTATATTTACCAAAATGCCCTCATTTTGATACATTTAAATCTTTGATTTATGGAGACATTTGGGTATTTCTAGAATATGGAATTATTTTGCAACTGTTTTTGCATCGAGTACAACTCATATAAGTTTATGTATTAGTATAATTATTAAAATGGTGTTACAGACACATTTAATTGAAGTGCAGCTTTTGTTGTGCAATTAACACAAAAACAAATTAACACGTTGTGCAATTAACACGTTGCCATCACTAGTCATTGGAGAATATTCCTCTATTTGAAACAACTTTTGTCTGCTCTTTGATGATTTTCAACTGACACTTGTAGGGGTCTTTCAACAATGATAAAATTGTAATAGCATTGATAAAACAAAGTATACAAGTGTGTATTACAATTAGAATGTACTATTATACCTTTGTCATATTTGATGACTATTTCTTTTCACAGTGTACTATTATTTGTTCAATGAAAAATCCTCTCTAACCACATGCACCAAACAAAGGGGTTTGAATTTCAACCATATGGATAGAAATTTTTTGGGAATGCGGAATGTCGTGTAATTTTTTAAAAATTTTTGATACAACTGAGGGTAGCATGTGTTTAGGTATATTTATCGAAATGTCTTCATTTTGGTACATTTAAAACTTTTGTTGGTATAATTACTGAAATAATGTTATAGACACATTTAATTGAAATGTTTTTCATACAATATATCAAATATTTTAAAAATATTTATAGTAAAAGTTTTTCATATAGACTACCATAGTAAAATTTTTCAAAAATATCTCAAAAAACAACTAATAAAAAATACTGTCATAGTTATTTTAAAAAAGTCTCCTACTCGAGTATACCACATTCGGACCTAATTTCAATTTCAATATAATTTTGTTCTTATACGAGGATCGTGGAGTGGATCGAGAAAACGGGTCCTAGAGTTTCACAGTCTAAATTACTTAAGTCAGATATGGAGCACCCAGCATTTTTATCCATTTGGTATATGACTAATGTAATTCTATCATTAATGCAGATGGCAGATTTAATAAAAATGATGATGTTTTTAATTAAAAGAAAAAAAAAGGTAGGATAAGTATTGAAAAGCGTATAAATGAGATTGGTCTAAATTGGCGATTAGGAACCACAAACAAACAGAGAAACAAATTATTTTAGCGGGTACTTTGTAAGGCCAAACTGAAATACAAACTTATCACGTAACCATGAGAGTCACGTTTATTTTTTGTTTTTCCTTTCTGTCGTGAGAAGCAAGTTGAGACACGTCTCAACTTATTCCATCCTAGTATATATATATATATATATATATACTAGGAGGTTATCGGCTGTGCTAAGCACAGCCTAGGCCCCCTATAATCTGTTATCATATATTTTCATATAAGATAAGATTAACAGTAATGTTTGTGAAATAGCATTCTTAAAATTATAAATTACCAATCAAGTATGCAGCTAACAATATGAGACTAAACAAAACAAAAAAATCATTAGCATTGCAAAAGATAAGAGAAGATGACAAAAGATTGGCAAGTAGTTTGACAAACAGTTTAACATCTTCAAGTGCAAGTTTAGTCTTACAGAGATAGGAGATGACTTGCTAAATACTTAATATAAAGTGCGATCATAGGCTGCAATTACAAAAGATCACATATTGAGATCCATTAAGGTGCACAAAAGAACAAGTGGTTAATTGATCACAGCCAACGCCCATTGAGATTAATTGATTGCTGTCAAGAAACAAGGAAAATTTATAAAACAATATGAAAAGGGAATTTGTTGTTTAATGGAAAGAAAGTTAAATATCTATAAATGAATGAACATATGCAAGATGTTCATTCTAAATTGTAATGATAATATAAATTTTTTTTTCAATATAGCATGACATTGCTAAATCCCAAAAAAAAAAACAGGTACACTGGATTTTGAAAATAGTAAAACAATAAAGGAAAATGTTTAAAAAAAGATTTAGTGGTTAAGGTGTCGATTTGCAAAATATATATTAGCATAAAATAATTTGGGCTCTTTGTAATTAAGATGGTGCTATCAAAGATATTCGTCATGTGCATGTGTAGATGGTGGAAGAAGTGTACTAAGAAAAATTTGAAATTAACTAACATTTTTTTGTAATTATGTTCATATCAGTGTGGTACGCACAGCCAATGCCTATTGAGATGTATTGATTGGTGCCAAAAAAGGTGGAAAATTTAGTTGTAGAAGAAACGTAAAGGAGAAGAGTTTATAAAGCAATATGAAAAGGGATTTTTTGTTGAATGTGATAAAATAGTTCATTTTAATAAGTAGTCAATGGGAAGAAAAGTATTTTATTGAAATATGGCTGAAAGCTAAGTAAAGATATCAAAAATTTATTTAAAAGTTGTTTGCTTTTTAAACATTATACATTTTCAATTTGACAAAAACTGTGGCCACATTTCCCAAAAAGTTAAATATCTATAAATGAATGAATATATGTAAGCTATTCATTCTAAATTGTGAAGAATAAATAATAATAATGTTTAGTTAGTAATGTTGGCAAGAATGAAAATTAGTGAAAATGCGTACAATCAAATGGAAGCATAAAACGGAACTATATTATACAGGCATATTAGTGAAAATTAGTAATGCTGGAAAGAAGTTCTAATTATACAGGCATTCTAAACACGAAAAGTAGACAAGTTTAATTTTAATCTTGAATGTTTAGGTTGTGGAAGTTGAGCTGATAAACGCCAAGACATCACAAAATAGCATTCTTTAAATCTCCATCATCATCTTGGACGTGCAAACATAGTACAGCAGAACCCATTTGATGTACATTATTTTCTTGGACGTGGAAGTTCAGCTTATTTCTGCTCGGCTGCAATTTGCTTGTTTCATTGGAGGAAGTTTGTTCAGCTGCTAAAGTTTGGCTTATTTCACCTCGGCTGACATTGGTGAAACGTTTTACTAAGTCACTTTTGGTCAAATGCAAAAGTACATTATTCTTTTACTTCCCGCACGTGACCTTGCTTTCTGTTTCCTTTATTTGGTAGTGCATTGGTCTTCAGACTCTTCACAGGAAATCAGGAACGGCTCCACCAACCCAACCACTCCAGTCTCGAGACGTCCTCTCCCTTTGTTACTTGCTCCCAACTTTTCAGTGATAGTACCGGATACCCTTTTCTCCACTGCTTTCATTAGCCATCCGACTCCCTCTCTCTTAACCCTTACTTTCTCTTACTTCTCGTCTTCTTCCTCATTTTTTTCTTCAACAATTGTGGCAGCAAAAGCTGACCAAACTTCTCAATCAAGTGTTAGAACACGCTTGAACACAATCACAGGCATATAAGTAGAAGATAAAGATAAACAAATCACTGAACCTTCCCCTTAATGCTTGCCAATTCTCCCCCTTCAGTTAGAAAATTACACAAAGAACTTGCATGCATAACCAATAATAAAACAAAATGTTTCCATAGTTTACAATCAATGCCAAAGTAACGCAATAGTTTCATTAGAAATGATTTGATCTTTTTTATTTGATAAAAACTTAAGACTATTCCTAAACTCATTTTATTCCTAAGCACATTTATTTTGTTATAGCTATGTCACCTTAAGTTGAATAACAATTTTCATTCTCAAGGTGAATTGTGAAAAATCTTTGGAAAATTAAAAGAAAGTCACCACCAGAAAATAGAACAGTACCTAACATGTTTAAGAAAACAATAGAAATAAAAGCATTCTTAAGAAAATAATAGAAGTCAAAATGCTTAAATCCAAACAACACTTCTGCCTTATAGAAAGAGAAAATTCCACCATTCATTTCACAAGCACAAAATGAGATTTATCATTAATTTTTTGAAGTCAAGCATCCCATGAAATTATCATCAAAAGTCAAGCCCTTCTAGGCTGTAAACAATTCCAGTCAACAACTTACATATTGGAAGGTTTACAAATTGAAAGAAATCTATTGCAAGCAAATACATGAAAAGGGATTAAAGATTAAAAAAAAATAAAACAAGATTTGCCCCAGTGGAATGAACCACTTATTATTTGCAAGCATCAAATGCAAAGCATTATCTATTGTCTTCATTCAAATGAATTCATTGAAATTAACAAATATGCAACTCGGCAAACTAAAATCGAAAACCCAATTATTAGCAAATACATCAATGTCAATGATTTTAATAATCAGTGCACAAGTTGAGACTTGAAAATTTAGAAGAAAGAGTCCTATTTCGTATCACTTAGAACATAGTTAACATACTACCAAAAACATATAATTAAATACAAATTCCTGATAATACATAGTTGCAGTGGACAAACAAAACACATACATGTTGTAAAAAGCCCACAATTTCTTGATAACTATTAAAGAACAAAAAGTATGACAGAAAGTACCTTAACTAACCACCGAATGTTAGATAACAAATCTTAATGTTCGTCAGCTCAGTATAGAGACCTGACAATACACATTGAATTAGGGAAATTGGAAAAAAGAGATTAAAAAAAGGTAAAATCATCTATTGAATGTACGTGATAAATGAGGTGGAAAGAAAAAGCCATCTTAAAAGGCAATAATACATATTATTGAGGAAATTTGGTGTCTCCATAATGAAAAAAAAAAGAGTTCTGAGAACAAAAAATTTCTTTTACTTTCCTGCAAACAATTCAATGAGGTTGTCCATGTTATCCTTTTTTTTTAAGGTTTTGTAGTCTAGAAACATAAGAGAGAATATCAAGAGATGGAATGATTCATGACTTAACAAAGTAGAGGAGGAAAGGACCTATTTTTTTCCCCCAAAGATAGCTTTGAAAAATTAATTTGCAAATCTTGATCAATTCCTAAGATCATCAAAAAAAAAACAATTTGCAAATTTCAATAATAGGAAGCCTACAAGTGAACATAAATACTAAAGTCACAACCTATTACCCTCAATCTTAGTAAGTATGGAACTCGTAAATTGTTACATCCCTAAAAGCTAATGAGCAAAAAAATACAATTTATTGTCTCATGAAATTCAATCGAGTAAAATAATAAGAGTTGAAAGAGGAAATTTTATACAAATAACTATACAATGAAATTACTAATTTGTAAGGTGGTTTAAAAAACATAGGGAAAGAAAAGAAGGCTTACCTCTCTGTCGAGAACATAGATCTCATGAAACTTGTCATAGAAACCTGAAACAAGAGTAAACTATAATGTACATATAAATACTAACGATAAAAAAGAAAACAAAAGACAATCATGTACAAAAAAAATTTCCAAGATTGCACTTGAAGGGAACATATATCTAAATTTTCAACTACACATCCAAAAATAAATCCAGAAAGCCAATATATACAGAAAGATATTTATTTTTAAAAGAAATCAAATTTACTGTAATTTCTGCAACCTTCCCTCAGACCATATACCCGACAATCCATCAAAGCCCATAAAGAGAAAGAGATCATCATCATGGTTTCGTCTCGGAATCCAAGTTCCATAGCATCAGAAAGAGAAGTTGCTGATAATCTTCAACCGACTGGAAATGATCAAAAGCAGGAGCTTGATGCTGGAGGCCTCTTTGTCCTCAAATCTAAAGGTAAGTTGTTCTCTTGCTTGCCACCCTTATAAGAAAAAAATTTTTTTTTGGTAAATATCAGAAATTTTCATTTGTTCCTCTTTTCTTGCTTTCCTTTATTTATTTGTTCTTTTCTTCTTACCCATTTCATTAAAGCCCATCAACGTATATTCACCTTTGACTAAACGCCGTCGATGAAATAGACATGCATGATTGATGATTATCATAATAAATCTTTAAATTTCAAGAAAGAGGTGCTTTTCGGCAGTAAATTTTGTTATTTTTTTTCCACTTTTAGACCTATCTATGCTTCTTCAAGATAGGAGGTGGTGTTGCTATGAGCTCTTTTCTGCATTAATAATGCAGTAATTCCCGCATACAAATACAATGGATCAATATACATCACCGGGAAAAAATTTACATCACAAATATATACATATTATATGTTAAAATTCGACTGGTAAACCCTCCAAAAAATCCAAAAGGCTAAAGAAGTCTTGATGATGAGAAAGAAAAAGAGTCTTACCTTGTTGTTCTTGTTGTTGCTCTCGGCCAGAATCAAAAACAAAAAAAAAACCAAAGAAAAGAAAAGAGGAAGAAGATGAGAGAAATTAGAAGAGTGAGACTGATGATGAAGAAAGGAGAGGACAAATGGGCATTTCTGACTCCTCGGTCTCCACCCCACCAGGTAATCACGATAAGGTTAAGGGAAAGAACAATAAAAGGGCACAAATATGGTTAAAATTACAAGAAAGCCCAACCAAACATTAATAAACGGACACACAAATCTCCAAATTTACGGGCAAAACCGGACCACCAAGGGCATTATAGAGAAAAAAAATGCAAAGTCAATATCAGAAAATTCAGGAGCCACAAATTTCACCTTTATGCCACGTTGGAAAGACCAAAATACCCCATGGAGCCATGCGAATTACCATCGAGACCAGCCCATTGTCAGCACATTTGCTCCAATGTGAAGCCTATAAACAAAGCAAAAGAAAAAGCTCCAAATTCATCCATTGTGCCATGTGTCAGCAACTTCAGCAAAACACTAAACCCCCCATTCTTCATATATACAAGGTAGATATATTTGTCCTATAATGATTCACAATCTGATAGAATTGTCTAACATACAACATCAATTCGATTCTCATCTATGTTCCATGACAGAGGGAATGAAGGAGGTGAAGTACCTTCGAAGTACTATTCTTGCATCACATGCACAAATTAACTCGGAATCTGGAAGATCTTGGTATTTCCATTGAATATGGTTAATAATCTTGATTTTGATCAAGATGAGATGATTGGGAGGTAATGGTTCGTGTTTTCTGGTGATAAACACTTTAATTAGTCGAAAGAAAGACGATGATATACTGTTACCAGCTCTACCCGGATGACGTCACCCAACCCAATAGAATGACGTCATGGGTTGAGTGACGTCATTCTATTGGGTTGGGTGACGTCATCTGGGTAGAGCTGGTAACTGTATATCATCGTCTTCCTTTCGACTAATTAAAGTGTTTATCACCAGAAAACACAAGACCCATTACCTCCCAATCATCTCATCTTGATTTATACTTTGTTTCAAAGACAAAAAACCACAATTGTTAAAAACATGGGGGGTCGATTGAAAAATCGAACCGGTTCCTAGTTGAATCAGTGGATGAAATGAGTTTGACTGGATCAACTTTTTGTTTCGGTCAAACTAAGGACTCGATCCGACCTAATGCTCAAGTCACTAGGACGACTCGTTTAACTATAGCTGAACCCACCCAACCCACCCACTAATTTGAGAGGTTGGATTGGGTAATTTGGGTGTTGGGTCAATATTGGGTTGGGTAATAAAAATTCAAATATATTTTGGGCGGTTTGGGCATTTGTGTTGGGCACCCATTACCCAACTTAAATTTAAAAAACAAATAAAGAAATTAAATTCAAGTAATATAACTCTTGTTTCCGGCAACTTCAATGAGCCCAAAACTTCTTGTCTTGTTTGGCAGCAAATAATATCAAAACAGCTCTTGGTATAATCCCCTTGTCACATATCGATACCAGTCAAGAACCATGGATTCACTAAAAATAGTTCCTGATATAATAATCCCTTTGTCACGTAACAATAGTAGATTTTTTTTTGAAAAAACAATACTGGTTAAGAACAACGGATTCCATTATATGTTGCGATTTAATATGTACCTATATCAATATTGCTATATTGAATGAAGTATCAATACGGAATTCTAAAGTTAGAATCCAAAGCTGAGTACTCGAAAAATAGAGAATGGTTATAAAGTGGATCATAGATTAACTTTTCCTCTATAATTATAAAGTAGGACATCTTCTCCTTTATTTTATCATTTTTTTAAAATTTTTAGAAAAATGTAGGACCGAAGGCATTAGAATGTGCTTTATTGGTGACTGGTGGATGGTTGAGTTGTCATTGGACCTGTTTTAATGTTGTGTTAATTTTCCCAAAAATTTTCAAATGAATTGGATAGTGATATTTGAACTAATTGGTTGAGAATTATATCTCTCTCATCAAAATTTCAGTTTAATTAAGGCGTGATTGGATCTTTTATGATATTTGAAATATGTATGGTATGGCAAATGCTAAATCAAGTAACAAGACTTGGAAAATCGTATACTGGTATACCATTTTTTCATGCTATATCCAACTTGGACCAAATTTATTTTAGTGTGAGAAAATGTGTTTACGTTTGCAAAAAAAAAAATTTGTATGTAAAAATGTATTTGAGAGAATTTATGTATCAAAATCTATTAATTAATATATTGGGTCATATTTGGGTTATGGGTTTGAGATGACCCAATATGACCCAACCCAAAATTAACCCAATTTAAAGTTGGGCGGGTTGGGTATAACTCATTTATATAAAAGCCTAACATCAACCAGCCCAAAACCCGCCTAACCCGCCCAATTGCCAGGTATACGTTTAACCATTGGGTCCGGTCAAAATTAATAACCAATTCAACACATTCTTGTTTTTTACTCCACTTGTCTAAGACTAACTATTAAAAAAAAAGTCAAAGTGAAAAGCAAAAGTAGGCACACCACGCGAGGCGAATTACTCTCTTTGTCCCACTTTGATTGTCTTTTATTTTTTGTTCACGTAATTTAAGAAAAATTAAATAATTTTATTAAAAAGGTAAATCTAGCTTAATATTTTTCTAAAATACTCCTACATTAATATTAGGAGTATCACTAATCACTACATCTTTCTATTAATTACAACAACAATAATGACGGTATATTGCACAATTCAAGACATGTATCAAAGTAATTATTAGTGAAAAAGTTGATTGTATTAAATAAGGTAGGTTGTTATACTGATAAAATGAGTATATTAAATAAGGTTATTTTAGAAAAAATAAAAAATTAACTATATATTTCAATTAGAATGTGGATTATAATTTGAAACAAATGAAAAGGAAAACAAGACTATCAAAATGGGATGGAGAGAGTAATTTCTTAAAAGCAATTAGTATTAATTATGAATAATTATTTTATACCCCCATTTTTTTTTTCTTTCCGTGGCCGTGGACCAAGCAACCGTGGTGGACGGAGGAATATCGATGTTTTCACTTCAGCTTCACAGTTTTAAATATCGATGATTCCCTGGAAATCACAGAGTCTTGCTAATGTAAGCGGAGTAATAGCAGCTAAGGTCCTCCAAAGGAAGCGGCAATAACAAGTTAATAACATGAAATGCGAGGGCCCATGTGATGCCCGTCGACTAATTAAGGCTCCCCCTGTCCCTGGCGGCCTGGCCCCGTAGGAGTGTGTTCTTTCCTGATTTTGTCTGTGTATATATATAAACACACATACACATATATGTACATGTATGTATATATATGCAACGAATCTTCTGTCCCACACCCTGTGCCACTCTTTGTCCCACTTTTTACTATTTTGCTATTTCTCCTTTATAAATATCATGTTTTAGTTCTTTTTTGTTTTCTTAAGATTCAATAACTATTAATTCAGTAAAAAATAAATACAACAGTTTCAAAAAAGTAATATATAATATAAAATTAAAAAATACAGCAGAAAATTCAGAAAAAATCTCATTTTTTATGCATTTTGATTTTTTGAGTTTGTTAAATTTTGTGTATTACTGAATTAATAGTTATTGGATCTTAAGGAAACAAAAAATAACTAAAACATGATATTTATGAAGGAGAAATAACAATATAATAAAAAGTGAGACAGAGAGTGACTCAGGGTGTGGGACAGAAGATCCGTTGCGGTATACATATATATGTATGTGTGTATATATATTAGATGCCTAATTTTAGGCTAAATTGTTTCCTCTCCATCTCTGGTCAAGTTTATGGATATTATTGGTGACTCATAATGTTTTTGGTCATGAAATTCAAACTTTTGTTAACGTTACAACTTTATTTAGCAAGACACACACTAATATTTATTAGTGTGCAATTAATAGGAAAAATATTTGTAAAATTTTTTAATTATGTTTATTGAAATCATTTTGAGTTCATTAGTGGATAGCTTTGATGAGTAGTTTATTATGGGTGTTATGAGATAGTGAATATGCATTTTATATTTATCTTTTTTTCCTTTAAAATTTGGATAAGAGTTTATTTGGATGATTTATTTGAGATAATTATTATAATATTTTTTATGATGTGATGCATGCGAAATAAAAAAGTGATTGAACAGATAAAAAAAGTGATTGAGATTTGTGAGGCCAATTATTTTTTTCAAAACCTCTCTATCCAAACACAATCAAAAGAAGCAAAAGCAAAACTGGCAACGACATAAGCACCATATTACGAGACGACGGTGTGAATAAGCGTTAAGGACGGTGGGTGCCAGAGATCTCCATGTTGGAGGTGCCACCATCCAATGAAAAAACGCCACGAGTTGGCTGTCCGTTCCCATATGGTATTCAAAAAAGGATAATTTCAGAAACCTCCCCTGAGGTTTCTGACAGTCTCAAGGACCTCCCCTGAAGTTTCGAAAATCCCTTATACCTCCCCTGTCAGATTGTTGGGTCCCAAAATGACTTGAAAAACGTTGAATTGACACAAATATCCCTGCTGTTGAAGTAATATATTCTGATAATAACATGAATTAATTAGTGAAATGAGTAATAGAAAGGATTAAGTAACTTAACTGAAATTTGATAATAAAATGAATTGCTAATTTGGGCTAAGAGAAAAGGCGCCAAAAATTGCATCAAACTAGCAAGCTTTTTGGTTGGACTGTATCTTGCATCCGATAATATACGAATTCCTAGAAAATTGCCTAGAAAATTTTCTAGAAATTTATTTATCGGATAAAATAAATTTAAACCCATTGTTAAATAAAAGACCAGCTCTTTATGGCTTTCGTCCATTATACTTACAGAGTACCCATTTTCCTTCAATGCGAGATCATGTACCTTGCATTTAACAAATGCAAGGTCATGTACCTCAGTTTCCCATCATTGTTTCGTATGATGCTTCCATATTTTGGCATGATTTTTCCGAAAAATTTTTATTTTAATTCAATAAATTTATTTTATTTTATTTTAATTTCGGCATTCAATGGGTTCAAAATATGAGATTTTGTAGATTTTGAAGTTTAAGGAAGGAATATTTGAAGTTTAACGACCGTTATACAACTTTCAAAACAAACAAATTCATTCTGCTATTTTTTTGGGATAATTTCATAAACCAAATCGCGGTCACTTTCACAATAGTCATATTTTTTCATAAAAGACCAGCTCTTTATGACTTTCCTACTTTATAAGAACAGAGTACCTATTTTTCCATAAAACACCAGCTCTTTATGGCTTTAGAATGAAGGGTTAAAATGTCGCTGTCTCTATTACTATCAACTTTTGACTCCCTATTTCTTCCATCCCAACCAACACCAGAACGAAATACCATTATTTGCAGCATCTTCAATAGAAGTAAAAAACAGTCCGATATTCGCATACCCATTGCATAGCCTATTTGTGAAGATGACAAAGTTTTTCAAGAATAGTAAATTCACTTCAAGGGTTGAGATTTGTTCCTTCAAAGACAGAATCAAATTGTTTTCAAACTTAAGCAGATCCTTCAGATTTACCAGAACACAATCAAAAAATTTCACTAGAACTTCACCACTCATGACATTGTTTGGTTCTAAGGAATGTTTTGCCCAATCAATAAAATCTTCTCTTCTCCAATTTCCACCTTGGAAGCTTCAACCTTTTCAAGCAAATCATCTACTACATGATCTAATTTCTCGTTTAGACTTTCAGATCTTGGAAAGCTATTGCTACTATTTGTGAACCTGAATTTGGGACTTTGAAATGAGAAAGAAGATGTCCGATGAAGGTGATGGGTGGCGATTGATTGAAGAAGAAGAGATAGAAAAACTGATGAAGAAGAAGACTCTGGTTTGATAAATATTGTCTGAGGGAATGAGTTGAGGGTTTTGTCCAAAACCTCCCAATTTACTCGGGAATGATTCCAAAAATAGCATTCCAATAGGCTTAACCCAAGCAACAAATAAGGGATTTATTCCATTTTGTGATTCCCAAACCCTTTAACCAAGCAGCCCCTAACATAAACATCCTCACTAATGACAATCTTGAGGGCAGAGGTGGAATTTGATTATTTTCTCTCTCCTGAAACACATTTTATATTCATTGTCCACATCAATTGGGTTGTACCTGAAACTATCTACTTAGTTTTAGGGGAGGTATAAGGGATTTTCGGAACTTCAGGGGAGGTCCTTGAGACTGTCAGAAACCTCAGGGGAGGTTTCTGAAATTATCCCTTTTTTCAAAACCTCTCTATCCAAACACAATCAAAAGAAGCAAAAGCAAAACTGGCAACGACATAAGCACCATATTACGAGACGACGGTGTGAATAAGCGTTAAGGACGGTGGGTGCCAGAGATCTCCATGTTGGATGTGCCACCATCCAATGAAAAAACGCCACGAGTTGGCTGTCCGTTCCCATATGGTATTCAAAAATGTAAGAAAAAAATAAAAAGAAGAAAGCAAGACAAGACTCAAGAAACTGCCTAGCTTTGTTTTATTGGCCACTAAAAAAGGATTAAATATCTCTTTGAATTGTAAATTGGGGATGGAAATGCCAACGAGGATAGTAGGTGTTCGCACAGCTTTAATTTATTAATATAAATAAATATAAAATATTAAATAATTAAATAATAATAAATTTAGAATATTTGACAATTAAACATAATTTTTACCTCATTTTGATTCAAGCGTGAACTCACTTGCCCTGTTTCAAAACTCCAGTGCCAACACAAGCAAACAGTAAAGTCACCATTGCAGGATTATGAGGTTTCACTGTTGCTCTTTGCATATCATCAAAAAGCTCAAAGACTTCACTATACCTAACAAAATTAGACCATCCGGTGATCAATGCACTCCAAGAAAACAACATCCTACGCTAACATTTATCAAAAAACCTCCTTGTCCCGTTAAGAAGTGTAGGATTCCCGTACCTTGAAGGCATAAAACTCACAGACTCCAACTTCTTTACAAGCATCTCACTAATCAAATTATGAAACAAAGGTGTTAGGATACTGATTTGGAGATACCAAATTCCAAATTGATATTTGGTACAAACATGTTACACGCGCTAGAAGTATTTCCAGATATTATCTATACAATCTAATTAAGATTCTTAAATTTTTTGGTGTTTTATTTCAATACTTTTCTTTTTTCACTTTTTTCAGTTCGATATTTTATTTTGTTCTTTGAATTTAGTTTTAATTTATTGAATAAAGATTTTTTTAAAAAAATCAAATTATCACTTGCACGCACCGGCGAGGGAAGTGGCGCAGGGGCTTGGGGAGTTTTTTTGCCGGGGGTTCAAAATTTATCTGTAATGAAAAAAATTTAAAAGAAATGTTAAAGTACTCCCTCGGTATCTAGATTTCCCTCTTGATAGAATAGAATATTAATTTTTAGACCCTTTTCTTTGTAAAATAAAATAGATTAAATTATAAATGTTATAAAAAAAAGATAAAGACTCAAGACACAGGAGGGTTCTGATTTCTATCTTCTTTTTTTTTTTTTGTCAATCGTGAACCCTACTCCTACTCCTACTCTATCTAGGGGGAAACCCAACTGAACTTATGGGGAGCTGATAGGGATAGAACCACCACCGGACCAGACGGGTGCGTGGCGCACCCTTCTGAATTTTTTGAAGAATCACAAATGTGACAAATTGGTGGGAGGCAAGGGTTCGAACCTTGCCTCCCATCCTACCAAAGCTTTAAAGGTTTGATGGTGGCCATCAGCCTTAGTATATGTGAATACGAGAGGAGTGAAAGTGAGAAATATTTGTGTGAATGATATATAGTATATACCTCTATTCAAAAAAAAAAGATAGTATATACTTTACATTGTTTGTTTTGGGTAATGTGTCTAATCATACTCCTTTATAGTCTCTAAGCTGTGGCCAACCAAAAGGGACACTAAACTGGCACTTAAACCTATACCAAACGGCACTGCTACTGCTACTAGTGAGGACTTGCAAAAGAAACCCAGGGCAGATTTATATACTACTTGCAGTTGTAATTGCCCAGTGTCTGAGCGAGGAAGAGAGTCTTTCTTCTTCTTCTTCTATTTTTGTTGGTTGGAGGAAGTGTGAAACTGAAAACTGAAAAGGAGCAGCAGTAAGAATTGAATTCAAATGGGGGTATTGGATCATCTCTCCGATATCTTTGATTGCACCAGCGGCGGCAGCTCCAAGCTCAAGAAGAAAAAACAGTTGCAGGCAAGTCTGCTAGACTCCTTCCCATTTTACTCTATATATTTGCACCTTCATTTTACTCTATACTACAAGACGATCTGGGTCAGATCTGCTAACACAAACATGCGTAGTTTCGGTTGATCAGCATCGCCTTAAGTTATATCTCCTCCTCCGCATGTCAATTTCAATTTCTGGTCGATCAGCATAGCTTCTCCACCCTGGTAAACAAATTTTTGGGTGATTTTTTTTTTCAAAAGTAATTTGCCCGCAAGTATGAAAATTTAAGAAAAAAAGTGATTTTTTTTTTATGCCGTATCAAGTTCGTTTATTTTTGGCAAAAGTTCCATGTCTACTTGTAGTAAGTTTCCCCTCTAGCTGGTCTAGATCCTCTCACTCAAAGGTATCTCTGATAATGTTTGCTGAAAAATTCTTTATTTGGACGGTGATTATTCGCAGAATAATTTTTATGATTTTTTCGCGTGCTTTGTATATATATATATAATATTAAATTGCTACGATATATATATTTTTTCATTCTATAAAAGTTCCTAAAAATAGCTATCCAAATTGGCAATAATTCCACCACCATATCAAGTTTTACATTCTTTGATTTGGTGCAAATTCTTGGGATATACCTTCCAACACCACCACCTCACTGAATGGTTGGTATGGTATAAATATAATTCAGATGATTGGATTTTTGAAAATCTGAGTCTACCAAAAGGACTTTGGGTCTCTACCAACTTTATTTATTTTTATTACTGGTGGACCATTCTGGAAATTAGATCATGTGACATCCGGGCCGATTGAAAAGATGGAGAAATTATTGTAGTGGTTTTGATGTGATTGTTTTTTTTTTTTTTTTTTGGGGGTTGGGGGTGGGGTTTTGTGTTCTGATCAGACGGTGGAGATTAAAGTGAAGATGGATTGCGAGGGGTGCGAGAGGAAAGTGCGGAGATCCGTGGAAGGGATGAAGGGGGTGAGCTCGGTGCAGATCGAGCCCAAGCAGCACAAGCTCACCGTCGTCGGCTACGTGGACCCGAACAAGGTGGTGGCGCGTGTGGCTCATCGCACGGGCAAGAAGGCAGAGTTGTGGCCATACGTCCCTTACGACGTCGTCGAGCATCCCTACGCCCCTGGCGTCTACGATAGGAAGGCCCCAGCTGGGTACGTGCGATCCGTTGAAGACCCGCAGCTGTCGCAGCTGGCACGTGCCACCTCCACCGAAGTACGATACACTACGGCCTTTAGTGATGAGAACCCCTCCGCATGTATTGTCATGTGATGTGAATCTGATCATCCCTCATTACTCTTAATAAAACTGAAGCTGGTGTTTGGATTGTAATTTTTTGAAGTTTTTTTTTTTTTTAGAAAATATATTGCAGTGATTTGATATGTGTGAAATAAAAAGGTGATTGAAAAATATATTTACTTTACGAAAAAATATGAAGAGATTTTTTTGGTGAAAAATCCCTTTTCAAACAAGACTTAAGTATTTACTACTGCTGATTAAAATTTTCTTGTGATTTGTCGATTCTCCCAGTAATACTAAAAATTTTAACTTCATCGGTTAATGTTGTAAATCAAGTAATCAATCACACATATATGTATTTAGTCTTTTTTTTTTCAAATTATTTTTCCTTTCTAGAGTGAGTATTGGCTAGTATGTACCACTATATAGGGCAAAAAATGTCAACCAACTAAAATGTCAAATGTTCATTAAATTATTGCTCGTGTCTTCGGTGTCTGAACATTAAATAATTTTTTGTCATAAATTAGTCATTAAATTAATTAATCAGCACGTTCGTGGCTATTACATCGATTATTGCTATTAACTTAAAAAATAATTAGAATACATGTCAAAATATAAGGACGTAGGTCTCCATTATGGGTTTTTTTTTTTTTGGGGTTACAATGCTGTTCTGATTATTTTGTAGATTAAGAGCAAACAATAATGGACGAAATGATTATAAGTGTGGTAATTAGTTAGTTTAGTGACAAATTTGCAACAATAAAAATTATTTAGTAGTAAAAAATCGACCCCAACAATAGTTTAATGACTAGAGATTTTTTAGCCCAATTCCGTTTCATGTGGTTTGCCTTAGTCTTGTGGTCGTGGCTCTGGCTGGCAAGCAGTAGCTTTAGGGTGGGTGGTCTGCACATTGAAATGTCGGATGAAATATGGGATGGGATGGGACGGGACGGGTGGAAGGTCTTTGCATGCTTGATGGTTGCTTTATAACCTTTTTCTCCGCATGATCAAAAGATTGTTAGCAAGGCGCATTTAAATTAAGCTTTAATCTACCGGAGTAGATCGTTACTTTTGAGTAGAAGAATTAGCACATGATTTGGATTTTGGGGCCGCAAGTGGCTGACTCGACGATGGAGTAAGTATTTTTCTCAAGCCCTTTTATGCCGGAGGGAAGATCCCAGTGTACATATCCCGGTAGAAAAGGAGCTGCTAGATACACACATTTTCACACCAAAAAAAGAAGAAGAAGAACATTTAAAAACAAAAGAAATAAATAAATGAAGGACCTTTATTTGCTGCCTTCTTTTCTTTCTCCACTAATCAGGAGGATATGTTGATGGTGAATGGCACGTATACAGACCACATCCTGTGGACAGGACTCTCGTCAATCACTAACAACATATATATATCTAATCGTCGACAAATACTAATTATAATAGTGTATACACTGTCAGTATATATATGTTGATAGTGAATGGCACATATACAGACCACATCCTGTGGACAGGACTCTCGTCAATCACTAAAAACATATATATATATATATATATATATATATATTTATATATATCTAATCGTAGACAAATATTAATTGTAATAGTGTATACACTGTCAGTGTATATAAAATTAACTTTTAACAAATACTATAAGATTAACTCTTAATCAGTGTATACACTTTCATTATCAATGTATATAAAATTAACTTTTAACGAAAAGTGTTACAATAATTATTTTAAATAATATTTCGAATAATACTCTATCCAAACAAATCGTTATACTACCAATACCATCTTGTAAAGTAAAGCAGCACAACCAACTGGGGTTGGGCCAAGTGGTAAGCAGCTTGGTTCCGCTTAAGCAGGTCTCGGGTTCGAAACCTGGCGTATGCAGCTATCCTTGTTGGGAGACTCACCCACCACAGCCAGGTGTGCGACCCGGGTCGACCAACGGATTAGTCAGGGCAAAGCCCTGGATACCGTGGCAGGCAACCAAAAAAAAAAAAAAAAAAAAAAAAGTAAAGCAGCACACCGGATTATGGACCTTTTAGGTGGTTGCAGCTTGCAAAGCTCTTACTGGTTGGGCCATATCTTTGAATCCCTAAGGGTCAGAGTTCAGCCCACTCTGGAAGATCACTACCGACAATCATAAAATCCAGTCCACCAGCCCGTAATGAAAAAGTCCAACACTCCGCCCCACCGCGTACTAGTTAGTAGTTACTGCCTCCCTCTATTTTAGTTGCTCGCTTCCTCCTTGCATTTGGCGGGAAACGCACAAAGCCACTGTGTGTGTGCGCGCGCGCGTGTTGAGTGCGTGAGAGAGGAAGACACGCTAACAACAGCCGGAAAAAAAAAAGGTAGAAGATGGGAGATGAAGGGGACGGCGGAGCCGCCGGTGGGGATGAGATGGTGGAGGAAGAGTTTTCAGTGTGGAAGAAGAACACCCCTTTTCTCTATGATCTGGTTATTTCTCATGCTCTGGAGTGGCCATCTCTCACCGTCCAATGGCTTCCTCTGCCACCGCCCCTCCACGATGGCCCTCTTGCCGTCCACAAGCTGGTTCTTGGGACCCACACGTCCGACGACTTCCCCAATTTCCTCATGCTGGCCAACGTTCACCTCCCTAGAGACCCCGCTTCCGCTCTCCATCCCGACCCCGATGAAGTAATCCCCAAGGTCTTCCATCTTACCTTTTTCCACAGCACCTGTTTGATTAATTCTCCCAATGAAGATGCTATTTATAACAGTGATAAAGCAAGGGACTAATAGAGATTTCCCATAAGCCCGTGATTATTAAAACAAAAACAAATACAAGGAAAAAAAATTGCTGCTGCTAATTTCCCATTATTTTGAATTTTTTTTTTGCATTTTTGGTACTATGTTGTCTTCCTTCTTGAGACATTGCAGGCTTTTGACATTTTACACTCATGTTCTCCAAGAATATTGTAGCATGTAATGCCGGTGTAAATTTGATGCTGTGATTGTAAAATGTGAATAAATGCTTGTCACAGGTGGAGATAGTGCAGAAGATACATGTTGATGGGGAAGTAAATAGGGCACGTTGTATGCCACAAAATCCATCTGTTATCGCTGCTAAGACCAGCAGCTGCGAGGTGTACGTGTTTGACTGTGAAAATCAACTTAGAAATCAGAGAGAGTCCTGTGACCCTGACCTGAGGTTGAGGGGACATGATAAAGAAGGGTATGGATTGTCATGGAGCCCATTCAAACAGGGGCACCTCTTGAGTGGATCAAATGATTGCAGGATTTGTTTGTGGGATATTTCTGCATTGCCCAGTGACAAGGTGCTTGAGGCTTCTTTCATGTATCAGGTAATTTCTCAACCTCGTTATTTCTCTTTTTCTGGTTTTGGTACGTTATCTTGAAGAGTCTCTCTCAGCAATACGAGTTTCGTAGAAGCTTTTTTTTTTTTGGGTATTGCTTAACTAATTTAAAGGAGATTAAATGTCATTCCAGGATCATGAAAGCGTGGTTGAGGATGTTTCATGGCACTTGAAGAATGAAAACTTGTTTGGGTCAGTTGGAGATGATTGTCGACTGATAATTTGGGACTTGAGGACAAACAGACCCCAGCATTCCTTTCAAGTGCATGATAAAGAGGTGAAGCAATTATCGTAAGCTTTTTATCATCCAATACTTATGCTTTTCTTGTAGTTATAGTGTTGGGATCTCCAGTAGAACGTTACCTTTATTTTGCCTTCCATCTCCTTGTCGATTTTTTTATTTCTGACATGTTTTGCCAACTATATGCCCATACACTCTTGCTTTGGTTCATTTTTATCCGTATGTGCACAAATATCAAGCAGATACAGGAAGAAGATTACAAGTGTTCGGTAAAATTGAAGTTAAACTTGCTTTGTTGTGTCAGGCTAAATCCTGATCCAGTTGCTATTAGAAGTTGATATCACAAACCTGACTGTCAAGAAGATTTTCAGGAAACATATTGAAGAAACTCAAGCAGCAGCCTAATTTCATTTACTGCTGATATGTTCTGATGAAAAAATACTTCTGTGAAAAGGGCAAGCTGTGTTTCCTCAGTTCACCATTCTCCTAGACAACGTCCCCTTTCTTTTGCTGCTATGATCAATAGTTTCCATTTGTTGCTCCAATGTTTAAAATACCTGCTAACCGATACTTTCCTTAAGAGTCCATCAAAGTTAAAGATAATGGAACCTGTGAAGTTCTAAACTGAAGGAATTGGGATCAAACTGCCTTTGTCCTACCATTAGGGTCAGCTGATCAAGCCTGTCTCCTGTATCCTTCGCTACTGCTCTACAATATAGGTTGCAAGGAACAAAGAGTTGAACTGATTTAAACCTTTGATGTAAATTGTAAATACCGCTCAAATTCTCATCCTAGATTCTGATTTAGTCCACTAAGATTGAACAAGGAGGAGAGGGAAACCTATCAAGAATTAATTAATATCTGGGATTCTAGAACTTGATATAAGGAGTGTTTTAATTTTTGAAGCGGCATGCCAAGACAAGAATTGCTTAATTTATTCTAGCATTCTCTAGATATATTCTGTTTACATCATATATAGTACTTTTAATATTAGTTGTAAAAAATTCCAATAAATTAGTACTTGTCATTGTCTTCCTTTCCCTTGTTTCTACCAAATTACTTGGATCTGTTAACGGAAAATAAGGTTGCTCGTGGATCTGTTTCTTGAAAGCAGAAGGAAGCTGAGCTTAACATGTTTATCATTTAATGCTTTTAGGTGAACTATCTATCCTTCAACCCGTTCAATGAGTGGGTTGTGGCAACAGCGTCATCCGATGCCACTGTTGGTCTTTTTGACATAAGAAAGCTGAGTTCCCCATTGCACATTCTGGGTAGTCACACGTAAGTTCTTCAAATGATTGAATTCTCATATTGAGTTTCATTATGATATTGAACATTTCACCCTGCCATTTATTTTCTTGGGATGGATCATAATGACTTGGAACTTATCCCAGTTGTCTGATTTGTTATTGGCTGCAACACCAGATCCATTTTGGAGTAGTAATTCTGGAGATAAAGAACTTGTTTGATGTGTGCTGTGCTGTTTGCTATAAGTAACTTTCCCTTAGAAGAATCCTTTTGATATTACTTGGTGACAATTTACGTGTAGCTTTCTAATTATTGGCTTATAATACTTTTTCATGAGGCTCAAATTCCGAGCTTCTGAAATTAAGAAGCTATTTATCAATAGCCATTAAACTTCAACACGGGCATGCTATCAATTACACTTGTTTTTGGACTAAGTTTGGAAATTGTTAGCTCTCTGCTGTGATTTAGTCGAATATATCTGTTAATGAATGAACTATTAGCTTTATATATGGAAAAATGCTTACCTTCTAGTAAAATCTTTGAGACAGCCTTTTGACGGCCTAGGCATCATTGCCAAATCAGAGATCTTCTTTAATTCATTCTTGCTAATGTAGATATTAATTCTACTTTCTATCTGCATTCTTATTTAACTAAGATCAGAACTATTTCAACTCTTTCTCTTTCCTCTTTCTCTTTGTTATTGTTATTGTGAAAAGCAAATCTATCATGACATAAGATGCACTGAATTTCTTATTTTCCAACAGAGAGGAGGTATTCCAAGTAGAGTGGGATCCTAACCATGAAACCGTGTTAGCATCATCAGCTGATGATAGAAGATTGATGGTGTGGGATCTTAACAAGTAATCAACTCATATCTCATAATACTAGTTCTGATTGCCTTACCCCTCGTTGTTTCCCTGTTTGTATTCAACTTATTGTTAATCAATAGGAATGATTAGTCAAGCAAAGCGACTTACAGGAACAAAATGGAGAAGCGTGGATCCAGAAATGCCAAATGATGAGCCGAATTCTCAGACTTCCATTTATTGTCTTTGATTTCCTCATTTTGGATGATTTTCTGCAGTGATAACTTTTGGTTTATATGTAGCTTATCAAACTATATATGTCTTTCAGGGTTGGGGATGAGCAGTTGGAAGGAGAAGCTGAAGATGGTCCTCCTGAGCTTCTCTTCTCTCATGGAGGTCACAAAGCAAAGATATCTGACTTCTCCTGGAACAAGAATGAGCCATGGGTCATTTCAAGCGTAGCAGAAGACAACACCCTTCAGGTTTGGCAAATGGCAGACAGCATTTATGGTGACGATGATGTTGCGGTGACAGCAGATTTTCCATAGCCATTACCTTTAATTAATGGTTTTGTATAGGCCTGATCATCGTCTGTGCTTGGTAGCGAATGAAACATTCGTTCTTGTGACTTACCCTTGGGGTAACAGAATTTTTTGCTCTTGTTTCTATCATTTTGGTTAATTTAGTCAAGATTCTTCGTTGAGTCTGTTAAAATTTTTTGTGCTATTTTCAGGATGTAGAATGTTAATGGTCGGAACAAGAGAATGTGTTAAAAAATTTTTGTGCTATTTTCAGGATGTAGAATGTAATGGTCGGAACAAGAGAATGTGTTAAAATGCTCCGACTAGCGTCTAGTCAAGCCTTTTTTATCCTCTTTCCCTTTTGAAGGTACTTAATTTGGTACATTAGCAGAGGAAAGATTGAAAAGGTTTTAAGTTAGAAAAGACAATAAGAGAAGGTAACTTTCTTTGTTTTTGAGAGAAACGAAAGAGAAAGGAAGTCAACAGATTATTAACTTGTGTATCTGGTTCTCTTTAACGCACAAAACTCTGTGTTTGGGTTGTAATTTTTTTTTGAAAAATTGCTACGTTTCTCGTAAATATATTTTTTAATTATTTTTTTATCTCACATATATAAAATTATTACAGTAATTTTTTTATAAAAAGTTCAGAAAAATACAATCCAAACAAAGCTGTATGTGCTTGTTTTCATGTGCAAATGTGCCCATTCTTTGGGCTTCGTGTAGTCGATAATCACTTTTGTCTTGTCTCTGCATATTTAGAGAGGGTTTTCTTTAAATTCTTTTCATCCAATTTCTTTTGTTTTTCTTCTTTTCATTTCACTTGAAACTTTCAACTGCGGAAAAATGGTGTTTAACTTATTTCCCCATCCCCCGCTGCCCCCCCTATTTCTTTCCCGGTGGGCTGGGTGCCCACACCCATTACCATCCACATGTTCAAATACATTTCCATCTGTCCAAATAGGAACAAAATAATTTAAAAAAAAATCACTAGATAGATAGATAGATACGACATAAAAATTTTACAATATACTAACTCTTTTATATTATGATAATGTGTAGGGAAGGATTCATAAATGATTCAAATTGATTAATTCTTTAAAGAATAAGAAACCATCTCCCAGTTACCAATTGACTGGATGGTGTTGGTTTGTGGGCTCCATCTTAAATTGTGTTTTGTACCAGAATTTCGATTATTTCTGAGTATTAATCTAACGTTATTGTGTTTTGACGCTTTGTTTGGATTGTTACTTATTTGTCAAAATTTATTTGCTTGCATCATCATTACAATTTCCAACACATCTTTTTATCTTCCCAATTACCTTTTTATCTCACATATATCACATCACAAAAAGTGCTACAGTAAAAATATCTCAAATAATTTACAATCCAAACAGAGGTTAAAGAAACCATCTCCCACACCAAACATAAAAGGTGAATGACCAAAACTTTACTCATAATGAGGCTTATAATCCCGATTGCGGTATACAATCCAAACACCGCATGATGACAGGCCCTTTGCTAGTTGCTAGTGCTGTCACTCATGTTGGACAAGGTATCGTGTGGTTGAGGTACACAGGACAAGACCTACTGGAGTTCACATGCTGATGAGTCAGTAATGAATGGTTTTGACACACCACGTGTCGGTCTACTTGTTGGTCACTAAAGTCGAAAGGTCCGGCTATAGCCTACGGGGAATCCCCCGCCAAATATATGCGCGTTCACCTAGAGTTGCTTGCTCGTGAGTGTCTTGATCAAATGCCCCGGCTTGAATTCGATTCCACTAGGTTTGAGTTCGAACTCGAGTAGCTCGATGCATATATCAAGTCAAAGTTCGAACCTCCATTTGTACTACTTGCTCGATTATTGGTATATTATTTATATTATATATTTATTTTAATTATGAAATGATTAATAAAAATTTATTTATGTTTTAGATAATTTACAATAAAATTTTTAAATGGTGAAAAAGTAATATTGTAAAAACTAAAAAAGAAACAAAAATTTTAGGTAATTTATCATAATTCTTTGAAAATTTTAGATAATTTACCATAATTCTTGAACTTTTTTTTTAAGTTTTTCTAGTATTATTTCAAACCCTAGAAATCGACCTTGGAAATACATAGTCGAGCTACATAATTTCTGCTCGCTCGATCTTGAGTAAGCTTGTGTAGCATCAAGTTCGAACTTGAGTATAAAACTATTCAAACTCGACTCGACTCGTTAACACTCCTATATTTAAGCCTGTAAACTAGTATTGGAAAGACATCCCCGCCAAAAATATCCTTTACGGATAACAACATATAAAATTTGTAAGGTAGGTCGCCTTTTAAAAAAAAAAAAAAATTTCAAGGAAGGGATCCTTAAAGCTTGGTAAAGATAACTGTAAAAGAAAGAAAGCAAACCTAAGAAAACAAAAACCCAAAGGAAAAGAAATTCCCGATCTTTATCAGAAGCCCGTTCTGTACCCCTTTCAATGGAATAAACGGCAAGGTGAAACAGCAAAAAGCATCAGCAGCGGCATCAACACCAAAGAGCCGAGACCTTTCAAAATAAAGAATCCGATGGTTGGATGTGACAAGAGCCATCTACCACAGCAGCTTTCAGGGAGGCACAAAATTTTTGCAAGAATGAAAAAGTTAAAAAGCTTTTTTTTTTTAAAGTAAAATGTTAGACACATAAGGAATAAACGCATTAAATAACAATAGTTAGTGTCTGGAAAAAAAGAATAAACCGCTGATGAAGAAAGCTATCAAGCTTATAGAAAACCAAGAAATTTGGTTTCCCCTTCATAGCATCTGCCAGCTACACTAAGGGAGCGATTCTGCTTTACATAACATTCACAAAATAAAGGCTGCTGATGGTTCATAAAGATCTGAAAACAATCCCCCCCTATGGAGCTTAAAAGATCAAGGGGTGATGACCTAACTTCCAGGCTCTGAAAGAAAACAATGAGGAAGCTTCCAGGATAGCTTGTCAACCTCCTGTTCCTGAGCGTGCAACTCCTGGTAGAACAATGCAAAAAAAAAAAAAAAAAAATTCAACATCATATAAAAAAAAATTTTCCCAAAAACAACAAGAGAAATGATAAGGGATCATATATAAGGAAAATGTCTACCCAATAGAATAAAATTTGCCAATGATCTCCAAGATAACTGGGAAACATTTAATCCAAGTATTTTACAATTCAAATGTCGATTCCGATCAACAGCATTTGAGGTCATACAAAAGAACAGTCTAGCAATATATCTCAAATATGCCTACCCAAACTATTCAAAAATTGTAACAAGTACAAATAGTCTCCAAAAGTAGCTAGCAGAAGCTAACTCGGATAGCATAAGAACCTATTTTCAAATTACAGACTCATCTGCTGACATTTACCAAGATGTTAAAGATGGGGATTAAATTCTTAGAGAATGTCAAATTTAAGTAACTGAGAGAATTTATAAAAATGAAACTTTTCCTGACTGACGCTACACACGGCAAACATGCCAAGTTCCTCAAGTATTTCTCGATAGGCAGCTATAGTAACCCAAAAAAAAATTAGAAATTATATAATTCAGAGGTTAAAATGATACTTCATGTCCAACATTTAGTCATTTACAAATGCACTTTTGGAAGTTGTGAACCCAATGTCAAACTTCAAAAAGTCTTAACTAATTTTCAGCCTTTCCTTTATATGACGACACAATAAGTTTAACCACCAATTTGATGCTCAGGAAAATGTGTAGGAGAAACAGACTGCAATTTTTCATCAATCTTACTTGACATAATTTGGGCTAACCATTTAAAATGAGGTGCGCTCATGTTATTTTGCATGAAGTCATCTCGCTATACAATGTCTGTACTAAGGGACCCAATCATATATGTCTTGTTAGTACGAAGTGGATTAGGATTTAAACTCACCCAGTTTTTTCACAAAAGAAGAACTGAAAAGTTTGGTGCTTGACTACTGTTGCTTGCTACAGTTCAAAAAATATGCGAAAGCCCAAAAACAAGTACGACTATAGGATGAAGCAAACAAATGACCATGGCAATCAAACATGTTGATAGAGAAACTACCATAAAAACCAAAAAACCTTCAATTATAGGTTGCAAAGAGAAAACCAAAACGACACTGAACATATTACAGCTTTGTCATGGGAACTAATACATGCATACACACAAAAAACAATAAATGTAACAATACTCAAAAATTGTGATCTATGTAGGTATTTACATATATATCATGTTTGCATTTTATATATCCAGAAAAGCCTCAACAGTGAACAACCTGAAAGAGTCAACTGCATATGCATGATCCAATAGCAATAATCAAGTAGGCAAGAAAGTAGAAATCCATTACGACATATATGCTGAAAAAGGCTAACCCTTGAAGCTAATGTTCTGAAGAAGATTAAAAGCACCCATTAATTAGTAATGAAGAAAATAAGAAACGACACTAGATGACAAGCACAACAACTAAGATGAAGGAAGTAGTTTAAAACAGCCGCACAAGAGACTAGCAACAAATAGAACTTTAAACATTTTTGAGGCAGAGAAAGCCTTCTTCTAACTATAATCAAGTTCAATAACCTATTTTCCAGAATGATGACTAATAATTACACATAGAAATGTAGGCTATATGTCACCTTTTTTTTTATTCCCGTTAGAAGTATTGGTAGAAGGCACGCCATTGCCCATTCCACAACCAGGAAGCTCCTTCAAGCCTGAATTTTGGTTGCCTAAACAATGAAGATTCTCAAATTCACAATCATTGAAGCCTTGACCATTCAATGTTGCAGCTTCAGCACTTCTGCCTTCTGATCCAGGATGAAGACAGTAAAGTTGATCATCACATCGCACATTACACGGATTCATCACATATGCAGCCGGCAGATTATGATTAGCAAGATAAGCATCCCCACTCTTGTTGGCTGACTTCTGATATGGGAAAGATCCAATCTCACCTTCAATCCTTCCTCTGATATCCACAAGCAAGCACTTAAGCCTTGCAATCTCAGCTTCCAAAACAGCCTGACCCTGCAGCCTCTTCATCAGTTGCTGATTCAAAGCCCTCAACTTAACAACCTCATCCTCCAATGAAGCAGCCCTAGCCTTTTTCTTCTCCCGATACTTGCGCACAGCTTCACGGTTCCCTAAAGGTCGTTTCTTTGACTTCTTTTCAGTGGACTCAGCAGTGTCATCAGTGGGGGTCTTATCTTCGCTTGGGGCAGGCACAATTTTTGTGTGGACATGATAACAAGTGTGGGTGTGCGAGTTATCGGGACCAGGCGGGTTGCAAGTATGGGTATGGGTACAGGCATGGGTATCTTTAAGAATTTCATCAAGGAAGCTACCCATAGAGCAACTACTCGGAAGATCACCAAAACTCGAGTTCGAAAACATTTCATGGTTTGAAAACTCAAGCTCTCCGTCGTCCATTATACCAGCAAAACGCTGGCAGATTTACCAATTAGATACAATCTTACGAAAATGACCCAAGTCAACTCAAAAAGCCTACCTACACTCGATCAGAAGCCTAAATTCGATACGGGGTCAACCAGATGTCAAACCCTAGAAAAAACAGAGCCCAAAAAGCATGATAAAGCTAAAATCTTCAATCGATTCAGGCATAAAGGAATTGAATTCTCACAAGCAGAACAAGTTTAAAAGCCTCCAATTAAGGGCAGGGCGACATGGGATCAAGATACATAAAACAGCAAAAACTCCCCCAAAGCTGATGAATTATTTCTTTGAATCCGGTCGAACAATTGAAGAATTAAAAGCAAACAAAGCACTTAATAAAACTTCAAAATTCAATGGTTAAGCCGAAGTATACAAAATTCAAAAGCAAACATACCCATTCACACAAAATTTTGTCGAGAATTTGACAAGAAGCTGCAAATAATTGAACCCTTGTCGGAAAAATTCAAGGTCGACAAGGCGGCGACAAAGACAGACCGTTCATGCCCGTGCTTTTTCTTCCTTCTCTTTTTCCTTTGGTGTGTTGAGAGGGGGCCGCCACAAGGGGAATCTTGACGAGGAGTTTTATAGAAGAGAACAGATGGAGGGTGTTGATTTCTTAGGTTAAAAATGGATGGCGAAGTTTTAATGGCGGAAACAAAAGGATGAAGCCACAGACACAGAGGCCATTGGCTCATCACATTCCTACTGAAACATAATCACTGGTAAAAAAAATGTGTGTTTTGGGGGGGGGGACTCTTCGAAATGTCCGAAACTCAGACGAATCCTTTTCTGATATTCGTACATATTTGAGGGGCTGATTTTGCAATATGCTCTTTGTCTTGGGTGTGGGCCTGCTGGAAGAGCTCTGATGATGCTTGCAATATGTTTCACTTTTGAAAATCATGCCTCCCGTAAAGAAAGTTTTAATTTTTTAAAAATAGGATCTTTCTAATGGTTTAAGATGTATTTCAAGTACCATATTTTTAAAATTATAAGATTAATTTAAAAAAGTAAATAAATATAATGGAATGCAAGTTAGATTAAACAAGAAAAGTATATAAATGTAAGAGAGGATAACAAATATTAGTATGATTAAATAAATTTTAGGTGTGTTGATAAGTGTCTAGTGAACAAAAACTCTAAAAAAATATAATCAATCACTTTAATTGATTTGAAATGAACTCAATTTGCTAGGGTAAATATTGCATAGATTGACAGAGCTTTTTGGGCCAATGAGTAGGGTTGCAAATGAATCGAGTCGACTCGAGTTTAGTTTTGACCTAATCGAGTTGAGTCTCGACTTAATTCTACCAAACTCGCTTGAGTTTGAGCTCGACCTCAAATTCGAGTCAAGTCGAGTTTGAGCTCGAAGTTAAAAAAATAAAAATAATTATTTTATTTTTTAAAAATAAAATAAAATAATAATTTTTTTAATAAATAATAAAATATTAGGAACATTTATGTAATTTTATTATATATATATATAATCAAACCGTCTCGTAAATTAACGATTTGAGTATCTGTGAACTCAAATTCGAGTTCGAACTTGATTTGATCAATTCGAACTCGTGTTCAATATTAACTAAATTTAAATCCAATGTTAACTCGAACTGTTCGTGTGTGGTTCGGCTTATATATGGTCCCACCAATGAGTAGGAATCTTTTGGTAAATGATTTTTTTTTTTTTAGTCGGTTATGAGAAAGGGAAAATAAGTTGTCGAAGTCAAACCTTTGATCTTTACTAGTTGGTGTAGTAATGATGGAAAAGCAGATACGTCTGTGTTTGTGCCTTGTGGTGCACTAGTCTACTGTGCTCTGTGTCATCTTTGGCTTTAAAAATAGAGGATTGGAAAATGAGTGCCAAAAATGATGCTGCTAAAAAAAACACACACGCACGCACGCACGCACGCACATGTAACACGAGGACCTAAAGGAGCCTAATGCAGCCGTAGGTATCGTCGTATGTGTAACTTCTCCATTTTTGCCTTTAGAGCTTCTTCACTCGTGAATTTTGAAATCCAATTTAGACCTCGCTTGGATTGATGTTTCTTAGAATTTTTGTAAGAAAAAAAAATTATAACAATTTGATATATGTGAGATAAAAAATATAAAAAAATTCTTTAGAAAACTTCAATCCAAATAGTGTTTATATTTTCTAGGATAATTTCAGAAACTTCCCCTGAGGTTTCTAATAGTCTCACTGTCCTCCTTTGAGATTTTCAAAATATCGGAAACCTCCCCTAAAATTAATTAGCTAGTAACAAACCAGCCCAATTCAAATACAAAAACAATATAAAATTGGTGTTAGGAGAGAGAAAATAATTTAATTCCATAACTACCCTCAAGTTTTGCATTAGATAGTTAATTTACTACGAACAATATATATCTATTTTAACTTTATCAAATGTGAGACGATGTAACTATTACCGCATTCATAGAACGTAAACAAAATATTAACTTTCTAACTCTACAACAAGTTTAGCAACTCAAAGTCTCATCGACATATTACACGTGTAATATCATACTATTACATATATTATAACACATCAGTTGCATAATTTGCTACAAGAGAAACAAAACATGTAAACCATACTATAACCAATATTTCGATTTTAAAAAAAACCATTTGTTGAATAATCACAAACAAGAAAAAATTTGTCATAATTAAAAGGTTTTTCAATTTAGTAGCATACAACCAACAATTTTACCTATACTTCATACAAGACCAACACCTATTTTCGATGACAATAAAAGTAACAATTAGGATAAAAAAGAGAAAAACACTATAATTGAATACCAATCATCAAATGGAGCAGATCATACAGAACATAATACAAACTACATAATGCCATATTTTTAATTTTTTGTTTGATCCAAACTATTCTTTTTCATTTGCAGGGTCACTATTAAGCGTGACCATCAAGAATTACCTTAACATCTGCAATCAAATAATAAAAATTTCCAAAATTTAAGAGCAGAAAAATCTTACAGACTAATCTTGAGATTTTCACAATCACCAAAAATTTTGAAAAAAAATTGAGAGCAAATTCCCTTTTTAAGTCTCCTAAATCCTTAGATATGCCTAAAGAAGCTCTATTTCTTTTATTCCACAAAAACCACTAAAGTCTGAATCATTGTTTCTACTCATGCACATCAATTATCAATAACAGAAAGGCGCCTATATTGGCCCCTTTTTTGTAATGGCATGTTAGAAAATTTAAAAAAAAACTTATAAATTGTCGTTATTTCTGTTAAATCTAGTTAATAACAATTTAAATAATCATGTGAATATTATTGGAAAATATCTCTTAAGTTGTGTGGGTAATTAAGTCATTTCTTCATGATTGATGTGATAATTGGACCCAAATGATCTAATAGGGGAGGTTTCTGAAATATCAGAAACCTTAGGGGAAGGCAGTGAAACTGTCACAAACCTCAAGGAAGGTTTCTGAAATTATCCCCTATTTTCTAATGAAAAGACAAAAGAGTTTTTTTTCCTCATAAAGAAAAGTAAAAGTCCCTCTGATTCTTCTACTTTTTGAACTGGAACTAAGCGTGGGGTGATAAGCCCAATTACATCTACTCCCTTCCCGGTATCTTCCATCCAAAAAGGTCGAGAGAAAGGGCAATGGATGGCTCCCAAGCGTTCCTTGCTCCACCGAGAATGATTTGACGTATGCGGGGCCTGGGGCCCGTGGCAAGGTGCAATTGCCCGTCACGTTCTTTGGTCCTTAGGCGTTGTAATTATAAAAAAAAAAGGGATGATCCAGTATTAAAAAAAAGGACGAGGGGACTGGACGGCGTCAACGGTGGTAGCGCTGTCAACAGGCTCGGCCCGTCCAGTGCTCGATTCGAAGAAAGTGAGGGTCGAATCTAGTATAATTCTACATCGGGTAGAATTTGAGCCTAAATTTGAGATTCGATTAAAATGTGAACCAAGATTAATCCTTTATATGCTTAACTCGATTAAAATCCTAAATTTGAGATTCGATTAAAATGTGAACCAAGATTAATCCTTTATATGCTTAACTCGATTAAAATCCGATCCATTATTTTATGTATATAGACACATACCTAATTTATATACCGATAAATTTATTATTTTTAAATAAATAATGTATAATTAGATTATTAGTAATTAGTATTAGTTTTGAAAAGAGTTAGATTCATTTGACAAATGAGAGGAGGATTGGGTTGGGATGGTAAAATGAGAGGAATTATAAATAGAATATCTTAAAGAGAAAAAACTATTAATAGTTTATTGACTAATGACTATATATTACTATTAATAGGTTTCTCCATGTATTTCGAAAGAATTAGACACAATTATTGTTGAAAAACTTTTGATTTATGTACTTTCAATGAAGCTTTTACTGATTTATGTGTAGTTTTAATATCGTAGATTGCAAATTAACTTTACTACTTAATGGTTTTACAGTAATTATGTTAAGATAACTAACGAAAATTCAAGAATGATAACGGTCAACATCAAATTTTCATAGTCAACAACTTTGAATTCGCACTTTGTCCTCGATATTTTTATTTTTGAATAATTATATTCTCCTAAATTTTAATTAATGATATTAAGTGTTTTAGGATGACGTAAGATGCAAATTTGAAAAAAATTGTGTTAAATGGGTGATAAGAATTCTAATATCTCATATTTTTTAAGTGTCAAATTGGTATAATATATGTATATTATTATTTTACACTACTAATAATTAATTGGTAATAAGTTCTATCATTTTTTTTAAAATTTTTAGCGATAATTTAACAGCTAATTGAGTTCCCTTTAAAATATATCAAAAATAAACTATTTATACATTAAGTTTTCTTTTTTCAAAGATTTTTCTAACAAGTGCCTAATGGGAACTTGTTAAGATATCTAAATCATACGTAACCTACTATATGAACACACACATTAACAATTATTACCTTATATTGCAAATATAAACTTTTCCTATTTAACTTTAACTTTCCAAAATATTAACACTTGAATTGCAACTTAACGAGTGCCCAATGGACACTCATTGGATAAGTCAATTTTTTCTTTATGTTTCAATGAATTATCAATTGAGTTTGAAATGAATTCGATTTTTAAAATTATTTGAATCGTTAAATGATTTTCAGGGTGCACCGATATTCGAATAAATGTTTTAAAACTATTGTAATGGAAGTTTGGATTTTAATTGGTACGAAAGACAACAAGAAAGAAAGCAATAGTTTTTTCAAAAATTCCTACAAGCACTTCACATTGATATTTATCTTCACTAGTTATAATCACTATAGCTAACTACAAAAATTTGAAACCAATGTTCATAGCATATATAAGAATTTAGGTAGTAGTAACAAATAAACTTGATACTAATCAGGCAAAAGAGAACAGCGTATGGGATATTAGTGGTATGAACAAATGAAATAAAAAATATAAAAGAATAAAAATAGATTTGATTAGAATTCCTACTACCCATTTAATACAATTTCATTATAGTTTGCATCTCATTTCATTTTAAAATCCTTCACTATTTAAAATTTAGGAGAGTATAATGATTCAAAATCAAAATATTAAGGACCGAAAGTCTAATTCAAAGTTGTTGACTAACGGTAATTTGATGTTGACGGTTAATCCATTAGTAAGGTTATTCCACAACCATACCCAAAAGGCAATTACTGACTTTTGGGTATTGGCTGAGGATCTTAAATTCCACTCACGCACAAAACTAATACTCGATGTGGGATAGAAGACTCTGGGAAAGGGAACACTGGGAGCTGCTACAAGACCTTAACTAAGACCCACTCACACAGACACTCCTCGCCACTGGTCTTTTTTTCTTTCAACAAATATTAATCACACACACACCCGGAAAGTAAGGTTATTCCACAACCATACCCAAAAGGCAATTGCTGACTTTTGGGTATGAGGACTAAATGTGTGAAATATCGTAAACTTTAGGGACCAAATTTATTTTAGATGAAATATTAAAGACCAGTCTAACAACTGCAAGTCTACCGGACTTAAAACGCCTTTACTGGTTCAACCTTTGAGAAATAAGCCCATGTAAGCCCAACGGCCTTGTAGCATTGCATTTTGGATTTATTCACTCCTCAAGAATCCCTTATTAAAACAGTCCCCCTTATCTTAAAAAAATAAAAACACTACTATTCATTCTTTCTTTTAATTGAGAAAGGATCTAAATTGTACAAGAAGAAAATCAAATGAAAGGAATTGAGAATTGAATTAAAAATTTTATGATTATTAATGTCCCAGCTCTCTTTTTTTTTTTTTTTTTTTGGGTACACTACAGGGAGCGAGAGCCTAAAGAGGCTACTACGTAAGGGGTTAGTTAGCGAGCAAAAATTAAACCAAAAAACATACACTTTGCAGATATTTAAGTTAAGCTCCTAAAGTTCAAATATTTAATATTCATCATCCAATCATGCTCCATATGAAAAATATGCAATAATTTGATTCATCATAACACCTAAATATCCATTTACATGCATTACTTTTCAAACTAGATAAACAAGCCATTCTCCAAAGCTTGTAAGTTAAAATTTTTACATGCATTACTTTTCAAACTAGATAAACAAGCCATTCTCCAAAGCTTGTAAGTTAAAATTCCTCCCAAAATGTCATCACATAATGAATGTAAATTTATAAACATCATAATTAAATCACATTTTAAATAATGAATGTTCACGTACTATTTCTTCTCTACAGGGCAAATCCAATGACGCAATAATGAGATCTTAGAATAGGATCACAACTTAAAAAGCAATGGCGCAATAATGAGATCACAACTTGAAAGCATCATATATGGAGGCAATAATGAGATGTTAGAATAGGATCACAACTTAAAAGCATCGTATATGTATATATATAGATCTGACTAAATCAAAGGGGTATTCTGACACTTTTTTTTGAATTTTTTTTCAGAGCAGATGGGGTTTAAATCCTCGACCTATAATTTAAAGAGGAATTTAGTTTTTGTTTTGTAGTCACTGAGCCAGCTCAACTACCTAACCTCGGTCTGGAGAACGAAACAATAGGCTTTCTTAGTTCTTAACTGGTAAAATACATTGCCAATTGCCTTATTTCATGTCCTTTCCAATGAGTACATAACGAATTACATTAGCTTGATTGTGTCTACATTTATTATTTTAATTTTTCAATTATCTCAAACAATTAGAACAAACAATTGATGAGGCCCTCCATCCGTTTTTACCCACAATTTGTCATAAAATTGTCTTCATTTCCTCAACAAAGTACTTAAAAATCCTTTCTAATAACACACAAAACAATGAAGTAACCAAAAAAAAAAAAAAATGCTCACTACACACCTATCAACCGCCTCACAATTTTTAGTGGGCGCGGGTTTTTCTTTTTCTTGTTCCCCTTCCATTTTTTTATTGGGGTTTTTGTTTTGTTGGTTGGGGGAGGGGGGGGGGGGGGCAACTCACATTAGGGTCCAACAATCATTCCAAACTGGATGATCTGCTCCATCTTCTTCTCAAGTAATCTTCCACAGAAAGAGGGCTGCTCTGATCCTGACTGCTGAATGATGTCGAGTTATCACATACATCAAGCAATGCAAGACTTAAATGAGACTCTGCACTTGAATCCGGGTACACTTCATCATCATCGTAGTCCCCCTGATTTTCTGGATTAGCCCCAAGTTCTGTGCTTATTTCTTCACCCAAGTGCTCCTCCCCAGTTAAGATCTTCAATATCTGCAATGCGGGAAAGAAAAGGCTCAAGAAAAGTGCATGTACAATCACAAACGACTTCAAGAACGTTCTATCCAAAATACCTGGCTCATTTTAGGACGAACTCTGGCTGCCTGTGTAAGGCACAATTTTGCAGCAAGAGCCATCCTGTGCATTTCAGACTCATCAAAATTGTCATCCAGATTTTGATCCAATATGCCTTTCACATCTCCACTCTCTAACTTTGGCTTGGCCTGGACGTGTCATTGTCAGCAGCAAGACAGGCAACAATTTAAGTTTAACAAACAACGTAAAAGGAAGTCAAAAGTTTAAACATCTTGTATGAAAAGGCTCTTAAATTTACCCAAATGACTAGACTTTCTTGGCCCTTGGAGGTGTCAAAACCAATTGGCTTTCTTCCAGATAACAATTCCAGCAGAACCACGCCGAAAGAGTAGACATCAACTTTCTCGCTCACTTTGCCATACATAAAATACTCGGGTGCAAGATAGCCAAAGGTTCCCACCACATCACAATCAGTAATGAAAGATGCCTTGGTAGGTCCCCATATCGCCAGCCCGAAATCGGATAGCTACAATACCATGATCGATGTTAAAGATGATGCACATGCTGGATTGCTATCAGTTAATTGAAGTTTCAACTGTCATAGTGTAACTAACTACCGTATGACAACAGTATTTATGTCTGATGGATCACCTGTGGTTCAAATTCATCAGCTAGAAGAATGTTGGAAGACTTGACATCTCTGTGAATGACCGGCCGGGCGCACTGGCTGTGTAGATAATTTAGTGCTTCAGCAACCCCAATAGCAATCTTGAATCTCACTTCCCAGGGCAAGACGAATCTTTCCTTCCCAGTACCTGTCAAGGTTTGGCATGCAGCAGCTTAATATCAGGGTTACATGTTGAGAAATTAATGACCAAAAAGAGAAGTAAAAACTTTTGATAGGGCTATATATGTAGTGAAGAGCATCACCGTGTAAGTTCTCTTCCAGATTTCCTTTGGGGACAAAATCATAGACAGAAATCAAATCATTATCTGATATACAGATCCCAAGCAGCGGAGTGATGCTTCTGTGCTTCAATGTGGTCATTATATCAACTTCCAGGGAAAATTCCTTCCAAGCTTCTTTTGATGACTTCAAAATCTTTACTGCCACGGGTTTGCCATCAGGAAGGATCCCCTTGTAGACGCAATTACACCCTCCTTTGCCAATTAGATTATCTGCAGCAACTTTGTGGTTAGAAAAAGACGTGCTCAATTTTGAAGGTAATTACAAGACAAAACAAAACAAAAAAAAAAATTGGGACCAACAGCTAAAATCAATAACCTGAACAGAATTGAGATGTTGCGGATTTTAGAGTCTCGTGGCTGAACAGTTTGCAGCCAGGCGATTTTGTGCTCAGTAGAAGCTCCAAATCGCTTGGCGGCTGAGCTGAGACGGAAACATTCTGGGGAATTTCCAGCGGGGATCGGTTTGGTAAGCTCATTACCCACTGAACCACGGTCATCTTTCTTGCTTCCAGGGATGGCTGAGTAATTGCGCTAGCTGTTTGGAGTAGAGGCCAGCCAGGCCTCTGCTGTGTAAAATCCTCTACTGGAAGAGATATCGAACTCAGGGAACTTCTCTTGCGTCTTTGTGTAGGGCTGATTACAGATTCATCTCTTGGGTATCTATCAGCTTCTGTGCATCCGCATTCAGAGCTCTGACACACTTCATGACTGAGCCTTCCCAAATCTGATATCTCCGAGTCACCGAATTCTGAAGGGCACTCTGTGCAAGTGGGATTTCCATTCAGATATAAACTAGGCTTCGGGTCTCCTTGGGAACCTATATTTATTATGCGAAAAGCAAATTATCAATCTCGTCAGAGTACTTCCAGAATGAGCCATACATGCATGTACCTGGCTGCTGCTGCTGATCATTAGAACACCTCCGGTACACAACCTTCCCATTATGAATAGCCATGACTTCAGTCGTCAAAGGCAGCCTCTTTGCACAATGTTTAGCGATTGAAACTCTGCCTCTGCATCCAACGAAAAGAATAAATCATAAAAATGAAAAAAAAGAAGAAGATAGAAGCCAATCAATCGATGTCAACTGATAAAGTTTTCTCATTTTTGAGCTTCCTGTTCTTATGCTATACCTACCCTAGAAGACTGTTCTTGTTTATCCCAACAATTACAGCGACTGCTGCACGATTCTTTGCCTCCCTCACCAGAAGCTTTCTGATTGAACTTCCTTTTACTACCTCAACAGCAAGTCCAACCTGAAAATTGAAATCCTCAGCTCAGTCAACCGGTCTGAATGAGCAAATCAACCCCATGCAACTAGTATTATAGTATACTGGTATAGTTTCGACTCATTTTAGGTTCAAGAAAGAAAAACAAACAAACAAAACCAGAACCTGTTTTTGGTGGCATAGGTCTTTATACTCATCTAGATAGTCATCCATCAAAGCCTGAGCTTTTGAAGTGGAATCTGAAAAAAAAGAGGATCAATATCACCACGTCAATATCAAGCCTTGACTCCTATGCATGCCCAGATTAATAAGATTGAGAATATCGATCCCAACCTAATTATACACTGCTACCTGAATTTCGACATATGTGAAGAGCAACAACGCAATCTCCAGGATCAGCGACTTTCACCACAGCCCAGTCCAGCAACTCTCTTGTATGCCCATCAAATCCTATGCCAACCACCACACTCCTTTTCTCCCTACCCATGTCTTCCTCCTCTATACCCATTTCTGCTCTTCCTTGATTCATTGCCAATCCATTCACCGTTCAAGAGCATCTATTACTATTAGGCTGAACCTGCCACTCCTCTAGAAGAGAAGGAAGGCGCTTTTGCTTCCCTCTAGAATTTTGAAAGCTGCAGGCCAGAAACAAGACAAATTAATTCTTCCCAGTGAATTATTACTCCCATGAAGCTGGAACTCATTTTATTTCAGATGATATTTGCAGCTAGAAAATCCAGAGGCCTTGAAAGAATTAGAAAGCAGATCACCACAAGACTTGGATTTATTAAAAAGACTAAGGTACCATAGGGGACGTCATATCTACAGATACACGTTGAATTCGCTAAAACTAAACAGGACCCGACAACATGAACCTACCTAATGTTTGAATCCATATTGCCTTCTTCCAATCCCATCAAGCATTAATCAAAATGAAAGTGCCCCCAGAGATCATTAGAAAACCTACTTCAACTAACTAATGTTTTAAAGGTGTTAAAGGCGTGGGTGCCATGGTGACAAGGAAGCTTACTTCAGCTAATCTATTTCTATTTTTTAAAAGTGGTTCAATTATTTTTCATTAAAAAAAAAAAAAAGATTCGTGGGATCAGCAGAGAAGGTGACGAAAAGGAAATGCCAATTAACAAAAAAGGCGATGGAAAACCGTCGGCAAGAAAATGGATTCATGGTTTGAGGGGGGAAGAAAAAAGGAGTGATCATAAAAAGAGAAAAGATTTTCATTTTCCCTTTTATTTAAAAAAAAAATCTGAAAATCTGCTTTTGGCTCTGTTAACGAAACAGGCAATAATTCGCGGGGAAACCCTGGTAACCGGATATTTTAACGACCGACAAAATGGCCTGAGAACCCTCCACCGGCTTTTGCGGGTGAACGGTTGCCACGAACGGCACAATTACTGTTAATCCTCCGTGTTGGTGTAAAAAGCGAAATTCGTAAAGGATCTTCTGCTAATCCCAGTTCAATTCTCGTAGCATTTTCTACCCCAACATCTATCTATTAAATTGTCACATATTCTTTATAACCATCTAATTTTAATTCTTTTTCTTGCCATTTCTTTTAAGTTTTAACGCTATTATTAATAGGGTAAAACACAAAAGATAACAGATTGAAAAAAAAAATAAAATTTAACTAAAAAATGGGTTTTTAATGAATTTTCTTTTTTATTTAGCTATTATATATTTTGTTATTTAGTCTATTATCTTCTGTAGTCTACCCTGTGACTAATTGTTGAAACTTAGAGGAACAAGAAAAAGAATGAAAATGAAGTATTTTGGGAATAGAAAATGGTATAATTAACTGGGACGGAAGATTCTTTGTCACTAAAACTTTTTCGAACGGATCGGACTTGTCAGCCGCCTGCTAGAGCCAACGGTTCCGATTAGGAATTTGCAACGGATCTTCTGTCCCATATCCTGTGCCACTCTTTATCCAACTTTTTATTATATTGCTATTTTTCCTTCATAAACAGCATGTTTTATTTTATTTTTCCTTAAGATCCAATAACTATTAATTTAGTAAAAAATAAATACAACAGCTTCAAAAAAGTAATATATAATAGAAAATTAAAAAACAGTTGCAGAAAATTCATAAAAAATCTCATTTTTTTATGCATTTTGATTTTTTGAGTTTGTTAAATTTTGTGTATTACTCAATTAATAGTTATTGGATCTTAAGAAAATAAAAAAGAACTAAAACATGATGTTTATGAAAGAGAAATAGCAATATAATAAAAAGTGGAACAGAGCGTGGCACAGGATGTGGGATAGAAGATCCGTTGCGGAATTTATTCTAACCAAACCACATAATTTAGTAGGATTACTTAGGATTATTGACTATTTGGCAATACCTAACTCATAATAATAATCAGAAGAAAAATGGGTGGTTGGTTGAAGTCTATTAGACTCTCCGTTAATTACTATACCGCATATAGTAATTAATGTGTATCAGAATATATATTCAATGTAAACGAGCTGTCGAATATGAATCTGCCACTACGCACCCTGAAGTGTATACCTTCGATACTTTAAACGAAATTTGTCAAACATAAGATTTATTAAAACTCCAAAAAGCTTCTTATTTAGCCACGAAAGCTGTCACAATTAGAGTAATCACTTTTATTGTTTAAAGAGACATCGTTGATTATCGTGTGAAATAAAGTTGAGAGTATCATACATTAGTAATTGGGACTACTTAAAAGTTGTGTTTGTTGGTTTTCTTTTGAAGCAAATACATGAAATAAACATCCTATGTTCATAAGATCTAACTTAATTAATTAATAGAGACATTAATCAGGTGATTGTGAGGTCTCTAAATCGATTATTTTCTTCCACTTTTAAGGCTTAGAGTCTCTCCTTGAAACATAATAAATAAATAAATATCACAATATTTTTAGATAGGCGAGAGTTAATCAAAACGATAGAAACATTTAGAGGTATTGGTGCACATAGAAATTAGAGGGCCAAGGTTATAGGCTTGTTTTTTGTTGATTATTTTAATTTATTATAGATTCTAATTTTAGATAATCTGTTTTTGTGATCTTATCTATTAATTATAACCAAAAAAGGTAAAATCTATATAATTATCCAAGGAGTAAATTATTTTGATTATTCTACATAATCACCTTCTATAGTCAGATTTTTACAAAATTTAAAACAAACGAGAACAAGGCCTAGTGTTGACCAAAGCTAAATTCTGGTTGAATAGCCTTAAAAAAAAAAAAAAATTACGGTCGAGCAATTACATGATACTCAATAAATAAATCTATCACAGTATAGATATACAGAAAACTTAAATTAGAACTTAGCTCAAGATAGCTTTCATCTCTACAAATTTTATATTACCCGACCCAGAAAATTAACCATATATTCACTATACAACGTCTATCTGGATTTAGAGGTCTTGGATTCAAATTCCTCTACCTCTCTCCACTTCTTAAATTCCATCTCTCCCGTGCTTGGGAAAAAAAAAAAACAAGTGCTCACCAATAAATTCTTAGACTATTAATTTATGTTGTAGTTGGGGGATAATGAACCAGGAGTTGAAAATGGGCGCGGACGGGGGTTGTTGAGGGTAAAGCCGTAAAGTGCTCAACCCTTGATCTCCTAAGTTTGATTTAGTTATTTATTTATTTGTTCAAGGTCTTTGAGGAATTTCAGCAAAAAATTTGTTTACGCATACCAATTTCATGCGGTCCACGCACGAAATTGACTAGTCCGAGACGTGCTGCGCCTTCAAAGACTCTTGGATAGCACTCAACCCATAGGTTAGCAGTCAAATTTAGAAAAATTGATTAGTCTGCGTTACATGAAATTGTAGATAGAGAAGACAAGACAAGAAGGCTAATTCTCTCCGATGATTCTTCTTCTTCTTTTTCTCACCATCTTTCTCACCAAGTTCACTAGCCTTGCTTAATCTGGAAAATTTTGTATGACAAGAATTAATTCATATACACCAAAGGAAAAAAAAGAATATCATTCCATTACGAATTTAGTATTTTGGAAGGTCAGTAGGCGCAGTACGCTATACATGCATTCTTTGTTAACGGACAAAATGAACAAGTCTTTTGGTTGGTTTTGGGGGAGGTGAAGATGCATTCGACTATATTTATAACTATTATATATGAGTTAATCTTATATATACTGTCAATGTACAAACTATCACGATTGGATACAGACACATATGTAAAATTTGAATTTCAAATGCAAATTCAGATTATGTGCCATACCATCTATTTATATCTATTATATATGATGAGTTAATTTTATATATACAGTTAATGTATAAACTATCACGGTTAGATACAAATACACATGCAAAATTTGGATTTCAAATGCAAATTCATACCATATATATATATTATATGAGTTAATCTTATATATACTGTCAATGTATAAGTTATCACGGTTAGATACAGACACATATGCAAAATTTAAATTTCAAATACAAATTCAGATTATGTGTCATACCATCTATTTATATCTATTATATATGATGAGTTAATCTTATATATACTATCAATGTATAAGTTATCACGGTTAGATACAGACACATATGCAAAACTTAAATTTCAAATACAAATTCAAATTATGTGTCATTCCATCTATTTATATCTATTATATATGATGAATTAATCTTATATATACTGTCAATGTATAAACTATCACGGTTGAATACAAACACATGTGCAATATTTAGATTTCAAATATAAATTCAAATTATGTGTCATACCATCTATTTATATCTATTATATATGATGAGTTAATCTTATATATATTGTTAATGTATAAACTATCACAGTTGGATACAGATACACATACAAAATTTAGATTTCAAATGCAAATTCAGATTATGTATCGTATATCTAATGATAAAAGTGTATATTTCGTCATTATATAGAAGATTAATTATATATATACACAAACACACACTATTTGTCAACTGTGAAATACGCAATGTGATCTTTTTGTGGCAGGAGGAAATTCAACGGTCACATACAGCTAGCGTACGATGAAGGGAAACCAAAAACGGAGTCGGCGGAATTTGTTTTGTCAAACTTAATTTGTTGGTAATCCCATCTTAAACATGATGACGTGATTTGTTTAGAGTTGAATTGTGTTTAGCTGATAAGGACAAATTATTTCTGAGAGGGAAAAGATAATCAAATATCTCAAACTTTTTTGACGTACGAACGGCTGCTGCTTTTGGCACTTTCTTGGGTGGATGTCTTTTTCCAACACAGAAAACCGCCCAAGACTGAAGATGAAAAGCATTATTCACCGACAGTACTGGTAACACGTTGTCCGGCGGCATTCTAGTCAATTTCTCCACGTACGGACACGAGTTATGTATACAAATGCGGTATGGGTATGGAATGAATTGAATTGAATGATGATCCTCGTCTCCTCCTTCCTGAGCTAAAGTAGTACTAATTCGAAGGAAAAAATTCCTACGCAAAAAAGTAGCCCTCTTCTTCATCGAGCAAATAAATCAAGGAATCATTTCCGTCCAAGCGTAATTGTATTCTTATCATTTTTTTTTCCTCGGGTGAAATGCTTGTAATTTTAAAAATTTCACATTATAGAATGACCTCTTTCACTTTCAACGGGTAGTTCGAATGATACCTCCCTTAGATTTTTACCTTGAGAACATCAGGTCAACCCCCACTGACTACCGTGTGGTGCATCCTTGGAGCAGACTCTGCATTATCACAGTGAGACTAGTTTGACGTAAATCGGAATATCCCTTGTATTGAGAAAAAAAAGAATGACCTCTTTCATTAGTTAAATAGAATTGCTTTCAAAAAATTTTTTTCTTTTTTGGCCAGTAACATTAGGACCTGTTTAGTCATGATTATTGATTGGATAGGGTTAGGGTTGTGGTGTGGAGCGGTTTAATTTTGCATCCATGAGTGGTTTAATTTTACGTCCATGAGGGTTTACTAGCCTACTTGTTTCAACTGAGAGAGGGGAAAATAGAATGGATTGAATCATGCCTGTGTATGTGTATATATATATACACAGTGCCGAAGTCATGCAACTGAGTGCAATTGCACCTTTCAATTTTGAGAAAATATTTGAGAAAGTTTTAACCTAAAAAAATTCTCTTTCCTATCATTCATTGCCCCACTAGATAATTGAAAATTCATAATCATTACTCTTTACAAGAGTGTTATACTTACCCAAAGTTAAACATGGATGTCAGTTCAAAAGTAATTTTCACTACAAATTTCAAGCACAATTTAGATTTGAAAACATATTTAACATAAAAAAGTGAATTTTTAAGATAGATGTGTTTCTTATTAGTTTTAAACCTTACTATTATTACAATTTTTGTGCTATTGGAACTTGACTCCCCTAACTCTAGAATCCTGACTCCACTACTAGGAGAGTCACAAATTAACTTAAGTGATCAAGTTGCCCATCCATCCATCACTAAATAACCTTTCATCATTAAGAAAATAGGAAAAAAAAAAGTACTTAATGCATGTCACCCATCTTCCAAAAGTTTTCTTACTAGTATTTTTTTTATTTATTATTATTTTTTTAGTGTAAGCAGAAGGGACTTGAACCCGAGACCTTTTGCTTACACTCCCTCCCCCCATACCACCCAACCCATCCCTCCCCCCTTCTTACTAGTATTTTGACCCATGCTATGCACATGTTTATATTTCAATTCAAAATAATAATATATACTTATATATTGTAGTACATGATATAGTATATGAAAAAGATTAAAAATTTCAAAGAAGTGTATCCTTAACATGTTCAAAAATTTTTTTTTTCATGAGCACAATTCTTAATTTAACATCTTAAATAAATTGAAACCATAATTTGTTTGCCTATTGTTTGTCGATATACGATAAGAATTTGAATAAAATAATTTAATTTATAATAATTTACATTATAGAGCAATTGTAAACCTATATATCAATAGTCGACGAAAAATATCATGTTGTATCCATCTATCAAAAATTATAATATAAAAACATAAATTATAACTAATTCATTTTTCTCAATTTTAGAAAAAAATTTTCTTCCATCTTGTGCCCCTAAAATTGTGGAGTGCTTATAGAATAGTGTTTTTTATATACTTTAAAATAGATTACAAAAAAATCTGTGTAAGATACAAAATAGAGTTTTAAGAATTATTAGAAACTATTACCCTTTTCATCCTTTTTTCTTGCCAACTAGCCATCCACTGTCTCCTATGACTTTCACATGTTCTATCATGGTGCTATCCTTCCTATCGCTTGTTGTCATCTCTGTCATATTCCCATAATTTCCTTCTTTGTTCCCTCCTCTTTTCGTACAATCTTGTTGTTCACTTTCCTTTTTTGACTTTTTTCGTCTCTTTTTAACTCCTCATCATTCTCTTCCCCATTGCCTCTAACTTCCTATTCTTGCCACTTAATTTCTTGTTCTTTCCCCCTCATCATTCTCCCAAACCCTTGGATAGCTTCCAACCTCTATACCGCACGGGCAACCTCCTTCATTTCTTCTCTCCTTTTCTTCTACCGTTCCAATTAGAATAAAGTAATATCACAATTTTTCATTTGAGATATATTATGTTATCAAAAATCTATAGTTTTCTCTTATATACTAATAAGAATTACATACAAACATTTGTATATAACATGGTATGTGTGTTGAAATTTTTTTTTTTTGTAGTAATTGTGATCCACATTTCTCACAACTATTGGTCTAAGAGTACTGATTTTTCCATTTTTATTCAAAATATAACTTAACATATTGTCAATGTTACACTATTATAAAGTGAACTCGGTAAATAAAATATAAAAATGAAAATTCAATGCAAAATTATAAAAACACCAAATTTAGTTATTTTTCATATAAATTTTGAATTGAATAATTTCAAATTTTCAAAGGAGAATTTGAATCCATATTTAACTCCCAAATTGAAGAGTTAAAAATTTGAAGTAAAAGAAAAAATTTAGTAACTTGCAATTTGGTTTTACACTTAAAGTATACTTATATTTGTACTTTCAAAATAAAATTGAAAAGATAAAATTTGAAGCAAAAAAAAAAAAATCATAACCTGCAATTTTGGTTTAATGTTTTTACAATATAGTATTGGTATTTGAAAATGCAAACAAAAAACTGATAATATCTTATAATACCCCGATTACTACAAAAAAAAACTATATAAAAATGACATAGCAGTTACATATTTATATATGAAGAAAATGATAAGAATACATAAAATAATCAATAATACCTATGGCTATTCGTAGCGTCTGTGTTTTGTACTCTTATTCAAATTTAATTAGGGTCAAATTTAGATAAGATATATACAAATTAAGTAGATGTAGTTTAGGGACAAATACCTATGTTTTTTCCTTAAATTGTATTGTTATTTTTTTTGGTAGAATTGGTGTTGTTTTTATTATTATTTTTCATCAAAAATAAATATTTCAAACAAAAATTTCCATATCTAAAGGCTATTAGTACTTTGTTTTTTAGTTAGTGATTTCATAATTTAGGTTTCATGAACTTGGTTTTTAAATCCATGACCAATGAATGTTATTTACTTTCTATTTTCTATATAATTTGCCCTCTTAGTTAGAATTACTAAGTTGAAGGGTAAAATATTATTATTTATTTTTTTATTTTTAGTAGGTTTAGTGATGTTTTCTTTTTATTTAGCCTCACATTAATAGAACTCAAACCAAATTCCTGCGTAAGTGGAGCCACTTCTTACGTTTTGAATTCAAAAGACATAAAAGGATATATAACAATTTTTTTAAAAAATTCAAAATTCTATAAAAACAAAAGAACGAAGAGTTGGAAACATTCTGCCTTAACCATAGTAAAATCTCCTTTTCAAATTTATATAGATATAGATAACCACAAAATAGAAAAACGTACTTGGATGAGTAGAGTACATATATAAGCAACATACATAGGCCAATTAAGAGGCTGGTCCCTTCATCCATGTGTGATCAAGCAATGCACGTACGTGCATGGCAAGATCAGGAATTATGGCAATAGCATCGGGGAGTACAGAGTTCTGGTGTATGGAATGATAATAATAACCTCATACTAATAATTAATTACTCACTTAATTTGGAAAGATGATGTGGGGGAGAAAAGGAGAACCATAATTTCGGATTCTCATTAAATATCATCCTCTTCTCTGGAGTCTTAGAATTTGATTGAAGAGTGGTACTGAAATGTTGACCCAACTTCAAGTTGAACATGCAAAAGATTCAGTCATCATCACCACTGACTGCGACTGATCTGTAACACACACCAAAACTCACCCAAACACACATTCTCTGCATGAATTTGTCTTTCCCTTTGTTTCTTTCTTTCCTATTCATATATGGGAAGAGTTGTCGACAGATGAGATTTTCTGAGCAGGATACGGGGGAGTGGAGAGATTTTTGTTTTTCTACTTTTTTTTTAAAATTTTATATATGTTTGCAATTTTTGTGACCACAGCTACCCAAAATATCTTTTTCTAGCCAAAACCCTCTTGCGCAAAGGGCTTTGTATGGAGTGTGGAGCCTTCTAGCAGTTCAAAATTCAAAAGCAAAATTTGGGTTTGTATTGAAATTGTTGATAATTGGCCTTGTTTGGACAGCCATTTTTTCGCTGGAAAATTGCGTCGTTTTCCGTGATCACATTTCCCTATTATCTTTTTTTCTCACATACATCAAATTGCTATATTAATTTTTCTACAAAAAATTCTAGAAAATGCAATCTAAACACGAAATGAGTCTGGAACCACACAAGGATAATTGCATTTTTTACAAGAATTGAATTGCCCACCAAAAAAGGGTTAACATCAGAAACCTCCCCTGAGTTTTGACCTAATATCACTTAACACCCCTCAGGTTTGAAAAAAAAATCATCAACCTCTTTTGGAAGTGACATTTTTGTAACACGTCAGCTCATTTGAACTAAAGTAATAATAATAAAAAAATAGAACAAAAGAGAGAGATGATAATTTGTTTCTGAGAATATCCTTTTGGTACCACCAAGACACTTAAAAGTCTCGGTGGGGTGGGAGGTAAGGGTTTAACCCTTACCTCCCATAATGTATTTGCCACTTAATTGTAGTTGTCATTTTTAAATGACTTCCTCTGACGGAATGCCATCGACTCCTCCTCTCCCTAGATTAAGCTAAAATATGTTATATAACTGTTATCGTTGCAATATATATATATATATATATATATATATATATATATATATAGAGGAAAGCGTGCCAATCAGGTACACAAATGGCAATTTTGTTATTTTCTTGATAGTTTTTTTTTCCCGCCTAGATTTTATTCCCTCCAATTTAATAATTCTGGATAATTCAAGGCATTTTTGCCACTTCGCAGCTGTTGATAGTCCAATCAACCTGACGGGGGAGGTTGATGATATTTTTCAAACACAAGGGGAGCTAAGTGATATAATGGCAAAATCTCAGGGAAAGTTTCTGATATTAACACAAACAAAAAAAAAAAAAAAGAAAAAAAAAGAAAACTCAATAATATCAAGGTGACATCATCGATCTTTTTGTTTTTTAGCTTCAATTGCATTCTTCTAGTTCTTGATATTTTGCTCTTGCCCTCTTCTTGATAATTGTAGCGGAATCGTTCGACATAAATTCTCCATTGAAATGTATATAGAAGGAAGTGTGCATGAACGACATGAGAATCGGATATAATCTTAGTGATAAAGTGTCTCTGTTCTTAGTGACAATAATATAATTCTCACCGACCCCATCATCACTTTCCCTTTGCATTCTGTGGGAGGAAACAGAGAAAGTTTGTGCACAGACATATGTGCTCTCCATATTTGGTAATTTGTGGGAATTAAAGTTAATTTGGTCAATATTTTTATGTTGCATATTTCTTTTTTATGGCTCACTAAATTACAAGTTTTTTTTTTTTTTTTTTTGTGAAAAAAATCTTGGTTACGAATTGCACACAATCTGTTCGATCTTGGGCACGTTTATGCGTATGTATACTAGTATCTATTGCATTTGATGCCATAATGGGTGATAATTATGGTCATGCATTCTAGTTAAAATGTTGTGCTGAGTAAAAAACTTTCTTCCTGGAACTCTTTTAGTTGATCATAATCCTCTGCATCAACTGTGCTGTGGAGGGTGATTTGCAGTAAGTTACAAGAAGGAAAAGGGAAATGGGTTTTTCCTCCCCTTAAAGAAAAGTTAACCACCAGATGATTTCTATTACATTGACGGGATTTGGTTTTGGCCCTTGTCTACATTGTAATGAAAATGCAAAGCAATTTGACGAATTTTGGCAGGAGATTTTTGTTCTTTCCCTTAGTGCTTAATTAAGGATAATTGATGTCAGTCCTCTGCGATTAATCATAATTCAGTTGAATTACTCTCAGAAAGATGTTTACTTCCATGTTACCAATTAAACAGACTGGATCTTGCAGGAAAAGAAAAATGGAAAGAGTGCTGTGGTTATCACTTAGTTGTACATCCCAAACTTGAATCAGTTTAGACGAATAAGTAAACTCAATAGCTTAGCGTAAAACTTTTCTTAGAAATTTTTATATTGGGTTGGTAGGTCATGAAGGCGAACCTTGGTTTCAATCTTGTGGCATCAACACTAAGACCTTCTCTGTGATTTCATCGCTATTAGGAGCTTTCCCTTTTACATCTCAAGTAGCAAAGCTCTATTGTGATCATAGTTTGCATTTCTTTACTTTTACAAGTGTTGTTCAAAGTTGTGACTTGTCAGGAGACCTTTTTAGATCTCCATTTTGCACTAGTTTTTGTTTGTTTCCATTTCTTTTAAATTTTAAATTATTCTAGCAGCTGATGAAACATTAATAATATGTCCCAGAAATAGATTTTTGGCAGTAAAAATTGAAAACAATCTTCTGAATGTCACAGTTTTGAAGAGCATAGGAGATAATACTAATGATGAATCCCTTGAAGATTCATATGCTTATGCAAACAAGAATTTCCAGTACTATGATTTACTGTGGCTGTACTGCAGGATGATATTCAAACCACAAAGATGCCTGGAATAGTGAATGACTACAACCCAGCTATTCATACAACAAGATTGGAAAGGCTTTTGAGAGACCGAGAAATAAGAAGATCCAGCAGATCTTACAGTTCAAATGAGGATGCCAGAGATGCTAACAGAGACATCGATATTCACAGAAACAGGAATAACATATATTTATCTGATGCTGATAAGAGGAGTGGTGACGAAGAGTTATTGGATGGGATTGCAGAATCAAAAACTCTCCATGATGGATGTGAGAAGAAAGATGGATGGCCCTCTAAGCAACGCTTGTTGGTTGTGGCCAACCGGCTCCCTGTAGCTGCAGTTAGGACGGGTGAGGACTCGTGGCAGCTCGAAATAAGTGCAGGTGGCTTAGTTAGTGCTCTACTGGGTGAGTAGTCAAATAACTATCTGCCTTTACCACAATTGACAGTTGCTAGAACAATGGTTTAGTTTTTGGAATTATAATCAGCATAAATATATCTCACTCCCTTGACAAATATATATACTGCCTGGAAATCTGCATCAGAAAGGTTGATCTTCCTTCCTTATTAGATGTTTGGGGTTTTTATTCTCATCACAATCTAATTGTTGCTTGTATATATTTCTGAAGGCGTCAACGAATTTGAAACCAGATGGATTGGGTGGGCAGGGGTAAATGTACCTGATGAAGTTGGACAGAGATCGCTCACCGAGGCTTTAGCTGAAAAGGTTCTACAGTTATTTGTCCTATCTGAAAGTCTTGTTGATTATTGTTTTTATATCACTACCTCTCATGTAAAGACTTTGAAAATGGTTCTGAACCTTTGACTTTGTTCTGCATCTTGGTTCTTCACATAAGTGCTTACTGATTTTCTTTGCTGAATTTTGCTAATGACAACAGAGGTGCATTCCGGTTTTCCTTGATGAAGAGGTTGTACACCAATACTACAATGGCTACTGTAACAACATATTGTGGCCTCTTTTCCATTATCTTGGGCTTCCTCAAGAAGACAGACTTGCAACAACACGTAGCTTCCAGTCTCAGTTTTCGGCATATAAGAAAGCAAATCAGCTGTTTGCAGATGTTGTCAATGAGCATTACGAGGAGGGTGATGTTGTCTGGTGCCATGATTACCATCTCATGTTCCTTCCAAAATACCTGAAAAAGTATAATATGCAAATGAAAGTTGGCTGGTTTCTCCACACACCATTCCCCTCATCTGAGATTCACCGGACACTGCCATCTAGATCAAAACTGCTAAGATCTGTTCTTGCTGCTGATTTGGTTGGGTAAGTAGCTTTCACATTGATTGCTAGTCAATGCTTGTCATACCTGGGTTTCTGAATTCTCTGAGATCCTTATGGATTGCATATTGTCATCATAATCACTTTACGAATTAGCTATCTAGCTGGCTAGGGTCAAAGCTGGACATGTAGATTCTAAATAGCCATTTAGCTTTCCAAAACTCAGGTCTGTAAGTTTAACTGAACGTGCATGTAATATTGAGTCCAAACTGCAACAGCAGAAATAGATCAAAGAATTGATTGTGGAGTGAAATGCTGGTTATATGGCAATAGTTTCAAGAAAAAAGTAAGCAGTAATGCAGTTGGTTGAACGACTGCAATGTCATAATAGGTCTGGAACTTCATTTGATTATATACCTTTCTTTTACCTAACCAATATCAGTTTTGCCATACTGAAGTATGCTGCAAGTATTTAGCTCTTCAATATTGATGTTCTAAGTTCTGACAGCATCTGTCCTTGGATACACAAATAGGTATTCAAGGCCACCTTCTAGTATATTTCATAAGATGATGGATTTCCCAGTTTCTTAGGTTGGGAGCTTTCCTGAAGTTGTGTTTCTGGTCATGGAAATTTATTGGTCAAATAATGCTCAATTCGCCTCGGATCCAATGTGGCAAACTTTAATAGTTTCTGTATCTTGGCCTGTATTCTACAGAATTTGCTTATATATCCCAGTTGCAGTGGTTAAGATTGTAGTAGCATTAGATATTGTCTTATCTATGTGACTGGAACTTGTAAATTTTTACAAGTCATCTAAACTGATGATTGACTGTAGGCTATGGTTATTGTCTCTAACTTTAAATGAGTGAGACTGACAGGTGGCACAAATAATGTGATTCCTGGCCTGATATTGGGTTTGATGTTGGGAATTCTTCAAAAGCCTTATATTTTGGTGTTCAAATTTGCCTCAAGGATTTTAAGTTGTACTTTGAAAGAAACTGCACAAACATCTATAAGCCATGTATAATTTTAAATGAAATTGAGTTATCTGTCATATGCTTGGCAAGACTAACAAGCAAATCGTCCTTTGTTTCCTTTCTAATCAATTTATTATCAATGATACTGGAAAAAGAATTGAATTTTTACCATTTTCAAGTTTACTGTTGAGTGATTAACATTCTTTGTTGCTTTGATTACTTCTTACTGAACCTTGGAAGGTTGTGGAGTAGCTAATAACGGGACCTTTTGCCTATTGAAGGTAGATTAAGCTTAATCTCAGAGCTTTTGAGTGTTCAAAACCACCATATCTCATTTTGTTTAACTTTCAATTTTTGATTAGAAAAGAGAAGATGTAGTACACTAACTTAATCACTGAATACTTGCTCAGAGACACATTTTAGGCACTTCTGAAGCTGCTATAGGTTACTGAGTGCATTAAATTAGGCAGAGATGTTGGGAGTAACCTTCACCCTGAAATCCTTCAACAGAAGCTATGACTTAATTGGTATTGCATTGCTTTTTACTTGGGAAAATGATATTAGCACTCCTTAAAAAGCCTCTAGCGCTCCATCCTCCCGTTAAAATGTAGTACATTTGACTCTTTTTTAAGATTAAATTTTCTGAGAAGTTGATATAGGGAAAGTTTTTGTCATTATTTTCTGAAGGTCTTTGCTTTTCTAATATGTAATGCCCCATTTCTGTTCTTGTGTATAAGTCAATATTCATGTATAATGAGTTGTTTCTTCATGCTTTGCCACAAGGCAAATTTCCCAAGATGATTCCTGTTTTTACTGTTTCAAAATTTGCCCCTCAGCTTCCATACGTATGATTATGCAAGACACTTTGTCAGTGCCTGCACTCGTATTCTTGGGCTTGAGGGCACACCAGAAGGAGTAGAGGATCAAGGAAAGCTTACACGTGTGGCTGCGGTAAGCATGTTGTATAATCAGTAGAGCTTTTCTGTTACCACAATGCAACTGGAATCTATGACAAGGTTGCAGAATAACTAACATTTTCTCAACATGAATCTGAATAACAGTTTCCAATCGGGATAGATTCTAGTCGGTTCATTCGTGCTCTTGAGCTTCCTGAAGTTAAAGATCACATCAGGGAACTGAAAGAAAGATTTGCTGGACGAAAGGTAAGTGCTAGTTATGAACACCCCACGAAAGTAAGATGAGCTTCTTTCCTTTTATTAATATAAAAAACTCCCCTCTTCCACTTTTAGTCGGATTTGGTCTCTGCCCAAAAAGAAGTTGTAAAGAAAAAATTCCCTAAAAATTCTAAAATTTAGTACAGGACAATCGAAAAGCACCTTCCCGCATGCTAAAAGGAACCATAATTAATAAGAGAAATGAGATAAATATTTTTGCAATCATTTCATTCTGCAATTGGACTAAATTGTAATTCATTTTCTCTTTTTCTATGTCAAACTTGTAAAGGACTAACAGCTTGATTGAAATGTGTCAGCCACTTGTGGAGTTAATTCAATTTTCTGTATTGAGTAGTAACACTTGCATTTGTCTAATCTTTCTGTTCTTCCTTTCTTGAACTATACCATAGGTTGCAGTACCTATCATTTGAAAAGCTAATTCAAACAAACATGGTGGACAATTCCTATGTCAAAGTTCTTATTATCATGAATTGGTTAAACAAATGAGTTATATTGCAATAGTAAGTGTTTGTGCCATTGCAGTATTCAATTAATGTACTGAAGGAACTTCAAGCGTGAGTTCTTTGCAAAATTAACTCAAGAGTTCACAAAAGGTTAATATTTTATCTTATTATCTAAATCTATGGGCAGTAATTTGCTTCATTATTAAATTTGAGGAATTGATTTTGTAAAAGTGCTCATGTAAATGGCCATGTTTAATTGGTTACAATGAGAATCAACAGAGATTTTGCTAACTGACATCTGAACTGTTGGTAAAGGCTAAAGATAGATATTTTCGAAATATGGTGGAGATTGTTTCCATGCAACATGCGTGAAGTGTAAATACATGTATTCTCATGACATTACTCTTGCCTGCTCCTCTGCAGAAACTCCAGCATTTTGGGCCGTGTTGGATATTGCAGAATATTACTCTAATATATTAGATTTTGAACTTTTGTGCTGACTGCTCATACTTGAGTAGATGAGCTAGTGATTGGTTGAGCAGCTAACTAAGCCGGTGTGCCCCTTGCATTGTTATAGATTATGTTAGAGGGGAGTATATGGCTAAGCGTGTCAACTAAATTCTAGCTTCTATGGAAAGGCAGCAGAAGAACAATTACTGTGCTTTATTTGACTCTAGAATATAATTTCCTTTTGTTTTGGTCCATTACATGCTAAAGAAGAATGAGAACCTCAGTCCACTTCCTAGTGTTATGGATGTGAGATTCGAGCCAATGATTTGTGTTCAAACCCGAACAATTAGCATGCTAACCATGTAAATGTGATCTGTATCTTGAGCTAATCTCAGAAACTGGGGTCGCTATTAGCCTTTATCAAGTATTAGCAATTCCATAAGTCCAGTTACATAGCTTTCGTGCTGACCATTGCATGAACAGGTTATGTTGGGAGTTGATCGTCTAGATATGATTAAGGGAATTCCTCAAAAGATTTTGGCATTCGAAAAGTTTCTTGAAGAAAACCCAGTTTGGCAAGACAAGGTTGTTCTATTGCAGATTGCAGTTCCAACAAGGACTGATGTTCCCGAATGTAAGTCTCCATGTTATAACTGCAAATGTTTATCAATGTAGAAGTACTATGATCATTGTCTTCTGCTAGAACTTTGAATTTGCAGATTTTGTGCTACCTATCATCCACATCTCATAAATCTGGTATTTTTAGTAATTGCGTTAATTGTCTAGAATACCGATCTTCATGGGTAAGTTTAAATGGTCTACGAAAGAAGGAAAGGAGAAAATGGAGAAGGAAAAACATGTTTAAAAGCAGAAATTGAGGCTAATTTTTCCTTTGAAGTCTTCAAAGAGTGGAATTAACAAAAATTTGTATGTTCAACTCACATGTTTAGTTCCATGTGGAATTCACTTATAGCTTTCTGCTCAAGTATCTTTAATCTTGAGCATGTAGAGGATCTTGGAGATCCAATTGAGTTAAAGAAAGGGTGCTGAAAAGCTATGAAGTGCTTTTCATAAGATGACCTTCACATTTTGAATATGCAGCTTTAGTTCATCTTAGGATCATGGTAGTTTAGCACCTTCCATTCATTAGATGATTTTTCCTCGTCGAATTCTCATGAGTGTGAAATATATGCTTTTCTTGAAGGCTTTTGAAATTCTGTTCTCTTGATACAGCTTCTCTTCTCTTGTTGAGATCAAAGGACATCTTTAATTCGTATTGTTGAGTTGCCTTATGGAACTCAACATGCATTTATTGAGCATTTGTCATAGCAGCTAAATTGCTCTCCTGATCATTTCATCTATGCCCCCGCCACCCACAACTGTTTTGATAAAAGAATCAGGTGATTTATGCTCAGTATTGCTTGCTTATTTTGACAGATCAGAAGCTTACATGTCAAGTTCATGAAATTGTTGGACGTATTAATGGAAGATTTGGAACCCTTACTGCAGTTCCAATACATCATCTGGTTTGTCTCTCAAGCCCAAGATCTGTTGTTAGACTTAGAAGATCGTATTATCATGATACATTGAAATGTTACCTTTTCCTTGGATTCCTGGTATTTTGGAGTGTTAAGGTTATGAAACATAGACTGAAGGAAGTATTTTCTTTAATTTTTTATCTGGAGATAATATGTTAAGATGCTGTATCCTGTGCAGAAGTTGACCTACTGTGCATTCAAAGTTTTGCTCTTTTGGTTTAGGATGCATAGCTTCAATTTCACCTTTTAAAGGACTTCATTACACCATAATTACATGGATGCTTCCCAGCTATGACAGGAGAATAATTTAATTCGCTGTAGTAGAATATCATTGGATGGGCTGAGTTTATAACTGTCTCAATTGCCGGGAAGCCGTAGATGCATAGTCATTTTTGCTTTATTTTTGAACTTGGTGTCATACACAATTTCTCCCCTACTGGTTCTAAATTCTCATGCTTGCTTTTTTTTTTTTTTTTTCATAATAAAATTCCAGTTTTGGCTTTAAATGTTTTGGCTCAGGCTCAGCTTAGTCCTCCATTTTGTATCTTTGACAGGTTGATCCATTATATTCCTTAATCATCCTAATCTAGTACCCAGGCATATTAACTGTAACACATTTAATTGCTTTTGTTTTCCAACTTGCAAAAATTTGGGAAGAATTAACAACACAAGTGAGGTGGAAAAATTTTCACTTCTTTCCTACAGTTTCCTTTCTTTTGAAATTTTCTTCCATGTGCTTTCTGTACCTATTACAATGTAAGAAAGGGTACCCTTGTTGCCTGGAAAACATCTAAATGCAAGTTAGATTCAACTGGAGCATTTGGAATGATTTCATTGATATGTTCAGAAAGTTTTAGATGGTTCTACCTCATGTTGTTAGTTCACCTTAGGTTGTGAGTCACAAATTATGTTTAAGACTAACCTTATTATATGTGGTACATAAGAAAACCACATCTAATTGATGAGCTATGGTCTTTGTTCTATGTACTTAACAATATGGCATCTCTTCTGCTTTTGCTTATAATGGAGAATCCATCATATGAGCTGCTGGCCAGTCAAATGGTCTAAAATGGGGTAGTTGAATGTTTTCTTGTCCAAACAAGCTGATAGGTTGGTTTCCCCTGTTTGGATATTTGAGAACTGGTCAGACTGTCAGAGTTTATATTGTTTCTTTATGTTCTATCTTTTTCTTTTTGGCACTAAAGGTGATAAGCTTCCTGTATTCTTGGTGGTTTTGTCAATAGAATTGTACTTGACTGATCATGTTTCATATCATAGTGGCAAGGCTGTTACATTTAAGGAATAAAAACAAACAGTGAAAACCAGAGAACGAAAACATTGTGATCAGCTATGACACCAATTAAAGAAGGGAAACAAACTCCCCTTTACAAGGATACGAATATCAACTACCTCCTAAACTGTAAGACAAAAGCCTTTTGAACTGGATACTCCCTATTGAAGAAAAATAAATGAGAGGTCATCTGCAGAGGCATAGCAAATAACAAACCATACGTTTTCATTGATTGAAAAGAAAATGGGTCCAACAAATGTGGTCTATCAATACGGGCAATACCAGATGACTAGAAGGACAAGAGATGCAGCTTTGTTAGTGATATGGCTCTACCGCTACTATAAAGTCATAATTGAAAAATTTCTGGGCACTGGGATAGTAATGGTGACGACTATCAATCTTTTAGATACTTTGATAGAAAAGGACATGTTTGCACAATCTGACATACTCCTTTGAAGCCTTACTCTCGCATGCCACAAGCATATGATGAGATTAAGATTTCGAACTCATGTTCATGATGTCAATAGAACTTGTACAAGTAGTAGTGTCATGTTTAAAATTTAGATCTTCTTTGCAACGCCTGTTCTACCTGGTTATATTTTTCAATATCTTTCAGATGGTTTTATTGTTTATATGAGTAGTACTAATGCCACTATAATCTCTTCTTGCAGGATAGATCTCTTGACTTTCATGCATTATGTGCACTATATGCTGTTACCGGTACCTTCTCATTCATGTTTTATGTGGCTTAAAATAGTTGGTTCTTTTTTGTTGACCCAAAAGATGGGATTGAATACCTCATTTGAAAGGAGCAAGTTGGATCTCTTTCTCTCTTAGTGCTGAATTTATATTTACAAGTTACTCAACTAGGAGGGTATTATGCCCTATGCTTTTTGGAAGAACAATTTTAAACACGCAATCTTGCATGTTAAAAAATGCTATGGTTGTGTATTACACTTGTGCTGACAATTAGGCATTTCTAATCGTAATAATGTGTTTATCCAACTAGTTGCATCATTAGTACTTTAAGGACAATATATCCATCAGCATCCTCATGTTGTACTCTGGAAATTTTATGTTTTACACATCTGTTACCCTACTCTTTCCTATACTTATAATTTCTCTTTCAGATGTGGCTTTAGTAACATCTTTAAGGGATGGTATGAATCTCGTCAGCTATGAGTTTGTGGCCTGCCAAGCCGAGAAGAAAGGGGTTCTCATCCTAAGTGAGGTAGCAAATAGTGTTCATTTATTTATTTATTTATTTTTTAAAGATTTTTTTTGCAAGAATGAATAGGAAAGTAATATTGCTAGCTGTAGATGACCATTACCAGTAAGCTATATCTGTGAAAGAGCCAATATTTGGATAGTGCAGTTTTTGGTGTTGATATTTTGCAATGTATCTTGTCCAATTTAAAGCAATCTGGTTTTAGTATGCTGTTCCAAATGTAAATTCTCTGCTTATGTTTGTCAAAGACACGAACTGTGAATCACTAGCTTATTCTTGATACAATTTGAAGGATTAAAATTTATTGAATTCAAACTCAATATATCTTTGCTACTTGCTAGACTTGTATGTGTATCAGGCTGCAGATACTACATACTGGAATCTTCATCTTTGCTTTTAAAACAAGCATGACTTTGATTTTTGAAAATGCTTTCCACTGCTAGATTTTGCTATGGACATTTTAGATGTAAGATATTACTTGGAAGAGAAATTCTCAGTTCTCTGAGGATATAGGTTGAGATTGCTGTTTTTTGAATGAAATCATGGTGGACAAATGAAGGTTTAAGAATGTTTGATGTAGTTGTAAGTAGACGACTAAATATCCATGAAGATCTAGAGAGCAAAGGAACAGGAGATAAAAAAAAAAAAAAAAAAAAATCCCATGGTAAACAGATCAAATGAATCAAATGTTACAGGACAATCACATATGAGACTTGGCCTCAAAAATGGACTAAGTTGTCTAATCTGAAAAAGTTACTGTGTTAACTGGCTCTTTTTAAATTTCTTTCATTGCTCTACCTAGATTTCACAAAGTCTTCTAAAGATTTTTTGGAAAATTTTGTAAAACCCTTCTCAAACCATGTGTCAGGAGCTTGTTCCACATTCTGTAAGATTTGACATTGTTTCAATGCAACAGTTTTGTATCCTAATAAGTCAACAACTTAAATTCTAATAGTGCTCTATTGTCATGTAACATTCCCACAATTCCATTGTGTCCCCCAGAAACCGAATCTGGAGATGTGGGTCACAAGTTATTGATAGCGATTGGTTCAGTGATGTAGTGTGAAAGAATGTAGTTCTTTGTTATATGGGATTAAGGTTTTGCTGTGAAGTAAAATGGAACATATTTCCTTAGAAGGGGTGTCTAGGTGTATCTGCAATGGTGACTCCAAAAAAGGACAAACAAATGCAAGAGTTATTCTAACTACAGAAGCAAAGTTCATTTGGAATTAGTCAAGATGTTAAGCTACTCTAGATGGTGCTGTGAATTTTAAGGGATGAGACAATTGCAGCTGAGTCAACTAGAATTTCCTGCGTTCCATGGCTTTTTGCCATTTTTAGATATTGCTGAATTTTTTGTATGCTGTATTGCCCAAGAGTTTTGATCAATCCTTCTTCTTCCTGGAAAAGGAAGCAGGCACCCATTCTCGGGGTTTGATTAATAACAGACTTAAATTGTGTTCATCCCATATCATTTGGAATTCTTGGTTACATCAAGTTAGCATTGCAACTCCCTGAAAATGCTACTAGAATGCTACTTAGAAAAATGACTTGGGTATTAGGCATGGGATGTTTACATTTGGTGATTTTGCTAACATGTTTATAATAATTATTTAAAAGGGATATGATGATGTTGTTTGTGTTCTTCATTTAGTTTGCAGGTGCAGCTCAGTCTCTTGGTGCTGGAGCAATATTGGTTAATCCATGGAACATTACTGAAGTTGCTGCTTCAATTGGTTATGCTTTGACAATGCCTGCTGATGAAAGAGAAAAACGACATCAGCACAATTTCATGCATATAACTACTCATACATCGCAAGAATGGGCTGGAACTTTTGTGAGGTACACTTTTGTTTTATTGAATTTCCATAGTGTCTTAGTCCTTGTGTAATTTATTGTTTGCTTTAGCTATCATTTGGATGAAATACTTATCATGAATGCATTACAGAATTTGAAACCTTTGGTATGTCTCAGAACAAGCCAATTTTCTTGTAGTTACATCATACTTTTCTTGCTTAAATATTTTCATATGGAACAAAGCAATAAAGCTTTCAGTGAAGAATAAATCTAAAAACTTCTTTCTGAGTGCAGTGAAGAACTTTACCAGTTCAAATCTCTTGTGGTGCATCTACAATATTAAATTTTACTTTTTGTTTTGGCGTGTAGTGAGCTCAATGATACAATTGTAGAAGCTCAGCTGAGAACTAGACAAATTCCACCTTTACTTCCCACCAGAGTTGCTGTTGAACGTTACTTACAGTCAAAAAATAGATTGCTCATACTGGTAATGTCTTTTTCTGTCTTTTAGTATTATATAATAACAGTAGCTTCTATGTAAATTGGGGAAGCTCCACCATATATATTGCATACTTAGCCTTGTAGAGTGGAGTAGCTGTTGCTAGAAAATCCAGTATATTTCTTTCATGATATTCTTTGTGGTGTGATGGGTTATCTCCCTGAAACAAAAATCATTGCCTAACAGTAATACAGTTTAAAGAATTTTTCTTAATGCTTGAAATGTTTACCTACTTATGGGTCAAATAAAGCTGGACCAGAAATGGATTTAAGGATTGAATGCACATCAGAAGGGATGCTACAGCAATTAACTTTAGGACAGCGCTTAACAAGAAATCTGGAGAGCATAGGCACATGGGACTGCTAAGTGAGGGAGATAAACAACACAAGGCTTTTTCAAGGTGTATTTTTGGGGCAAAAAAGTTAATAAATATGTATTCTGAGCATATTAATCACATCATTTACATGATCCAAGTAGGATTCCCTGACCTTTGTCGGAGGTCCTCCTGAAACTTTAAAGAATAGTCTTCTCAACATAAGGGAGAAAGATGGAGGTATGCTAAATTATATTGATGAGGTTCTGCTGTAATTCTCTGGTTGTATCTGTCATCCATTGATTTCAAATACTTTGCTTACTATATGCGTTGCAATAGCAAATCCATATTACTGGACTAATTAGTTGCCAGCAAAATAAATTCCTTGTTCTTCTGCTTTCATGTACATTCACTTGAAGTCTGTGTAAATTTTTTTATCATGTCTCAAAAGCTCTAAACAATTGGCTGCAGTGACATCCACAGGGAACAGCCATATCTTCTGAAGAATGATAGCTGTGTTTTCGAGTTTTTTTTTTGTTTTGTTTTTTTTTTTAAATCTGGGGCTATCAAAATAATTGCATACGAGTTTCTGGACCAGTTCCTCGAGTGGTCAAGTCAATATAATTAGCTATGCCCACTCCAACATCTTGAACTACAGTGGTCATTTCACATAATATAAACTATCTGTATTACTTTGCAATGCACTTTAATATGCTTTGGATGTTCTCTGTCTTACCTATGAAGATGGGATCCATTATGCAATATTCTTATGTCTCTCATCTGCATTCTTGTACGCCAAGACCTTTTGCGCATCTTATAATGAGCATCATCTACTTATGGAGCCATATTAATTCAAAATTGTTCAGTCCTCAGCTGAAAAGGCCTTAGTAATGTGAAACTAGTATTACTATATGGTTTGTTTTATAACTGCTCTGTTTGTCTTTTTGCTGTCAAAGACATTCATGGTTATATTAAACATGCCTATTCTAGTTGAACAGAGGTCTGCATACCGTGTAAGATCTTGCATATCCCCATAGAGGTTATCTATTTACAGTAACAGAATTACACCAAGTGTTATACATAATAAAAACCAGTTGAAATGACCTTGAAAATAACGACCAGCTCAAATAACTTTAAAATAACAACACTCAATTATCCCTCATGTTGTGAAAGTAGTAGTACAACAACATGATCTAGTTTTTAATAGGGCTAACAGATGAACCGAACTACTCGATACTTGAATTGAGCTCCTGGTAAGAGCTTGTTTGAGTTTGGTCTCCAACTAGCCAAGCCAAACTTGAACAGCATTTTACGTTTGAAAACTTTCAAGTTCGATAAAAAGCTTGTTCCAGTTCGATCAAGTAAATGAACAAGCCCAGCTTGAACAAAATTTCAAGCTCGTTAAAATAATCAAACAAGCTTGAACACTAGGGTGTTTGGCTTGATTAGACTTGTTTACACCCCTAGTTTTTAATTCTCATTTTAGTCTTTCAAGCTATAAACCTCCACGGGTATGTTAAGAATCCTTATTTTAGTGGAAAGGACCGTATCATATTATAACATGTAAGAGCCTCTGTTATGCATACAGAGATTCTTAAATAACTGGTAAATCGACCATTTTTTATGTCCAGAAACACTTGATGAGCGATGCATTAGGAGATGACAATTAAATAAACAACCATGAGATGCTATGCATGGTTTTAAGGATAATGAAAATTTTTGGGCTTCAACGTCAGAAGCATGTTGGCTTTAACAGTCAAACAAATTTGATTTGTCAAATTATGTGCATAACAATGAAAGAAATTTAGTGAATTGATGAAACACAAGAAAGCATGGATAACGAAAATCTTCTGCTTCTTTTGAAACGTTTGTAATAACATTTATTTTCTCTAATCTTATGAACATTTTTGGCATGGAATCAGAATAACTGTAGACCTACAACATCTAACACCAGCAAGAGATCATTCATTCCTGCTTCCTTATTTAACTTCAAACTATTTGCATATTTCATGTGGCAAACTTTCAAGGGCATGTAATGTCTGTACAACAATGCAAGTTGTCTAGCATTTACCAGGTTGACCAGGATATTAGTTGAAATGTCTTATTATTGTGTCGTCTTTTTATGTTATCTAAATCTTTTAATATTTATCCCTGCATGCTCTTTAAATAAATAGTATCCCTCAGTAATTTTGAAATTGAATCTTTCTACCTTTTATTCTGCAATTAACGCCTTCAATTCTTTACACTGTTGGACCTAATGTCGATAACATTTACTTCATCTGATGTGTACAACCTCCATGTTTATTATTAGTCATTGGAAACTACGGTTTGCAAAATAATTCAAGTCCAATGTTTCTAATGTCTATGTATATTTTGTCAGAATGTAAGACCTCATCCATCGAGCTGAGATAGGATGGGATCGGACCTTTGGCTGTTTTAAGTGCAATTCTTTTGACTAGTTGCTCTTATATTCAATTGTCAGGGATTCAATGCAACTCTGACTGAACCAGTGGATACTCCTGGAAGAAGGATTGATCAATTCAAAGAAATGGAGGTCAAACTGCATCCAGATTTAAAAGAACCTTTGAACAAGCTATGCAATGATCCAAAGACCACCGTGGTTATCCTCAGTGGAAGTGATAGAAAAGTACTTGACGAGGTGATCTGAATGCCCATGTGATCTTTTTCTCTGTTGCTTTGTTCAATTTTGTTTCTTAAATGGAAATTTGATTATACTTGATGTCTGACTTCTTCTGCAGAATTTTGGTGAATATAACTTGTGGCTGGCGGCAGAACATGGGATGTTTTTACGCCGTACAAAGGGAGATTGGATGACAACAATGCCTGAAAATCTCCATATGGATTGGGTGGATAGTGTGAAGGTACATTTATCTAACTTCACGTGGAATTAAATTTAAAACCCTTGAAGTGTCATTTTATAATCTTTTGATTCACCTTTGCTGACAGCATGTCTTTGAGTACTTTACTGAGAGGACACCACGCTCTCATTTTGAGCTTCGTCGAACTTCACTTGTGTGGAACTATAAACATGCAGGTGCCTGACTCTGGAGCTCATTTGTCTTCCTATTTTATACTAAGGTAGTCCTTTTTTTACTTTTGGCTTCAATTTAATACTTTTTGGTTGATGGCTGCTGGACAACAAGGACAGATGTGGAGTTTGGGAGGCTGCAAGCAAAAGATTTACTGCAGCATCTCTGGACAGGCCCAATTTCAAATGCTTCTGTGGATGTTGTCCAAGGTGGGCGATCAGTTGAGGTCCGAGCGGTGGGTGTGACCAAGGTCTGTGTTCTGATTCTCCTATAAAATTATTTATCAGTTCTTGAATAAAGGCAAGCCCATCCCTGCCACTTTGTGTTATACAGGGTGCTGCAATTGATCGAATTCTGGGGGAAATTGTTCACAGCAATGATGTCAAAGCACCAATTGACTATGTACTGTGTGTTGGACATTTCCTACCTAAGGTGCACATGCTTCTTTTATAAGCTTGAAAGTTTGAGATCCATATCATTACAAATCTGCACAAAACTGCAATCAACAAACTTGACATTTTGAAGAACAATGATAAATATTTAATGACAGCATTAAATCCATAATAGCTCTGACCTTTACTGTCAGTATACCAAATATATGGGTCCTCATTTTTGGTCATGGTCAATACTAGTGACTCATAGTTAGTGGTTGAATGCAATGGAATGTGAATTTCACCTGTTGAGCATATCCGTAGTTGATGTGCAGCAGCTCTCTCTCGCCCTCTCTGTGTTTGTCTATCTCTGTCTATGTAGCATGCATTGCTTTTTTCATGTTTTCTTTGATCTGTAATCTAAGAATGCAGTTCTTTCTGAATTATCAATTCCTTGTTCTTTAGTTGATTGCTTGGTTCATGGAGGAATTAATCTCTTTCAATTGTCTAGCTATTTAGCGCTTTGTGTCTAACCTAGACTTCATAGATCCTGTTGTGTGTCATTTATGCGTCTGAGTGCAGTTTCCCGTTCTTCTTGCTTTGTTGCTTTTACAAGTAATGGCCACTAGAAGAACAAGTTTGAGATGGAACCAGCTGTCTTTCCTTTTTGTCTCAACTAGAAGGGGTTTCTGAAGCCTGTAGTAATTTATATTCTATATTTTTTATGGTTTATTTTTCTTCTTGGCAGAACCACATAGAGGTGACGATGAGAACATGTATATGAACATTCCCAAATTCACTAAACTTTGCACTGTGGGATGAGTTCTTATTGTCCCAGGTTTTGCATTTAAGCCAAGTTAGCTTTCAAGAAACTTCTTATCGTTATCTGTACTTTGAAAATGTAAAAAAGAAATTTCTTATGGTCTTCTACACTTGGTATATTCCATTTTAACAACTCTTAAATGGCAGTCGATATTGCCAATTCTTTGTAATAAGGCTGTTTATTTTGTTAGTTACATTTCCGTTGCTGAATTCTGGTGAGAGAGGTGATTGGAGTGAGCCACACAATCAGGAGATGCTTGTTCTTAGAATGAAATCAGTCCCAGATCTAATTGACTCTTTTCTCTCCCAACTCTCTTATCTGAATTCTCTCTCTCTCTCTCTCTCTCTCTCTCTCTTTTATTTGTGTGGTTTCTTCTTTAATCTCTGCCATTTTCTTTTCTTTTTTCTCCTACTCTGACTTCTGTTCATCTTCACTTTCCCAAACACGGAACTAACTCATTCACAACAATTTCCTTTAAAACCAGCATACTGGCAGACTGAGAGCTAAGTTAATTCAAAAAATGCCAAGCCTGCTAAATTTCAAATGATGGTGATTTTCACATACATGATCAATGTGGCAATTTAATGAGTTCACATTTGATGAAGTTTCTTTTCTGCACCTGAATTTTGAAATTGGAGTATGAATTATTTCTTGTTGGCTTTCATGTGTTTATTTGACTAGTTTTTCATGTCAAATGTAGTCAATCCTATTCTACTTTTCTTTCAGAAATTCTTTACAAAATGGAAAAAAGAACTTTTAATATTTTGATGTTAGGCACGAGTGAGGAACACTAGGGGTTTCTCATGTAATGTATGGACAGTTGCAAATTCTTTCTAGTGATTTTCTTATAAATGAAATGTTGATTACTGTGCTTGAGTTTGTTGATTTATATCTGCAGCTGCAATAAGTTCATTTATTGATGAAGGCTTACAGAAACTTAAATCTACTTAGCTAGACGGGTGATTGTGCACATCAGCATTGTATTTGTCTTTCTACTTTGAACATTTGAAAATATATCATTTGAACTTAATGTTTCAGGATGAAGATATATACACATTTTTCGAGCCAGAGCTTCCTGTTGGAGGTGCTACCACTTCAAGAGCAAAGATAAGTAAGCCAAGAAACCAAACTGCTTCAAAAATTTCAGCACAAAAGAGCAGCTTCAGGCCCTTTGTCCAGAAAGCCCCTCAAACTTTTTCATCGTCAGAGAAGAAAACAACTAGCAATGGGAATGGGCACTGGTGGTCAATGATGCGTGATAGATTGACAGTGCATGAAGGCTCATCAGTTCTTGATCTTAAGGGTGAGAATTATTTCTCTTGTGCAGTGGGACGAAAGAGATCAAGTGCCAGATATCTTCTTGGATCACCAGCTGATGTAGTATCATTGCTGAAGGAGCTGGCAGATAGTTTATCACAGAGTTAGATTCAGCCTTACCATTGCTGTTTCTATCATAGAAAGTTTAAGAGCCTCAACAAAGTATGCTAGTGTGAATGATGGTTTCAGGAGATACTTTTCAGGTACTTCAATTTTTCTCTAAAGTTGCAAGATTATGCTTTCAGCAGGACAACAGGCGGGTGAGGTTTGTGCATGAGTGCATGCCCTCCCGTGGATTCTCATTAGATAGACATGTTTCTTCAGAGTTTAGAAGTTGATAACTTGCTGGCTATTCTTCTTATCACCAATCTTCGAATTTCCTTCTAAGAAAACGCAAGTACAATCTAGGCAATGAAAGCAATGATCTTTGGTGCAAATATTTTATAGTATGATATAGTAGGTGATGATTCTAATTGTTAGCTTTTAATTTGTGCACAGATTCTAACTAGATTCAGAAATTTGTCATTGACTACAGAACTGTTAGTCCCTCATATTCAAAACTTCATGCAGTTATCATTACCTCATATACCTTCTTCTAAAATTGACTACACAGAATAGATATAATTTAGGCTTTTTTGAATTGAATTCTGAATCTTTTGAGCTTGAAGTGCTTTCTTTTAGAAGTTTTTCCTCTATTTGTTTCGTTAACTAGTGGTAGATAACATAGTGAAAAGATTCAATACAAACAATCTTTAGTTTTATTTTTGTTCTCTAACTCAAGTCAAGAATCAACATTAGTAAATACTTCTAGCTAAATGGATAATAACATCTCTGATTTATTGGACATTATCTAATCAAGGTTGAGGATTCCATTTTGTCGATATTTAACTCACAATATATTGCTTATTGACATTACGAACCAAACTACAGGGAAACACTCGTAAACACAGCGTGTGGGACACCATCCACCAGAGTTACAGATATCATGAGCTATCATTACTAGAGAATTACATCTTTTTTACACTCGGTTTATACTGAATAAGTAAATAAACAAGTAGCTACAAGAATCCTATGAAGCATATGTGCTTAGGGGTGATATACATTTATGAAGAAACACGTCTTGTAGTAAGAGTCGGAGTAGAATACCAAGTAGGTAATAGATGCCATCGAACTAAATTGTTGGTGGCTTTTATACTCAGTTCAGCTCCCTGCTTGTTTGTGAAAATTGTAATAGTAGAACCAGCAAGTATTACTATTTGAGCAAAGTCACCAGAAAAATGCTTCACAAGATGTTTGGTTCAACAAAAAAACACTTGGAACTATTTATTGAACAATATCCAACCAAAGGAGTCTTATTTTGGCCTCATGCCAAAATAAAACTCTTATTTATGTTATAACTGGCTGAACCATCAAGACTTTGATAAGACTAAGATTACGGTGCTCCATTTCATTGTCATACAAGCTTCTTGCTGCTTTGGCATATTCTTTTACTTTTTGTCTTAGGTGAAGGGGAAGACTTGTTAAAAGAGTAAGGGGTGGCACTTTTTCATGATTTTGTAAGGTTATATCTAGTTCATTTTCCATTCCAATTAAAATCATGATTGTAGTTCTTAAAGGGCATGAAAAGTGATTACAATTAACTCGGCATCCTTGTTCCATATGTGGAGTTATTCTTAGTAGTTAAAATTCTTGTGTCTTATCTGAATAGGAATCAAGAGTACAGAGAGCAAACTTGGACGTCCAAGTACTTCAACAATTCTTTCAAATAGCGTCCGGAAGCAAATGGAGACTACATCATGTAGGATAGATATGAATTTTGGAGTTTGATCCATTCAGAGAGACACTGTATTTCAACTTTGTATTGAATGGGAAGTAGAAATTTTCTGGACACAGTTTTCCTCGCATTGATGCAGATGTTGGATACACTGAAATAATATTATTCTGGTTTTTATCTTGATCCAAATTGACAAAGCAGCAGGCAAAAAATGGAATGTGCTTTGCTTTTGCATAAAAGTTTCGTTATACAGACAGATGTACCTTACAGTTTAGTTGTTTCAACTGTCATGATATGCTGCTCACAAGATAGTGCAGTGCCTATTTTGCCATCTTCTTTTCTTAAGGAACTCTATCGATATTGTCTCTTTGGACGAAGCAGCATTTGTCATCTCATAATGCTAGGTTAAAGGAGGAAAGAAAGGCTTCTGAAACACTTTATCCAATGAAAATTGAATAAAAATCTAAGTGTTAATTATTTCTATACTTATTCGTGACTTTTTATTCAGTCTTAGTTTTTGATCCTTTCTTTTGGGGATTCTGTGTGTTGGATTCCTCTTTTTTTCCCCCTCGTGGGTTATTTGACCTCTCATCATGGTTCACTGGGTATCAATGCTGGTGTTTTAGCTGTTCAAGATAATTAAATTTTCAAGTGAGATCATATTTAGGGTGTAGTCTCATGTTTAGTGTGGCATTGTGCTGTGGCATCGCTATCAGCTTTGAGATAGTCCACAAGATGGTGCTGGTTAGGAATATCAACTTGACTGGGAAAAAGAAAGTACAATGGAATGGAATAACAATTATGCTTTCTTCTTTTCAGAGGTGTCTTTTTTGATGGATTTTGACTTCAGTCTGCTAAAGGAGTCAGATTCAGTAGCTTCTTAAAATTGCAAGCTGTACAACTTGTGATGTAAACTACTTTTTTTTATTGCATTTTTGAGGAATTTTATCACAATTAGTAGCTAATGACATCGACTGAAGTTGATGTTTGTCATGCTTAATTGCAAATTGCCTTCATATCCCTTTCAACCATCAATTTAGTCCCCTACATAGTCCCTCCTGTTTTGCAGTAAGGGTATAATTTATTGGAATCTACAAGTGGTCAGATGTGGATAAAGATTCTAAAGGCAGAAATTCAATGTATAGGATTTCGGATAAAGTTCATACCTTGCATGGATACCTTATGTCCTACTATGCATCAGATGCAAGCAAGTACTTCAAGAGATCGCAAATAAGTTTCTGGCCAAGTTTATCTGCTACAAGTTTTTTAATAACTTTAACTATAGTAATTTCAAAATTTTTTTTAAAGTTTTTAAACTGTACACTGCAAAATATTTAAAAATTTATATATTTCAAAAATTTTTCCTACAACTTTTACAGTAAATTATAATAAAGTTTTAGATAAACACGCAAAAAATTTATTTGCAAACGTGGCTTATGATCAATATGATTTGGGTTTGGTTTTCCACCTCACAAGAAATATAGGATACCACCTTTTAGTTTCACTTTTATTTTTTTTGGCCTAATAGCAAACACAACTTAACAATAATTGTTAGCTAATTCACGATTCAGAAGTTAAAAGAGTATTTGTAAGTTTTTAATTTTCCCCCTTTGCTTTTGAAGCTCTAAACATGGCACCAAGTAGAGGGCAAGCTTTGACAAATGGGTCATTGCTCCATTTTCAATGGGTGGGCACGGGTCGGGTATCCACTCCTAGCTAACAAGATTTGGCTGACCCGACCCTAAAAGATCGGATCAACTATTTTGCGACCCTAATCCGCTCCTAATATTTTCGGGTACCCGTTATTCGGGTACCCGAAAAAAAGGGGCGGGTCCCCTAAAAAAAAATTATTTTCTAATAAAAATATATTTTTCACTTAATATCAATATGTTTTCCAATAAAAAAAAGTATGCTTTCCAATTAACAATGGTAGAGATATTATAATCAAAATCCATACATCACCATTCTCACACATTTCATCCAATAATCAAACCGATTTCATAAATTTAGTACATATTAGAATTATAATATCTAATAGATAAAACGAAATTTTATGATAATTTTGAATACATCACCATTCTCACGCATTTCATCCTTCTACAACATAGCAAACACAAAGATAATAAGTATATGGCAACTTTTTCAACTTCCTTAAGGATGTTATGGTACAAGATTGCATCCAAAATGAGTCGATTGTGGAATTAAGTCCGAAATAGAATTGAACAGAGCTAATAATTTTTGAAGAAAGTATAACCAAAATAATCTTGAAAAATTTTCCCCAACTTTCTTACATCATTGGAATAGACCTTGTTGCAGTAAAGGTGATGAAAAAGAAAAATAAATTTCTTGCACTAAAATAAAAGGAGACAAATTTAAGAGACACAATTGCATAAAATAAATAAATAAATGAAAGACACAAATGTTTTAATTATCTAGCTAACAGAAAATTGGAGCTCCAAACACAAATTTTTGATTGAATTGATGAAAAATTTGTAGGAAAGATCGATGGAAGTATAATAAAAATGAAAAAGAATGAAAGGGATGAACAATTTTTATGATAGAGTTTCACAAATTTTTCTTTGTTTTATTCATTTGGTTCAGGTTTTACTAAGAATATTCGCTTTTTTTAGACAAATGAGGAGAGGCGAATCATATGAGATTAAAATATGAGGTTGTGAACCACTTTACTTACACTTAGGATTACAAATTATAAAATTATATAATGAACTTTTATTTTTTTAATATTTATATAGTATACCCTGCGGGTCGGGTACCCGCGGGTTTTTATTTTACTGATCCGTATCCGTATCTGCCCCGCTAAGAAAAATCGGATCGGATATCCTATTTTTCGGATCGGGTTAGTCGGGTTTTAGATCGGATCAGATTTTTTGCCCACCCCTAATTTTCATTCTGATCACAGTATTAGGGTGCTAACATTTGTGCTTCAAAATTCTATTTGTGATGATTCAGTATCTTAACTTTTATTTATTTGCCACTTAGGCTCAAGGTTTAGTCAAAAAGTTAATTATTCAACTAAAATTGCATGATGAAACGTGTTTTGGAGTGTATTGGTGATACTATTATCTAATGCAATATTGCAATCACTCATTCAGTCTGTATGAAAAATGATGCTAAAGGGCTAAATTGGTAATTAAGAATTATCTAAATATTATTTTGGGTCAAAGTGACTAGAAATAAAAAAATTAGCTGATAAAATGTCCCAAAATAAAAGTTTAAAATGACATTATAGAATTTCCTTATGCCAGAAAATATCAAGTTAATAATTCAAGTAGTTTGACATTTGTTTATAAGCCACAACCACCATTAATTCGTTATTGAATCAACTTAAATGTCAATGGACGTATAAACTTTGAAGATAATATGTTTAATGAAATTTATTGTGAACTCCTAGAATCTCAGTTACAAGAACATAAACAAAGTAGAATAAGCATTTTTAATGCATTTGAAAGTAATGAATATTAATGCTAAATTTCACTTTGGACTCTTAAACTTAGGGATGGCAAATGGGCTTGGAGCGGGGGAGGTGCTATTGCCCACTAACTCCCCCTGCCCCCTGCTTCTCTCGCCCTGCCCCGCTTCCCCCGTGGGGGCACCTGCGGGGCTAGTAAAAATTTGTTACATAATTTTATTATAGTCAAAATTTAGCAAATAATTAAGTACTAAAATATCAACATATTACCGAATTATTATCCATTATAATTTCACAATTGAAACACATAAAACAGTCAAACAAAATCTATTTGAATATAATCCACCATGATGAAACAAAAACAACTAAAGTGGTCAAGTTTTCATTTTTGATGCAAATACAATTACTAAGTCATTATTGTGTTTTTTTTAAGAAAAAGTGTTATTATGTTAAGTATATTTAGGAATTTAGTATAAATGTATTAGTAAATTTAATATAACTAATTAATAATTTCTATTAATAGACATGTATAATTATTAGAATAATTGATAATATCAATTATATTACATATACTAATATATACATATATAATATATATAACTAATAATCTCATTATTATAAGTTTGTAACTAATTAAATTAAATATTATATATATAATTACACACACACACACACATATCAATTTTTTTGTAATTGGTAGCTGGGTGGGGGTATGCTTCCCCGCCCCCTGCCTCGTTTCTAAACGGGGGAAAAAATAGCCCCCTACCCTGCCTCATTAGTCCTCCACGGGTACCCGCTCCAATTGTCATCGCTACTTAAACTATAGATGCACTTTCACTTTAGTCCATTTAGACACTTTACCTCCTAAAGTATCAAATCTATCCCACTTTAGTCATTAAACATCAAGTTTGGACACTTTACCTCTTAAACTATGAAATTCATCCCACTTTATTTCTTAAATTTTCAATATCACTTGCCTACTATTTTGTTAGTTTTAATAATTTGGTGGGATAGATTTAATATTTTAGGTGGTAAAGTGTACAACATTGAAGTTTAAGAACTAAAGTGGATGAATATGACACTTTTAGTAGTAAAGTGTCTAAAAATAAAGTTTAAGAGTTAACGTGAGAATACATCTATGGTTTAAGATAATCCAACGTAGAATTTTTTTTTTAAGTGGAATCCAGCCAAGAATAAAATTGAACTCTGGATTACCCACTCTCCTAGGCATAAGCGCATACATATTGTGATTATTTAAGTATTAACAAAACCAAAATATTTTTTTGGTAAAAAAAATGTTTATTCTAGAGTCAATTCATAACCGTAAACAATCAAGCTATACAAAAGACAGAAACATTAACTGGCAACTCTGGCAAATGGGCAAGTTTATTGGCGCATGGAAGGAGCCGAAAGAGTGACATCTTCGGCGTTGGCTTTGCCACAAATAGACAAAATTATCCACAGAATCTCTAACTAAAATCGCAGAGCTTTGTCCAGAAGAGATAGAAAGGAAAGAAGAATGGCTAGAAATAATTAACAAGCTCATGCATGAGGAAATAAAACAATGGAAGTTTAAAAAAGGGTCAAATTGGCGGTTTATAGTATAATAATCATCCATTTATATTACATTGTACTATTGAACAAATCATCAATGCAATCAACTTCTGCATGATCATAAGACTACATGTGTAAAGCAAATACACAATAAATTAAGTTTCTTGAACATATTTTTCTTCACTTTGTTCTTGTGGAACTGAACTTGGATGTTGACATTGTGAGCATATTGTACACAAGTTCAGTTGACCATTCGAGTAGGGTAAGAACAGTTTTGCACAATTAGGATGTATGATGAGAACAGAGAATACCTCTCATTTGTCAACAAACTAAATCTTGGTTTTAGAACCAATACATAATGGTTAATACGATTTTGCTCTTAACTTAGGCTAAGTTTCACTTTGGACCGTTAAATTATAGATGAATTCCTGTTATAGTCTTCGGAATATTTTAGAAACCTCTCTTGAGGTTTCTGACAATTTCATTTAGTACCTTTGAGGTTTTTAATAATACACTTAACACCCTTAATCTTAAAAAATGACCATAATAATCTTAACATATCAATATTTTTAATGCAGTTAAATAATCCACTCCTAATTTTGTGCATATGAATGCATTTCATACAATTGGACATTAAATCGGAACAAAAACAAGGTTCACACATGGAATAAACAATTATGTCCTAAACACAATTTTAACGTATTACAAATTAATTTTAGTTTTACTTAGATGATCTAGAAATGAATAGAAGATGATGCAGGTTGAAGGTTTAAAAAGGACCGGACTAGTGTTGGTATTCCAATATTTAAAGCATAGAGTGTTACATTGATGTAGTTGGTGAAATTTTTTGAGTTTAATGATAATGATTTTTTTTTTTTACATTGAGTTTAAGAATTTAGGGACTAATAGTGGTGGTGGTCAGGGAGATAGTGGTATTGATTCGAGATATGGGAATATAGAAGGTTTAGAATAGTAGAGATTAGGTTGAAAATGGGTTTGTCACATTGTACATGTATCAAAATTTTTAAAGAATTTTATAGGAAAATAAAATGAATTTCACAATTTCATGAGGGCATTTTGGGTTATTCATTCAAAGTTTTGATCATTGAATAGTTTTTGTTACCAAAATAGTAATTTGAAGGGAGGAGTGTGTAATTTTTGAAACTTCAAGAAAACTAGATTAAATTATTAAATACCTCAAGGGTGATTTCTGAAATTATCCCTTAGTCCTTAACTTTATTTTTGGACATTTTACACCTAAAGTATAAAATTCATCCACTCTAGTCCTTAAACTTTATTTTTGGAAAGTTAATCCTCTAAAGTGTAAAAATCATCCTGCCGAATTGTCAAAACTATTGAAATAGTAGATGGGTGATGATTGAATATAAGGACAAAAGTATGATGGATTTCATATTTTAGAGGATAAAGTGTTCAAAAGTGAAATTTAAGGATTAAAGTAAGATGGATTTAATATTTTAGGGGACAAAGTGTCTAAAAATAAAGTGTGATGAGTGATGATTGAATACAAGGACTAAAGTGTGATTGATTTCAAACTTTAGGGGATAAAGTGTCCAAAAGTGAAATTTAAGGACAAAAGTAAGATGAATTTAATACTGTAGGGGATAAAGTGTCTAAAATTAAAGTTTAAGAACTGAAATAAAAGAGCATCTATTATTTAAGGGTCCAAAGTAAAATTTAGTCCTTAACTTACTTTTAAAGCATAGAAGTTTTTCCAATTGGATCACTGGATGGGTATTATAAGCGTCACCAATTGTCTTATTAAATCATCACCACTCGTAGTCATGTATTTCTTTCCTACACCACAAAAGTTTTTCCGTTTGGATAGACCGGTTAAGCACACTCTGTTACCAATATTTCATAAGCCCATTTTAGCCTTTTATTTTTTTTAAAGCATCAAGGCTCTCATTAATATCAAGTCACGTTTGACAAGGAATACTAAGAGACTAAACGTCCCACATAGATTTTCTTGGGATTTCTAGCCGGGTTAATCACATTTTATCCCCTTAAAGAATACCCCATTTCTCAGTTTACTTCCTAACCTTTAATTTTGCTCACTTAACCCCCTTTAGGACAAAATTGTCCTTGCATTACTTTGACTTTTTATTTACCTGGTTTTCCTTTCTTTTGTTCCTTTTTCTCTTTCTTCTTTATTTAATTCTTTCTCTTTCCCACAAAAAATTTCACCTTAATGATTGAAATTAAAAAAGAGGAATTGCAAAAATCTATTTTCTCCTTAAATGATTAAAAAAATATTCAAATCACTTTCCTAAAATACAATTTTTTTAGCCTTTCAATTCTTTTAATTTTGGGTTTTTCTCTTTCCTTTCTAGTTTCTCATTTTATTTTCAAGAAAATATCATATGATGAAATTGTTTTCAAGAAAATATCATATGTCGAAAGAAGGTTAGAGGGAGTGGCTTTTATTTTTAAATCAAAAGGGTGTACTACTACATACCCATTAAATTTTACTGAAGTTTAAACCCTTGACTTACAGTCATACCTGCATCTTATACTTTACCTGATGGTCAACTCATCCAGTGCGAGTTGTTTAGAAATACAGTAGTTGAATAGAGTACCAATTGGAGCTATGAATTCGGACAGATATCTCATATGGGAGATGAATAGCCTGAGATACTTTTTAATTAGTCAGCATTGAAAAGGAGAGGCACTTTACAATTTGAGATCCTACACCTTTAATAAGGGACCTCCCATATTTGTGGTTCCTCTTTTCCTTTTTGCATTTTTCTCCAATCTTTTGCGAAGCCAACTTATTTATCCCCTTAATCATGCTCTTGAATTTCTGCTGACATAGTTCTCTGCAAGAATTACCTCTACATCATATTTAAGATCTTTTTAGGGCAATTAACTTCCATAAGATCCTTATAGGACTAATAAGTCCTACTAATAAGTTCTTCTTTTTTATCTTTCCTTCTATTAATTATTACGGGAAAGCTTTGTAGAAAAGTGAAGTACAAGAAAGTGAAAATCACTTTTATTTTTGGCCAATGTTTGGTTAACAAGAGACTATCGAACCATATTAGATAGTAGTTAGTGATAGTAATTAAAACTCCTACAAATTTTACAGGAGACTAGTACAGAAAATTACCCGAAAATGCAAGAAATTTTTGCAGCTATCTTGCCAACCAAAAATAAACAAATGGGATGCTTTACTTTTCAACATTTTTCCTTACAACTAAAAACTATTTAGCTAGAACAACTTCGTTTATCAATGTAATATTGCTAAGATGTTAATTGGTCATTATTTCCAAGCATACAAAATGTCATTGAAAAGCTCTCTATAAAAATTTGTAAGGAACACAAAAATTGTGAAAATTAGATTAAAAGCAGCAGTATGTTTTTTAAGTAACAAAAAAAAAAAAGGGTACAGCTTACCATGATGATAGCCATGCTGCTAAGAGTAGGCTTACCATAATTATCTTGTGGGAAAATGACCTGTTTCATCCTTCACATTTTGCAAAAATATTCTTTTCGTCTCTCACTTTTAAAATGAAGCAAATTCGTTCCTGACATTTAAAAATTAATGCTATTACATCCCTGAACCTAATTTGTAATCTGAATCAAACCATTCAATGACCTAGTAATAAATTTCGGAAATAGAATTGATAAATCACTCGGTCAATTTCATCATATTCACATGACATTTATTAAACCAAAAAAATAAAAATTATAACATAAAAGGCCATTCTTTGTCTTGTAATAGTAGAGTTTTTTTTTGGATAAATCTTTTCATACACCGTTAGTATATCCGCTTGCGAATCTAGATGCGTATCATAAATATAAAATTTGGTGTTTAAATTTAAATTGAAATGATATGGCGGTACATAAAACCGTCAGTGTATACAATGATAATGTAGGAAAGATTAATCTTTCTTTTTTATGTTATAATTTTTTATTTTTGGGTTCATTAAATTTTACATGAATATCAAGTTGAGTTAACCAAGTGATCTACCAATTACACCCCCAAAATTTGTAATCAGGTTGATTGGTGGTTTGATTCAGATTGAAATTTGGGTTCAGGGATGTAAGAACTTCAATTTTTAAATGTCAAGGATGAAATTGCTTCATTTTTTAAGCGAGGGACGAAAAGAATATTTTTGTGAAATGTGAAAGATGAAACCGATCATTTTCCCTTATCTTGTCAACATATCAGGAATATCTCGTAGATTAATATTGAAAATAATTGGCTTTAGTAATTCTTTTAAATTACACTTAATCATATCCTTTTAAATTTGAATTAGCAGAGTCTTAATTATTCATAGGGATAACAGGACCACAAGCTTTGTAAGCTCAATCATTTTCTTTGCTTGGATTCCACTCTAAGTTATTCTTATAAATATCCCAGAAAATTTGGTGAAAAATTCTGTACCCAATTGGTTTAGTATTGACTACCATGGAGGAACCTCCCGTATTCTCTTTGCTAGTGCTCCTGTTGTTACCTTTGCTTACTTCATGTGTTGAAAATCAGGTTTCTTTAACATTATTATTGTTACTTTTTCTATGCCCCAAAAAAAAAACTTATTGTTACTTTTTCTCACTTGACTTTTTCGATGCCCAAAAATAAACATATTCTATGCTGGTTTTAGGTTTATATTGTATACTTTGGAGAACATAGTGGAGATAAAACTTTGCATGAAATTGAAGAAAACCATCATTCTTATCTCTTATCTGTGAAAGAATCTGAGGAAGATGCAAGGTCTTCTCTTCTTTATAGTTATAAGCACAGCATCAATGGTTTCGCGGCCGTGCTTAAACCGGAGGAAGCTGAAAAACTCTCCGGTAAGCCGGATTAAATCCATTGTTCTTATTTGTATATCCTGAGTACGTGTCCTTTTTTGTTTGAAAAAAATTTTGAAGCATGAAAGTGGAATGAAAATTTGCAGGAAGGAAAGGAGTGGTATCTGTATTCAAGAGCACGAAGTACACTTTGCATACCACTAGGTCATGGGAATTTGCTGGATTGGAGGATCCCTCAAACGAATACAATGCATATGACAAGGATGTCTTGCTTGTGAAAGCTCAATTTGGCAGAGATGTGATTGTTGGTTTGCTAGATAGTGGTCACTTATCTAGCAGTAATCTTAGAAATTGATGTTACATTACTAATTTCGATGACCCTTAGTATTTCAAATTAGAAGCACTTGTTGAGAGCATGGTTCAAAGTCGCGGTCGTGGTCACGAGGCTGTTCCACATTGGTCTCGGTATATCGGTCGTGGTTTCGACGAGATACAAATTTTGAAACATTTAATATTTTAAAAATTGTAAATAATATAAAAAAATGCTAAACAAAAAAAATAAAAAATTAGCAAAAGAAAATCTATAAAATGCACTTTTTTTTGGTTGGATTCGATTTGACTCGAGATGACTTGGTATGACTCGACTGTTTCTATCCTTGTCGGAAACTTTTTGGCCGAGTTATCGGTGATCCATGTATCTCGGTTCCAGTGATGACTTGGTCGAGTTGTCTCGGATTCGCCTATTCTTTGAAACATGATTAAAAGAGACTTGAGACAGTAGTATTTTAAAAAAGTGAAATTAGATTACGAAAGTATTTAAATGCTTAAAATATGAGTGTCTACTTATGTAATAAATTGTGTGTGTGCCAAATCAATTGGAAAAAAAAGAAAAATCAATTGGAAAAAATGGTGTTATTTAACTAAAATTCTATTGACTGAAATGAGCATCTGGCTTTATTAGGATACTGGCCAGAATCTCAAAGCTTCGTAGATACAGGGTTGGGGCCCGTTCCAAAAAGATGGAAAGGGATATGCCAAACTGGAAATCAGTTCAATACATCACACTGTAACAGGTAAACTGCCTTTCCTTTTATTAAGATTGATAGAGCCAAAGGGCCTCAGAGTTACTTTGGCCATTCTAGTAGACAAAATCTGGTTGCAGAATTTTTAAATCAAGCAAAAAAACTACATCAAACCAACTTTACAATTTGTAAGAAAGTTTTAGAGAATCCCTAGGCTAATTTGTATTTGGTTTACAATTGTTTGGGCCAAAATTCTTGATTGAATGCTCTTAATGTACCATAAATTGACACATATTGGTCCAAATCATTGGAAAAACATAAATCCGGTGCCTAATGATTGTTGATTACTTGACTTTGTTTTGGTAATCAGTAGGTTTTAATTTTTACTTTCAACATACCTCCAGACTTAGGACTAAGGTATATATACTAAGTCTAATATCCTCTTTGTCCTTCAGAAGGAGAAAGATGACAAGAATTGCTGCCACTAGTTTGAATTTGCTTTTTTTTTTTTTTGGCCTTCGAAGAAATCTAATCAGGCAAGGGCCATCCCCCTAAAATTTTGCTCAAACAGAGTATATTGGCATTTTCAAGATCATCAAGAAGCATTTTGAAAAGAAACATCCATTGGGCCGTCACAAAAAAAACCTGTTTCAAGATTATCTTTGCATGGAAGGCCTAGTTGTCTCAGCAGCGTTATTTTTCCCAAACTTGTCCATTTCACTCAAACCCAAAAAAAAAAAAAAAATCATCCGATCAATACATATTAATATTTGGCTCTAGCTTTGCCATATTATGGCCTTCATTCTTTTGTCTCTGCATGTGGAGATGAGTTTTAATATGCTATTTTCTTTTTATTTTAGATTGTTGGGCCATATCATGAAATTATTTGATATCCCAGCAAACAAATGAAAAGTGGTAGAGCTACCAATAAAGGAAAAGAGGTATGAATCTGGAAAATCACAAGCAATACTAGTTGCCAGTCCCAGACTATAGCAGCAATAGCCAAACTGAGAAAATAGTATTTAGAAGTTTGTAGATTCTTGAGTAACTTTTGACCAAAAGAGTTTGAAATCAAACAACATAGTCAAGCTTGTAATAATCAGTTCTCTTCTATTTTCGATCCAAAGCTATTGCTGCAACTGCAAGTAGTCTTGAATGTTGAGCTGCACTCACATATTTTCTGCCTTTTTCTCCATTACCAGTTTTCAACTGCAAAACCATTTTAATATATATGTTCCACACAACAGTTCAAAGGTTAAGAAATTGGCTCCCCATTACAATTTGTCCGTGTTGACGAACAACACGAGATCGGTTTTGTGTCAAGTATATCAAGGTAGACAAGAGTCTTGTTTTATGCAATTATCTGATTTATTTGCTTATGTTGTTCTTCGAATATATTATGGATTCCTTGATTCTTGATACATTGTTCTTCTCAATTTCACAGGAAGGTAATTGGAGCTCATTACTACCTTAAAGGATATGAAAAAGCTTACGGCGCTCTGGACCGAACAAGAGATTACTTCTCACCCCTTGACAAAGATGGACATGGAACTCACACAACATCAATAGTTGGAGGCCGTAGGGTTCATAATGTTTCAGCACTCGGTGGATTTGCTTATGGCACGGCCTCAGGTGGTGCACCCCTGGTGAGCCTTGCCATGTATAAAGTTTGCTGGCCAATTCCAGATCGAGACAATAAAATAGAAAATACTTGTTTATCTGAAGACATGTTGGCAGCCATTGATGATGCCATTGAGGATGGGGTCGATGTGTTGAGCATTTCGATTGGAGCATATGACCCAACTCCTTACGACCAAAATCCAATTGCAGTTGGGGCACTCCATGCTGTCAAGAACAATATTATAACCGTGTGCAGTGCAGGAAACTATGGCCCTGCGCCATACTCAGTGAGGAATACAGCACCCTGGATCATTACAGTTAGTGCTAGTAGTTTAGATCGTATGTTTCTTGCAGCTGTGGAACTTGGAAATGGAGAGAAACTTCAGGTAAAACTAAGAAAAACAGGTCAATTGGCTTACTTGCATTGCTGAATTGTTGATGGATTAATTTATTTTCATTCTGCTAAAAATCAGGGTGAAACCGTAACTCCATATAACCTGGAAAGGAAGTGGTATCCTCTAGTTCGTGCCGGTCAAATTGCTCATCCTGAAGTCCCCAAATATTTATTAGAGTAATATCCCTGCATTCATTAATCTTTTCCCTATGTTCACTGGAGAATCTTCATTATCAAAGTTGTGTTTTTTCACTTGGATGAAATCTGTAGTCAATGCTTGCCTGGCTCGCTTTCTTCTGATAAGGCAAAAGGAAAGATTGTTTTCTGCCTTAGAGGAAATGGAACAAGGGTAGCAAAGGGAGCAGAGGTGATGAGAGCTGGAGGAGTTGGTCTCATAGTAGGAAATAGTGAAGCCTTTGGAGAGGATATATCAGTTGATAGCCATCTTCTTCCAGCTAATGCTGTCGGCTATCAAAATGCAATGAAAATTCTGGATTATATAGATTCGACCAATAATGCAATGGCTTATATTACACCAGCTAAAACAGTATCCCATGGTATCACTGCACCACACATGGCTGGCTTTACCAGTGTAGGTCCAAGCCCAGTTTCGGAGGCTGTTCTCAAGGTAAGTCATTTTAGAAATTTCAATATAAAAAATTGCAAAAAAAAATTGAACGGAATATAATTTTAGAGGCATTGCAGGGTTGAATCAATCGTCTGCACGCCCCTCACGATGCCTGAGTCCTTCAGATATAGAACTCATGAGTTTGCCTTGATTTAATTTGGTAAATGTGTATTCTGAGATCTATTTTTGTACTCGATTGACAGCCAGATATTACAGCTCCAGGGCTGAATATATTGGCAGCATGGAGCGAGGGCGATTCCCCTACAAAGATGGACCTCGATCACCGGGTGGTGAAGTATAACTTTCTCTCAGGAACTTCAATGTCTTGCCCCCATATAGCTGGTGCAGCTGCTCTTTTGAGGGCCATCCACCCAACCTGGAGCAGTGCTGCTATTAGATCTGCTCTCATGACCACTGGAAAAAAACTAGTTTGGCTTTCAATGGTGTTACATATTAATTTTGTTTTAATCTTTACATTCAATTTATCTTCATGAGAATCAATTCTCCGTTAACATCCACACTTTCTGTTTATTAGTTTCCAAACCATAAAAATTCTTGAAATTGGCTACTTAATTGGAAAATTGGAAACTCTCACCAAATTAATGGTTGAGATGCCATCCAAAAGGATACAGGGGTTGTTAATCCAACATTTTGATCAACTTGACACTTTTTTGTATATTTGTCATACCAAAAAAAAAAAAAACAAAATAACTAAAACTATTCAAACTTTTGTTTTGTACCATTTGGATCATTTAGCATATGATTCAGAGAAAAACAAATGTTATTTGTCTAATGTGGCATACAATTCAGAAACGATTTGTTATTTGTCTGACATTGCAATATTACGTGCTTGCAGCTATAGTGTTTTTTTTTTTTTTTGGTAACCCGGAACATGCCCCGACCCGAGTCCTTTGGACCCGAGCCGGCACACCAAACCGGAGGAAAGCCGATAGCCTCATACAGCTTTCCCGAGCGAATCAGGATGTGCAGAGCAACGGGCATGAATCGAACCCCGGTCAGTGGGGAAGCCAGCAACTCAAAGCCGACCCCTCAACCGCTGCGCCATATGCCCTGGGGGCACAGCTGCAGTGTTGAACAACAAGGATAAGCCAATAACTGATGCATTTGGCAATGAAGCAAATCCCTTCTTATTTGGATCAGGTCATTTTATGCCAAAACAGGCAGCAGATCCTGGACTAGTTTATGATGCCTCCTATGAAGACTATCTTCTTTATCTATGCAGTATTGGGTATAATCTCAAGGATTTAACTCCCAACTTTAGATGTCCTACAAATCCACCTGCACCACACGACCTCAATTACCCGTCAATTGCTATTCCACAGCTCCAAGGAACTGTGGTGACATATAGAACAGTGACAAACGTTGGCAGCAATAGAAGTGTATACTATTCTCTAGTGAAGGCCCCCTTGGGGGTCTCAGTAAACATTTATCCACCAATTTTGTATTTCAATGAATCTGGTGAGAAGAAAACTTTCACCATCACAATTCAAGCAGAGAACCTAGAGGGTGCATATTATTTTGCCAAAAACAAGTACCAGTTTGGATGGTACACTTGGAGGGATAGTTTTGGCACCTACAACGTCCGAAGTCCCATTGCTGTAGCATTGGCTTAGTTCTTATTCGTCTTTTATTTCTTTTTTGAACTCATTTTTCAACTTGTGGTTTAAAGTGCATCTCTATTAATGGAAATTGTATAGAAACTCAATAGCAATAAATATAGAACACAATAGCATTGAAACTATTGAGTTTAGTTACAAATGTGAGCAACAAACATGGGAAAACTGAAAAGCATTATTGAGGTCAGTATCAAATGTACGAGATGCTGTTTGCAGTGCTTTTTTTTTTTTTTTTTTTTTAATTTTAAATATCATGTTCTAACTTCTAAGTGTAGCGTAAGTATAAATTTGCACTTATAAATGTGGGATACCATTTGAATACACACGTTGAAAAAGCAATTTTTTTTTTGTTTTTCGAACAGATACCCTGGTATTGCCCAAGCATGATATATTATTCTTCATGAAATTTTTATTCGATCATTAGTTTTTGGTTTTCTTTTTCTGAATAACTTTTTTTATACACTATCAATGTATAATGGTTCATAATATGCCACGCAATATGAATTCAAATTTGAAATTCATATCATGCATATGTAGTATACATCCAAACAGCTGGTGAAAAAAAATCACTATATTATCAACGTACTTTGCATGATTATATTAACCTAAATATAATATCTCTCATAATTTTTTTGGTGAAATTTGATTGTTTAACTGATAATAAAATATTTTTTATTTTCAATTTTTTAACTAGTTGTTGTTATAAAGACTATCTAAATATGAACTCTTTGATCTATTGATTTTTGAATTTATTTGAGCGTTCTTTTTTTGTGAATTTATTTTGAGGTTTTTATTAAATTATGGATTTAGTTTTGATAAACAATTCTTAATACAATTATGTTTCACCAAAGTTATTGTATACTCAAATTATTTTACTATTAAATCATAATATTAGGTTTTTCATATTGTACAAAAGATATTGTTAAACAGGAAATACATGTATACATGTCAAAGTGTGAACCTAGTTATAAATAGAATTCATAATTATTAGCAAAATAAAGACTTAAACTGTAAAATCAATTTCTGGAGAGGTATTGGATTAAACAAATTAGTTTGTTAGATTTTGTCATTGTAATTATCTTCTCGACATTCACCTCTTCCTTTACCCCTTGGAAAGCTCGTTTGTCAGTCAAAGTCTGGATGTGTCTTATTTTACCTAAAAATAAAATCCATGGTTAAGTTTCTGATGAAATCAATAAATTTTAGCAAATGAAAAAAATTTATGTCAACATTTGAATGTTATGCCATAACATTTTGAATGTTATCTTTCTTTGTTAGGACAAATGAAATGCAATTGTACAATTAGAATAAATTAATTATTTAAGAACAAAATATGTGAACAGTGCTGCTATCCAAGTTTGCATGAACATTTAATTATTATAGTTTATATTTTTGAGTTAAACTTTTCAATTTTTTTGTGAATTCGAATTGAATAATGTGAGGTGCATTGTTGAATTTGGATTATTTATATTTTTTCTAAGTGGTATTGAAGTTAGTAAATAATGTAAATGATTTGTACTACTTAATTATCTTAGATTGGTTATTTAGTTTTGAATGGATGTTTAATTGATAGAAATAGTTGAATTCTTTTATTTTTGCTTTTCTTTTAGTACGTATTTCTTCGTATTGATAAAAAATACATCATTATACAATTGTCTCGCGATATTCATATCAAGATTCTCCAAATGAATGTAGATTCTTTTCTTTTTATATATTTCTCTTTTATTCTAAGAGCATCTATTTTTTTTATACTAATATTTTTTTACCATCTTAAAATTATGCCTAATGCAATTCGTGACATTATTTCGAGTAAGAAATTGCTTTGGGTAAGAAACTTTGGCACGGACAAGAATTGGAGGTGAAGTGTAAGGATTGCTAAATAGTTTTAATAGGGAGTTTTTCATTTTAATTACAGTTATTATTGAGATTTAATCATTTGGAACGTTTCATTTTTTTTAATTACTACCACAATTAAAATGTAATAACTCTAATTGAAAGATGGGCAGTAAAATGGGTACAACAAAAACTAAGATAAAAAAGTACTTATAATTTACAATATCAAAACTCATCATACTTTTGATATAGTAATAGATAAAAGTTAATGAACTATTACGCGAATATTATGAATTGGGCGTGGATTTGTTTGAGGGTCTCCATATTTTTGCATCTCGAAAGAAGGGACAGAGAAGGATGCTTTTGCAGGAGGCAACAAGGGGGATTGGATTCCTGAGGGATGTGGAAAGCAGAAGCCTTTGAGGTAAATGGGGACAAGGGAAATGCCATGAGTTTCTGGAGGGAAAAAAGCAAAAGAAAAAAAAGGATACGAGGGAAAAGATGTATGACAGGAGGACTCCAACACTTTTCCAGCCACTCCTCCAGAGAGCTACCCCAATGCTACTCCAATATACGACCTTCCTCTCGTCTTCTTCTCCTTCCTTCTGTTTTCCTTACTTTTTTTTTGTGTCAAAATTTTCTTCTTCCTTCACCGCTTCTCCATTCTATTTGCAAGTATGTGATAGACGATTAGCAAAGATAATTTCGAGATTTTTCCTTAAATATGTTACCATATTCACATACATATAACACATATATGTATACAGTATTTAGATTTTTAAAATCCTAAGAATATTACAATGGTATAAAATGCCTAAATGGAAGTTAGTGACAAAGTAAAACTAGTTAAAAGTACTGCAAATCATCACCTCTTTATTTGAACTCGAGGCCACTCTACACAAAAATTTGTTCAACTTAATCTACATTTTATGTAAAACCTTGTGAGGACCAAAATTGGTTTTTTGTGCTGCACTAAACTTTACTAGTATTACTTCCTCCAACCCTGGCTTTTAGCAGCACAAGAATGTAAGAAAATTAAATTCTGTACTGCATAAAACGAAAAACCTAAGATACTAGAATATGAATAATTTACGTGGGGCTCTGTTTGAATTAGCTATTTTTTGGAGTGTTTTTGAAAAACTTTACTGTAGCAGTATATATAAAAAAATTTTACTATAAAATTTTTTTGAAATATTTGATATATTGTATGAATGAAATGTTTTTTAAGTTGTTGTGTATTACTATGACGTTGTATTCTAATACAAGTCCTTGCGCCCAGAAGGTCAATCTGTACCATGATCGATCATATTTTTCATGGGTTTTATGATGTCAATATTAATGATGAATGATAAGAGGAAAGTCGGCCAACAAAGTCGGCTGAAGAAAGAGCAGGTGCGTGAAACACGAATTACCTTTTGACAAATACCATTTCTAGCATGTCTAGCAAGAATGTGATAAGCAGCCATATATATATTAGCATTCATATGCAGCCAAACTAGAACAAAAGAAGGCTGCGAGTGAGGAAGACATCAAACATCATCCAGAATGGGGCCGTATATATGGGGAGAAACCCCATGAGAATTGAGTGTTTTTTTTATCACATTAGTAGCATCACCTTCAAAAATTACTGAGTGCTAATTCGGTTGGCTTTGACTAACTGTTGCTCACCTTCTCTTGCTTACTGTCATAATTGGCGTGCAAAAGGTATCCTCATCACCGGTTCCATAAATTGGTCATATTCAAGCAGCGGGCGTAGTGTGCCTTAAAGGCCCCTAGGAGCTGCCCCATCTTTGTTTTTTTTTTTTTTGGTTCGTCAATGAGTAACATCTACATGCCCCCGAGAACTTCTTACTTGGATGTTGCAGTCTCCGACCACCAGAGTGACTTGTTTTAAGGGCGACTTCAGAGTTTAGTAATATAGTTTAGTTCCGTTTCCTATCTCTAAGTGTACTTAGATATAAAGAAATAAAAATCATGAAAAACTTTCTTCTTTTATTAATGAGGAAACCGAAGTATAAGATAGATAGTACATTCTTTTCTCTCTTTTTTCTTAACTACACATGAGAGATATTTTTGGTCTAAAAATTTAACTACTCTTACTATAACTTGTACTAGAGGAGGGTTTAGTTCGACCAAGGAAGATAGAGGACGAAAAAAGTTGCATTGAGACTAAAAGAATGCACTATTATGCACCATTTAGATTTAACAAGTGCAAAGAGTCGTCTCATCAGAATGGAGTTGTTCAGCGAGCACACAACGAGAGTCACGAGAGCATCACATTCCCCGGTGCCCTGGCCTCGAGGTCTTTTTGCCTGCCTCACATTGGGTCGTGCCCCCTTAAACTCATTTAAAAAGAATGTAAAACACTGGGATGTAGCTCTTTGACTTCAAGAAATAAGATAAAGGGGTATAATTTAGTATGCAAAAGCCAAATACGCTAAACAAGATAAGAAAATTGTTCAAAATGTAACTCATATTTATTTAAATAAATTTTTCGTCCTTCATTTTTAAAGCATTAATTCACATCCTTTACAATTCAAATCAGCAAAATTTGATCATAACTTATATTTCCGACCACTTTTTGCCCTAAATCTATCATGTGACTTACATATGGTTCTTTTCTAAGGATAGCAAGATTTAGATATCATTTGTAGTTAAACAAATAACCTGATCCATATTAATTTTGTCTTCTAAAAAATGTAGAATTTGATCCAAACTATATTCATTTTTCTCCTAAAAAAGTAATATTCGACCCGATCTATATTCATTTTGCACCTAAATAAGTGGGACTGACTTTTTTCTATCTAAAAAAATGATCACATGTAAGTTACATGATGATTTCAGGCTAAAAAAATGGTTGTAAACCTAAGTTGAGACTAAATTTTATTGAGTTAAATTTGTAAGGAATACACAATTAACATTTCAAGAGTAAAGAAGGAAAATTTTATTTAAACAAATACGAGGGGTATTTTGAATGATTTTTTTTTTTTTAAAAATTAACACTTTCATAGACTCGAGACTTCATTACTACAAAAAGGTTGGAGTTAGGAACTCTTTATTTCATGAAAACACTAAAAAATATAAAAGAAACCCTGAAAAATGAGATTGCATACGATCCAACTAGGGAAGCCAAGTGCTGTTAGAGTTCACCGATCTCTATTGCTTGAAGAGTCTAGAAACTACTTGCGTTTATCTATTTCACGACAATGTTCCAGTTGCATGTGCACAGTGATCGGAAAAATGTGCACCGCTTCATTTGTGGAATAACGGACATATGACTAGTATACATAGGACATTGGAGTCCTTGTTGAGGTGAGGTAACCGGCTTGTCTCCCTAGCGTGGCGTTTGTGTTAGTAAGTTAGTGCTTTGGTATTGTGTGTTTGCTTGTTGATTTTTGTCCCACAATTGTAATATTCTGGTGTAATTTAATTTGTATTTAACTGTTCGAGTGTTATTTGTCAAGTTTAGTTTAAGGTGCTCTTTTGCAAGGATGTTTGATCAAGGACTGAATAAGTTGTTTGTCGAAGTAAATGGTCGGGGACCATTTTACAAAGTATGAGTAAATTTCGTTAAAACACATGTTAGTTTGGGATTACATTCACTTGCGTTTAATAAAATTCAAGTCTGAAATCTAAAATCTGAAATCTGAATCCATTAAATTATTAAATTGTTAAGTATTAAATCTAATACATTTAAACGTATATCACATTCAGTAATAAGTGAATAGCTTATCATTTAATTTTGAGAGCAAGTTTTGCTTAAGAAATTCAGAGTTACTTAATTAATTTAAATGTTTAATTTTTAGTTATCAAACGGTCTAAGTATATTAAGATCTGAATTCATTAAATTTAAGTACTGAATCAAATTATTAGACAGAGCTTAATCAAGGACCAAGTAAGGCATTATTCTGTTAAAGTGAACGGTCAGGATCGTTGTAAGGGATGAAGAAGATGCTCTCCTTGCCAAAAAGAGAGGATGCAAAGATCAAAGATAGAGATTGGCGAGATCTAAAGTTGACAAAGAAGATAAGGAGCAATAAGGCCGTGAGAGAAGGTAAAGACGGAACTCTCATCAAGAGGGAGCAGAAGAAGATGAAGATGAGTATTATGGCACTAGAGATCGAAGGCGAAATGATTGATGTTATAATTGTAACGATCGAGAAAGGACATTTTGCACTGGATTGTCCATATGATCGAGGAGGAGGAAATATAGGGACAAGTGATGAGGTTAAGGTACAAAGTGAAGACACTTGCATTGGAGGAAGAGTGGAAATTCCAAATTTCTCCACGATTGAAGAGTCAAAGTGGAGTGATAAAGCAATTGTTGTGATTGATTGAAGATATAAAGGAAGATTGGTCCACAATGAAAAAGGTTGAAGAGAAGCCTAGTGATCCAATTTGAGGCGAAACCAATGGAGGTTTAAGAGGAATTTGAGAGTCATTGAAGGACAAGTGCATGGGATAAGATCAATGGAAGGATTGCAATCAAATCAATTCGAGATGAAGAATATGAAAACTTTAAAGAAAGTATCAAGAAGGCTAAAACAAAATAAGTCGAAGAAAAAGAAGACTAGTGCAACACGAGTGAAAGAGAGTAGACAGTGAGGGGGAGTGTTATAGTTCCCCGACTCTCTCTTGCTTGTAGAGTCAGAAACTACTTGGGTTTGTCCATTTCACTAGCATAATGTTCCCAGTTGCATATGCATAGCGATTGGTAAAATGTGCACCGCCTCATTTGTGGAAAAATGTGTACATAGGACATTGGAGTCCTTGTCGAAGCTTAGTTTGGGCGTGTCACTTGATAAAAATTTACAAGTGCTAAAAAAAAAAGGGCAAATTCCATTTTACCCCCTGTAGTTTAGCTTTTTTACATAATTACCCTATGGTTTCAAAAGTTATACACAACCCCCTCATGGTTTGGATTAAAGTGCCAAAGTGACGGGAATGATAATTCTTAATGGAGTCACCTAAAATGTCAAAAATACCTTTATGTAAAGTTGAAAATATTTATTAACCAATGGGGGTTATGTGTATATTTTAAAAATCATAAGGGGTTATATGGTAAAATATTAAATCATAAGGGGGTTATATGGTAAAATATAAAAATCATACAGGATTAATGTGTCATGTATTTATAAGGGTAATTTTGACATTTTCAGAAGTTCCGTTACGAATGACTATTTCCGTCACTTTGACACTTTAATCCAAACCATGAGGGGGTTATGTATAACTTTTGAAACCATAAGGGGGTTATGTAAAAAATGATAAACCACAGGGGGGTAAAATGTAATTTGCCCAAAAAAAAAAAGAATAGAGGGAAGCAAATTTACCAATCAAGAAGAGAGAAAGGTAATTAACGGAATAATTAACAGCATTAGTAAATTTCATTGACAGAATTATCTTAAAAAAGATACCATCAAGAAACAATTCTCTCCAACTACCGATCGAAATAGAGTCCTAATGGCAGCGTTACACTTGCTTGTATCTTCCTTCTAGTCTGTTAGTTATGCGAGTCAAAATTATCTATGGGAATAATATATAGGACCACAAGATCTAAAAGTTAAATTATTTTCTTTATTCAGATTCTACTCTTTGAAAGCTGAATTATTTTGTAGATTCTAATCTTTGAAAGCGAAAATATTTTGTCTATTTAGATTCAACTCTATCCCATTGTTTCTATCTTTTTCTTTTTTTTTTTTTTGGAGGAAACTCTATCTCATTCTTATAAATATCTAAGAATATTTGGTTAAAAATTCTGCACTATGGAGAAATCTCCTCTATCCTCTTTTCTACTGCTCCTGCTGATACCTGTCCTTGCCTCATGTGTTGAAAAACAGGTTTTTATATATTATTTACTTCATCTTGGGTGTGAAAACTTAAAAGGTAAGACTGAAATGTGAGCCTTATGCCAAATTATTCATTGATGGTTTCAGGTTTATGTTGTATACTTCGGAGAGCACAGCGGAGAGAAAACACAGCATGAAATTGAAGAGAACCATCATTCTTATCTCTCATCTGTGAAAGAATCTGAGGAAGAAGCAAGGTCTTCTCTTCTTTATAGTTATAAGCACAGCATCAATGGCTTCGCGGCCTTGCTGACACTGGAGGAAGCTGAAAAACTCTCCGGTAAGCAGGACTAATCCCAATTCTTGATTTCATCTGACGCTCTTTTCTATGACAAAAAAAAAAAAAAAAAAAACTAATGATGAACATGGAATGAAAATTTGCAGGAAGGGAAGAAGTGGTATCTGTGTTCAGGAGCCAGGAGTACTCTTTGCATACCACAAGGTCTTGGGAATTTGCGGGAGTGGAGAAGCTGCTCAACGAATTCAATGCTAATGACAAGGATGACTTGCTAGTGAAAGCTAAATTTGGCAGAGATGTAATTGTTGGGATGCTAGATAGTGGTAAGTTTTTGAATGCTAATCTCAGAAGTTTAAAATTTTTCACAGGATGAATCTTTTTAATGTCAGTGTAAAGATTTTTTAGGACTATGGTAACTTAGTTTGATAAATTACATGTTTAGGTGTTCTTTCAACTAGAATTTTGTTGTTTGAAATGAGAATCTTGCTTTTATCAGGGGTGTGGCCAGAATCTTACAGCCTCAAGGATAAGGGGTTGGGACCTATTCCAAAAGGATGGAAAGGGATCTGTCAAACTGGGGATCAATTCAATACATCAAACTGCAACAGGTGATCAGTGCGTTTCCCCTTTCGTATTTTGGCTATTCTGCCACTAGCTCAAATTTTCTTTTATCTTCTTTTGAAGAAATTTGGTCAGGCAAGAAACGATCCCATCCCTCCATAATTTTGCCCGAGAAACAGGTCATCATTTTGGCATTTTCAAGATCTTCAAGAAACATTTTGAAAAGAAACGTACGTTGGGCCAGTAAATTGTCCCACAAAAATTGTCTTTGCATGCATTGTCTAGTTGTCTAACAAGCCTAAAACTTGTCCATTTCGATCAAACAAAAAATTTATCTGACTGGTATTCATTAATATTGGCTGCTTCCTTTGCCGGCTCGTTACCTTCCTTCCGTGCAGTACATTATTAGTCCATGCTCAGTTTATTTATTCATTTTTTTTTGTATGGTCTCTGCATTTCAACATCAACCTTCATTTTCTTTTTTTTTTATTATTATTTTGTGCCAAATTATTAAATTATTTGATAGGCCTGCAAAGATGTGAAAAGTGATAGAATGAACAAGATCAACACGAATTTGGAAAATGACAAGGCATCACCAGGCCGCAGTCCCAACTTTTGGCCAATGCCAAACTTATAGAAGTAACTTTTAACCAAAAATTATTGACCTCAAATAACATAGTCAAGATTGTAGTTTTCAACTCGCTTGTGTTGTCCATACCTAGATATACTACAAAAAGTCTTGAAAATTGAGCTGGTCACGAGTTGCAAGTTCAAATACAAAGAGGGACTAGGCAAAATGTTCTACCTTCCTTTCCATTTAAAAGTTTTCGCCTCTAAAGCCATTAAAATATGCTGGGTGAAAAGCATGAAATTCACAAAATTGTCACCGTCACCTTTCAATCTTTTCCATTTCCTTATGAAAATTATTGAAAACGTGATCACGCATTTCCTTTGTTTTTGTAGTTCTTGGATTACTTTACGTTTGTAATTCGCCTTTGGCGAAATCAAGAAGGCACTGTTTAGTACGGTGATTGACTTGGGGAATTTCTGGATTAATTCTTGTATATAATTCTTCTCAATATTGCAGGAAAATAATTGGTGCTCGGTACTACGTTAAAGGATATGAAAAGTATTACGGCCCTCTAAACCGAACACAGGATTACCGCTCCCCTCGGGACAAAGATGGACATGGAACTCACACAGCATCAACAGTTGGAGGTCGTAGGGTTCATAATGTTGCAGCACTTGGTGGATTTGCCCGTGGCACAGCCTCAGGCGGTGCACCCCTTGTACGCCTTGCAATCTACAAAGTTTGCTGGCCAATTCCAAAGAAAGGCAAAGAAGAAGGAAATTCATGTTTTGATGCAGACATGTTGGCAGGAATTGATGATGCCATTAAGGATGGGGTTGATGTGTTAAGCATTTCAATTGGATCATATGATGCTACGCCTTTCAGCAAGGATTCGATTGCAATAGGAGCACTTCATGCCGTCAAGAACAATATTATAACTGCCTGCAGTGCAGGAAACAGCGGCCCGGCCTCCTATTCAATAAGGAATACAGCGCCCTGGATCCTTACAGTTAGTGCAAGTAGTTTAGATCGTAAATTTATTGCAGCTGTGGAACTTGGAAATGGAGAGACACTTCAGGTAAAACTAGAAAAACAGGATAATTAATTGGTTAAATTGCTTCGCAGATATATGGCAAATCTCGATGGATTATTTCATTTTCACTGTGCTGAAAATCAGGGCGAGTCAATATCTCCTTACCACCTGAAAAGGAAGTTGTATCCTCTAGTTCGTGCCGGTCAAGTTGTTAATCCTAATGTGACTAAAGATTTATTAGAGTAAGATCCTTGTACTCGTTAAATCTTTAACCTGGCTACGTTCAGTAATCTTTGTTATGTGAGTTACTCCTATATTTTTTTCATCTCCATTACTTTGCAGTCAATGCATGCCCGGTTCGCTTTCTCCTGAGAAGGCGAAAGGAAAGATTGTGTTCTGCCTTAGAGGAAATGGAACAAGAGTTGGAAAGGGAGCAGAGGTGAAGAGAGCAGGAGGAGTTGGTTACATACTTGGAAACAATAAATCGCTAGGAGAGGATGTATCAGTTGATTGTCATCTTCTTCCATCTATTGCAGTTGGTTATCGAAATGCGACCAAAATTCTCAAGTACATAGATTCTACCAAGAATGCAACCGCGTATATTACACCAGCTGATACAGTAATCCATGGTATCCCAGCACCACACATGGCTGGCTTTACCAGCGTAGGTCCAAGCCCTGTATCAGAGGCGACTCTCAAGGTAAGTCAAGTCATCTTATTATAAGTTTTAATATTCAGGTAATCAATTAAGGAGGAATAAGTTACCAACATTAAAATTGGACCATAATTAAAGAATTTAGTAATCTATTGAAAAAATTTAACTAGGTTTATCCATTTTCACTCATAGACCATGTCATCATATAGATTTTTGAACATCGTTGCTATTACTTTTCTTTACATCATCATACATTACCGTGACATTTAATTAAGTTTTCTTATTCATTAGTAATACTACTTCAGAAAAGGATGCTTTGATTGTTATTTTTTGCTTTAATATGTGCTTCTAATGTAGATGTTTTACTTCATTAGCCGCTCCTTTAAAACACTGTCTGCATCACAAATACTTAACCTTAGCTTATGTTTTGGTTGGTATTCCATGTACTGCATTTTATTGCGTACTAAATTAATGAATCTCACAGCACCTTGCGTTCTACTTTGTTTGAAATTAGAAAAACAAAATTAATGTACTTTTCTTTTTAAGGTAAAAAGTTGTTCTGTCAATTAAGTATGCGTATACAATACCAGAATAACTAACTACCTCCAAGGTTACACAGGATTCTTGGATCTGAGTTCCGAATTACACTCAATTTCCAGTTGCAAAGAACAATTGAGTGAATCGAGAGTGCCGGCTAGACTTCCTTTCCTTTTCTTTAACGGATGATGAGGTTTCTGATAGTTTCATTTGGTACATTCAAATTTTAAAAAATCTCACTTGCCTCCCTTACTTTAAACATTTTGTATCATTTACAAACCATTTTAAAATATAATATGAAAAAAATTCATTTTGGGAGAGTAAATATAATTTCATTCCAAAATTTCCCTTTTATAGTCTTATTTTTTGTTACCAAAATTGTGAGCATGTTAATAAAAAATGAAAAATAAAAACAAAAGGTATGAAGGTTTATTTTGATTGGGCAAAATATAGTGTGTTTTTAAATACCAATAGTTAATATTTGAATTTTTTATTTGAAGTTTTTGCAATTTCCGGAGATAATATTTTCTTACTATAAAATGCTTTGAGTTAATTTAAGAAGTTCTATAAATTGTTTACATATTTTTGAATTTTCCATTTTTTTTTCCAAATCGATGGCTTGAAAAGTAAAAAGATACAACATTCTAAAAATTACATATGAACTTGTTTGTATTGTTACACTTAACATGCTATTAAAAGATTTTTTATCTTGTTATCAACTTTTAAATTTTCATTAAAGAGCTGCATTGATGAATTTACAAAAATTAAGACATAAATTTGATGTCTAATGATAATTAAGTAATCATAATAAAATGGCAAATTTTGAATGAAATTGTATTCTCTCTCCCAAAATGAGTTTTTTAATATTATATTTTGGAGTGGGCTTCAAACGTTACAAAATGTTCAAATTAGGGGAGCCAAGTGAAATTTTTAAAGTTTGAGGGTGTCAAGTGAAACTATTAGAAACCTCAAGGGAGGTTTCTAAAATTATCCCTTTCTTTAATCTAATGTTTTCCCAAAGCTTCCTTCCTGGCTTCCTTAGTTATAATCTCTAGTGCTAAACGCCATTTGACTTCAAAATTTGAAAATAAGATGGGGTATCAATTCTTTCAAAGGACTAAGATAAACAAAGGAAAAAAAATATTCATTTCTTTTTAGGGTAAATTACTTATAAAATCCTATGATTTTAGATAATATCAAATGACCCCTCTAAAGTTTTAAAATAGCCATATAACTCCCTATGATTTTATGTAAAGTGAAAAATAGACAGAATACACAATTAGTTATAGCGTTTATACCAAATACACTCTAAAAGCGTGTGTGATAAAATCTTAATCTCCATGTAACTCCCTTATGATTTGTATAAATATTCACCCTATCCTATTGTGATTTTTGCATTTATACATGTGATTCCTATATAATTTTATATAAGGTAGTTAAGCCGTTGATTAATTTAGCATTTAAGTAAGAGCATTTTTGATATTTCAATTAACTATGTTACATAGGCTATTTTTCTTTTCCATTAAGTTTTCACTTTATATAAAACTATAGGGTGAAAAGTGGACATTTTAAAACATTAGGGGGTCATGTGGCAATAGACAAAACTATAGGGGGTTATATGTAATTTATGCTTTCTTTTATACCCATATTTCCTCTTGTCATTTTAAGAATTTAGTAATAGCCTGTTAACCTTCTGTTTAAAGGATGTTTCAAGTTCGTAAGCCTCTTCTTTGAGCAATCAGTTTAATGTTTGCTGTATCAAAACGCACTATCAAAAAAAAAGTTCTACTGAGGGAAATGAATTAATCACGACAAATTTGATGGGCAGTCAAAGAGTATTTTAGAAGCACTTCTTGGCTTAACTCAATGGTCTGCCTGTCCCTTACGATGCCTGATTCATGCAGAAGAAGAAATCATGATCTCGACTTGATTTTACATTATGCGTATTCTGACATCTAAGGTCAATACTTGATTTACAGCCGGATATTACAGCTCCAGGGCTGAACATATTGGCAGCATGGACTGAGGGGGATTCCCCTACAAAAATGGATGTAGATCATCGGGTGGTGAAGTATAACTTTCTGTCAGGAACTTCAATGTCTTGCCCTCATATTGCTGGTGCAGCTGCCCTTTTGAGGGCCATTCACCCAACCTGGAGCAGTGCTGCTATTAGATCGGCTCTCATGACAACAGGTAATTACTAGTTTGGCTTTCGATCTTGTTACATTCATGCTTTGTTTGAACATTTATAAGAATAAATTCTACATTAATATGCACGTCAGGCATGTTTTTTGTTTAACAGTAACAAAGTCATTAGAGATGTCTAGCTGTCAATCTAATCATTCACGAAATCAGGGGCAGAAAATTACTTTAGTGGCAAATTAGGAGACGTCCCACAAATTAATGATTCAGAACTAAAAAGTCCGTGATGCTATCCTATAGAATAAAGGGGTTGTCCAAAAATGTTGATCAACATGACACTTTTTATACATCAACAAAGACATTCACGTTTTGGAAATTTTTTTTTTTATTTTATGTTTTGTAAAAGTTTTATGAATTGGATAACGTTACATACAAATTGGAAATTGCATTCTTATACATCTAATGCTACAACATTCTGATGCAGCTGGAATATTGAACAACATGGGTAAGCCAATAACTGATGCATCTGGAAAGGAAGCAAATCCCTTCCTATTTGGATCAGGTCATTTTAGGCCATCAAAGGCAGCAGATCCTGGACTTGTTTATGATGCTTCATACGAAGACTATCTTCTACATCTATGCAGTATTGGATACAATCTTAAGAACTTAACTCGCAACAATAGCTGTCCTAAGAATCTACCTCCACCGCACAACCTCAATTATCCGTCAGTTGCTATTCCAAAACTCAATGGTACAGTGGTGGTAAAAAGAACAGTAACACATGTTGGCAGCAGCAGAAGTATCTACTTTTCTTCGGTGAAGCCTCCTGCTGGGATCTCAGTCACCATTTCTCCACCTATTTTATATTTTAATCAATATGGTGAGAAGAAAAGTTTCACCATCAGAGTACAAGCAGAAAGTACAGAGGGTGTCGGTGAAAGTGCCAAAAATAAGTACCGGTTTGGATGGTACATTTGGACGGATAGTAATGGTACTCATAGCGTTAGAAGTCCCATTGCAGTAGCCTTCTCTTAGTTTCTTTTTGTTTTTGTAGTTTGAACTTGGAGGGATAAAATGGTGCTGTCTGAAATTGTAGTCGAAATGTAATTCCTTCAGAAATTGGTTGGAAACTCAATAGTTTCAATTAATAGCATTGAAATTGAAACTATTTAGTTTCATGCGTTAGTTGTTGTTTGACAATATTTTACTTTTTCCGTTTTCATGTAATAATTAACTATACAGTTGAATGCAAACGTTTAAAGGCAATGTTAAATCTTGTAATTTTGCTATGTTAATATACTGTATCATATTTTAAAGGAATTCTAGTAGATTTTCACCATCTTCCTATTTCCTTCCTCTGTTCTTGAGTTCACTCTTTTGAGCGTTCAAGCTGTGGTGAAGCCAGAAAAAATTTTTCAATGGGGGCACAAACTGAAATAAATTCCTTTAGTTTTGTAAGTAAAAATAGATAAATTTTTTTGTAATTAGTTATTGGCTAATTCATTATTTGTTGTTCTCTAAATACATTTTTAGTCATTGTTTAAGCTGTTTAACCATATTTTCTTGGCTCGTACATCACTTCACAAAAGTATTATTAGTAAATAGTACAAATAAACTGTACTTAATGATATTCATATAGCAAGAAATAACACGTAACTACATATGTATTTAGTAAAAAATATAAGAGGATGTGTGGAGCCACGACCACTAATGCGCTGCATTTCGTTAGGGTACATATATAGAAAAACTCATTTGTGCACTAAAGTCTTTAGAGCATTATACTTGTAATTATCATTAAAATGATTCATTATTTCTATATTTGTTGTTATCAAATTACCTAAAAAAATGTATGTAATTTGTACTTTTACAAATTATTAGGTATAAAAACATAATTTTTTAAATTAAGCATTCTTGTTAGTAGGGGCAGAGCTTTTCTTGATATTAGGTATAGCTATTTTAGAGATCTGGACTCAAAAAGAATATACATTTTCATTATAGATTTGAGACTTCATTACCACATAAACATTGGTGCCATGTGTGTGTGTGCGCGCAAATACATACATATTAGGGGTGCAAACGAGCCGAGATCGAGTCGAGCTTTGGCTAATCGAGCCGAGCTCGAGTTAATTTTGTGAAGCTCGAAATCGAGCTCGAGCTGGACGAGCTCAAAATATCAAGCTCGAGCTCGAGCTCGACTCAAATTCGAGTCGAGTTTGAACTCGAGCTCGAGCTTAAAAAATAAAAAATTATTATTTTATTTTATTTTTAAAAAATAAAAATAATTATTTATTTTTAAAATGAATAAAACAATAATTTTTTTAACAAATAGTAAAATATTAGGGATATATATGTAATTTTACTATTAAAATAAAAAATAAAAAATAAAAAAAATATATAATTGAGCTCGCGAGCCGCTCGCTAGCCAACGAGCTTAATGTTTTTGAGCTCGAGCTCGAATTCGAGATCAACTTAATTAACTCGAGTTCGATATTGACGAGCTCGAGTCGAGCTCGTGTTCGACCTCGCGAGCGGCTCGATTCGCGAAACACCCCTACATATGATGCACACATATGCATGCATACATACATATGTGTGTGTTTCTTCAATTTTAAAAGAAAATAACAAATTTCCTAGATACATTTTTTGCAATGTATGATAGCAGTTAGTGATATTGCTATATGATAAAGAAATTTATTTCTCCATTTTTATTAGTATTTAGTATGCCTTGTATTTTAACGGGTTTGATTCTTGGGAAGAGGAGGGATGATAAGGGGAGAAATATTGTAAGTAAGAGGTTTTGGCTTTAAGATTTCTCACTTACAAAAAAAAAATGTTTCGATTTCTAGTTCAATTTTTTTCTTTAACATTGGACTTTATAATTTGACATGAATTTGGGGCCAATACATAATGGTTTTGACTTTCATGTGCACTCAGTATAAACCATTATTGATATTGTGCAAGCATCTTGATAATTTTTTAATATAACCAAATATTTTTTTTTAAAAAAATACCTATGGCCACCTTTACTTTTAGTATCATACTTACCTTAGTTCACTAGTTATTTCTTAATCTATTATCCTTAGAGTTTGTTTGATAACATAAAAAAGTGTTGAATCTGAATTTTTTCAGACATTCAAATGTTTTGAATGTTTGATAAATGAAAATCTATTTGCTGAACTTGTTAAGCAGTGCTGAACCTGTGTGTATTTTTTTCAGTACAAGAATCCTAACTGAATGCTTAATTCTGATAAGAATCAATAGAATTACTTCAACTACCTTATCTTATCTACCAAATCTACCATTGTTTGTTAATTATATTCAAATTTCTTATCTAATTAAACAACATAATATTCTTTATCTAACGATTTTTTGTTTCTCTTTTCTCCCTTTTTAATGACTTTCACATCCTCTCCATACTTCTCATATAATATATTTCATATTTTATATTAATTTGATTTAAAAATAAATATTGTCATTTTCATACCTAGCAATTTTAAACTAATTAAATCATAGATTCTATTTCTTTTTTGAATGAAATGATATAAGGGTAAAATTGTCAAATTAAACTTATTAAGCATTCAGCTATAGATATTTATCAAACAGTATAAATAGATTTAGCATTAAAATTCAGACATTCATATATTTTTTTAGTGCTTAAAATTTAGCAAATTAATTGTTTCAGTATTCAGATTTCAGAATTCAGACTTCAGAATTCAGATTCAGTTTTATCAAACGGAACCTTAGTCAGGGTAAAGAAATCAGCACTATGTCTTTTGACATCCAACACTAGTAGCAAGTTTAGAAACGAGAATAGGATCCTTATTATTACCCTTTCGATATCTTTTTTAATATGTTTTGTTTTATTTTATTTTTCTTTCAATTTTCTTCCTTACACTGTTATAATCAGAACATGTGGCTATGATAATGTTCTTTGGAATATCGAATTTTTTTATGCATACGTCCAATAATAATACCCTTATAACAAGGGTGAGTTGAAAGGAAACTAACTTTGTGTATATTGAAAAAAACTGGGGTGGTTTTGAATGGTTATTCTTGGGAGCTTTTGTAAAAAAGTTAAATATATATATTTCTATTTACATTGCTGATTACAATGTTTTAGAGTTCCAAGAAGGTATACAAATAACATAGCACAAACAAATAAACAAGACTAAAATGTCATACTTTTTGATAGCTTTTAGGGTGTTTAAATCAAAGTTTTACAAATTTTTGTCTTCCCTTTAAGACATCTAAAAGTTTAGTATATCAAAAAAAAAAAAAAAAAGAGAATGGACACTCCATTTTGACATGAATACTTTGATATTGAGTCACAAAAAATATTTCTTGGTCACTCCAAGTAGAAATGTAATTTGGCTGGAAAGGCATATCCTTTTTGAGTATTATGGCGTGCCAAATGAGGGGTACACACGTCTTTGTATCATTGTTTCAGTTTAATTTTGTCAACTTCTCTAAACTTTATCTGCATTTTAAATTTCTTTTTAACGTTAAAGTTTTTCTTTTTAATAAAACAATCTCATTTCTTTTTTTTTTTTTAAAAAGTTCATGTGCACCAAACGAGGGGTACACATGTCTTTGTATCATAGGTCTTAGCACGGATGCACGGATTAGAACGGTGGCACAAATAAACTTGAAAAAAAAATATTGCGTAGGATGAATCAGGGAAGCCAAATAAGCCAACCAAGAAGAAACAAAGATTACGGGATTATTGCCATTGTTAATAGTTGTTATTAACGGAATTATCATTAAAAAAAAGGATATCATCTTATCTTTGCATAAAAAAGATTATCATAAAAACTTTGCATGAAATTGAAGAAAACCATCAATCTTATCTCTTATCTGTGAAAGAATCTGAGGAAGATGCAAGGTCTTCTCTTCTTTATTATAGTTATAAGCACAGCATCAATGGCATTGCGGCCGTGCTTACCGAGGAAGAAGCCGAAAAACTCTCTGGTAAGCTTTCGGATTGAATCTTGATATTCTAACCCTTTTTTTTCCCTATGACGAAAAAACTAAGTATGAAATTGGCGTGAAATTTTGTAGGAAGGGACGAAGTGGTTTCTGTGTTCAAGAGCATGCAGCACACTTTGCATAATGACAAGGATAACTTGCTGGTGAAAGCTAAATTTGGCAGAGATGTGATTGTTTAAGGTTTCGAATTTAATGTTAGAAATATATACGTGGCATGGTTAATCTTTGTATTATCGGTGTAAAGATTTTCCATGAATAATGGTAATTAACTTAGTTTTTTGGTGTTTTCTCACCTACAATTCTGTTGATTGAATTTAGCATCTTGCTTTCATCTGGGGGCAGAATCTCAGAGCTTTGAGGATAAAGGGTTCGGTCCTATTCCAAAAAGATGGAAAGGGATCTGCCAAACTGGAGATCAGTTCAATACATCACATTGTAACAGGTAAATATATTTCTTTTTATTAAGTTTGCTAGAGCCTAAAAGCCTCAGATTTGGTTCCTGTTTTACTAAGGTTATTCTGGTAGACAATTAAGTCGGGTTTGAAGATCTCCACCGTATAGCAATCAATTCCAAGGATGGCGTCTCGAAAGTTTCATTTCAAATTAGCTTGCCTCTAACATGTAAAAAGTTAGAGTAGGATGTAAATAAGTTTAAATTAATATTCTATACACTGACAATATGTACACTTTCATCATTAAATATATGACACATAATTCAAATTTGAATTTGAAACTCAAATTTTGCATATATGTCGTATATCCAACCGTGATAGTGTATATAAGATTTACTCAATAAATTTAGGTTGAATACAAACTAAATGGAGTGAAGTGTTAAAAAAATTTAAAATGATCATTTCACCTTTAATGCATTAAAATGGACTAACGAGGCCCCCGATCGAGTGTATTACAGCAATATACTCTTAATTTGTGACAAGTTTTGTGACAAGTTTATTAAAAGTGCATAAGAAAAATTTGTAGGATAAGGTCCAAAAGACTGAAGAACGAAGAGTAATTGACTGCTGTAAGTGTACCATAAAAATTTGCCAAAATCATTGAGAAATGTTAACCCGTGTCCAATGTCATTGGCCTAACTCATACTTGCATTAGATTGATGACTTTCGTTTGATAATCAATGACTTCATATTTTGTGCTTTATCAAACTTAGGACTGTGTTGTAAACGGTGTGTACTGTCGTCCTTTGAATGGAGAAAAGGGACAAGAATTTCTACCACTTGTTCAAATTTTGTCTTTTGGATTTGAAGAATTTTCATCAGACGGAGGAATCCCATTCTTCTAGAGTTATGCTAAAAGAAAGGTTATCTTGGCATTTTCAGGATCATCAAGAAGGATATTGAAAGACCATCCATTGGGCCAACTAATTGTCCCAGAAAAATGTCTAATTCGAAAAGCAGCTTTTACATTTCTATCAAACAAAATATCTGCCTGATTGATGATACCTGCCATCAACGGACTGCCTAAGTCCATGCTCAGTTTCCCTTTTATTTATTTATAGGGCAAAATACACTTTACCCCTGTGATTTAGGTATTCTTCACATAATCTCCCTATAGTTTCAAAAATTATATATAACCCCATCATAATTTGGATTAAAGTATTAAAATGGCGGAAATGATAATTTGTAATGGAACCCGTGAAAATATCGAAATTACCCTTAAACTAAAATGGGTGAAGTGACCAAAATACATAACATAATATGCATGACATTCTAACCCCGTATGGTTTTATATTTTATCATATAACCCCTTTATGATTTAGTATTTTACTATATAACCCCCTCATAATTTTCAAAATATATATAACCCCCCATGGTTAATAAATAATTGGGTAAATTTCACTTTACCCCCTTGTGGTTTAGTGTTTTTTCACATAACCCCCCAGTGGTTTCAAAAGCTATACATAACCTCCTTATGATTTGGATTAAAGTGTCAAAGTGACGGAAATGATCATTCGTAACGGCGTCACGTAAAATGTCAAAATTACCCTTATGTAAATTTAAAAATTATTTATTAACCAAGGGGGGTTATGTGTATATTTTAAAAATCATAAGGGGGTTATATGGTAAAGTACTAAACCATAAGGGGGTTATATGGTAAAATATAAAAAGCATACGGGGTTAATGTGTCATGTATTTATAAGGGTAATTTTGATATTTTTAGAAGTTCCGTTACGACTGAATATTTCCGTCACTTTGGCACTTTAATCCAAACCATGAGGGGGTTATGTATAGCTTTTGAAACCATAGGGGGGTTATGTAAAAAAAGGGTAAATCACAGGGGGGTAAAATGTAATTTGCCCTAAATAATTTTTAACTTTACATAGAGGTACTTTTGACATTTTAGTTACCTCCATTATAGAATTTAAATTTTGTCATTTTGACACTTTAATCCAAATTATAAGGGGGTTATGTATAGTTTTTGAAATCATAGGGGGTTATAGGAAAAAGTGTTAAACCACAAAAGGGTAAAATGTATTTTGCCCTTATTTATATATCTCTTTGTTGTTCTTTGCATGTTTTTTTCTGTTGACACGATAATTTATACTCTACACCTACTCCGTTAATGGGAAATTCAGAGGAAACTGAATCACCACTGGATCGGGCATCACCCATTGATGAAATTACACTACGGAAAAGAGATGGATCCAAAGGGGTTAATGAAAAATCTGGCGGGAACTGAACCATCATAGGATTACACCTACTCCTACTCTACACTGGAGAAAATGAGTGAATCCAAATGGGTCAATGAGAAATCTAGACAGAGCTGAATCACCACTAGATCGGACGGCACCCATTGGTGAAATTACACTAAGGGGAAGGAATGAATCCAAAAGAGTCAATGGAAAATTCGGAGGAGATTGAATCACTACAAGACTAGACAACACCTATTGGTGAAATTTTCATGATTTCCTGGAGAAGAATACAAGTAATTCCTTAACCTATATCCACTGAGGGTTTTAAATCTCTCCTGATGACTAACTAATCTAGTAGTAGTCGGTTTTGTTGTTCTCTACATGTGAAAATGCATTTTCACATCGTCTTTCTTTTTCTCTTTATATTTGTGGCCCAGATTACCATATTACTTGATATGCCAGCAAACAAGTACAAGTGATAGAATGATTTTAATGGCAAAAATCTAGTCTACTAGATTTAGTGGTCCAAATTTTATCATAACTTTGTTGTGGATTTAATATTTGAATTGGTGAGATAATGTGGCAAATTTTGAACCACTCAATCTACAGGTGGGACTATAGATTGGGTCTATCCAAGTCTTTGCCTTTAAAAAAATATATATGAATTTGGAAAATGATAGGCATTAGCCCGTTGACGGTCCAAAATTAATTTTTGACCAAAAATACTTGTGATCATAGAACATAGCCAAGCTTGTAAAATTGAACTCTCATCTCATGTTGATGCCTAGCTAATGTGATATACAAAAAAAAGTCTTGAATATTGAGCCTAATCACGTGTTGCGCTTTCCAGCAAGAGGGATAGATAATTTTTCCCTTCCTCTCTTTTTTAAAGTTGGGTAAATGACTCATAGTCCCCTTTTGCTTTTGTATGATATTACATGACCCTATAAGGTTTTAAAATATTCACATAGTCTCTCTATAATTTGATATAAAATAGAAATTAGACGAAAAGTAGTATCAGCAATGTCGTTAAATGAAATGTAAGTATTGTCCTTTCTTAAGCACCAAATTGAATAAGGGTCTAACCATCTACTTTTCGTATATTTTTCACTTTATATTAAATTATGGGGTTATAACTAATATAGATATTCTAAATTTTTTTTCTGAGAGAGTGTAAGTGAGAAGTCTTATGTTCGAGCCCTCTCACATACGCTTAAAAAAATAAATATTTTAAACTTTTAGAAGGATCATGTGGTGTTATGCAAAAGCTCAGGGGGATTATAGATAATTTGCTCTTCAAAGTTTTGAACTCCAAAGCGATTGAAATCCGCATGCGGTGACTAACAACACAAGTTCGGCTTGTTCTTGAGCATTAGCCAGGTTAAGAATCTTTTCTACTTGTATAGAACAGAGAATTCATAACATTATCATTGTCACTTTTGGATCTTCTTCGTTTCTTTCTTAAAAAATTTGAAAATTTGACTAGATTTCGTGTAATTCAATTCCCCTTTGGTGAAATTCTGAAGGCATTGATTAGTATGGTGATTGACTAGAAAATCTTATGAATTCTGGATTCTTGTATCACTCTTTTAAAATCACAGGAAAGTAATTGGCGCCCGACACTACATTAAAGGGTATGAAAATCATTTTGGCCCTCTGAACCGCACATTGGATTATCGCTCCCCTCGAGACAAAGAGGGACTTGGAACTCAACACATCATCAACAGTTGGAGGCCGTAGGGTACATAATGTTGCAGCACTCGGTGGATTTGCCCGTGGCACGGCCTCAAGCACTGCACCCCTTGCGCCCATTGCAATGTACAAAATTTGCTGGCTACTTCCAGATCACCGGGTGGTGAAGTATAACTTACTTTCAGGAACTTCATTGTCTTGCCCTCATGTAGCTGGTGCAGCTGCTCTTTTGAGGGCCACTCACCCGACCTGGAGCAGTGCTGCCATCAGATCAGCTCTCATGACCACAGGTAGTAGTTTCGCTTTCAATGAAATCAGATCTTAATCTTTTTTTAAAATTTATAATCAATTTATCTTGCTCAGAATCAATTCTCCATCAACAAGCATGTTAGGCATGCTTCTTGTTTAACAGAACAAAATTATTAGAGGTATTTACCATCAACTTAATCATTCAAGAAATTAGGTGTAAAAACAAAGAATTAGTTAGCTAAGCACACTGGCAGACCTCCTACCAAATTAAGGATTCAACACTGGAAACATTACGATGCTATCCAAGAGAATAAAGGGGTTGTCCAAAATGTTAATTGAAGAAGCACGGAACTTCCCCGGACCGATCTGACCTGATGAGCTCGGATTGATGATGGAAAGAGCGCGTCCTAAGCTTGAAAGATAAACAGGAGAGTGAACTGACAGGGGCCCCGAGGTCGTCCCCGAGGGCACTCCGACGGTCAAGTTAGTTTTCCGGTGAGTGAGGTTCACAGGAAGTAAACGGTCGAGAGTGATTGTCCGGAAATCAGTGAGTGTCCCTTACGCAGTCATTGTGCGTTACTGTTTATACCTGCCGAGAAGTCTGACCTCCGTACGTTTCGGGATTTGCCCTGGATAGCTCCCAGTCCTGCGCTGAAGGGGATTCTCCCCGCCCTCTGTGGGATAGCTCTCTAGAGCCCCGCGGAGCCCTAGCCGCCGCGTGTCCTGGGCTGGTTCCCCATGGGCCCGGGTTCCAAGCCCAGCTCGGGTCACCCTGGGCTGCCACGTGTCTAGGCCCAGGAAGGGCCTCTACACTAGCCCCCTAGATTAGGTGGGGCTTCCGAGCAGACCTAATCTGTAACCCTGCCACGTGGGAGGCCAGCACTGCGCCCTGCTCTGCCACGGTCATCTCCAGTACAGTGCCATTACTGGAAAGCTGTGCCCGCGTCCTTTCAGTTGTCGCGTCCCCTCGCTCTCCGTACCGCTTCTTGAATGCATTCACATGGAGCGGTTCGAATTCAAGCAAACCGTTTCCCCCCCATTTCGTCCCCTATAAATAGTGGCTGCCAAATTCCGTTTAACTTTATTTGTCATTTTCTCCTTTCCTCGTGCATTTCCAATTCCCAGCAACAAGGCTTCCGGCTTCCAGCACCCAGATTCCGGCGACTTCTCCATCCTTTTTTCACTTCGATTATCAGTAAGTTCTCTCCCCTCCTCTTTCGCGTTTCCTTTTCTCCTTTGGCCACCTTCTGCATTTTATGTCGGACCATTCCGGCGTCACTTCCACCGCATCCCAGATTCCGGCCCGTCGTAGAGCCCCTAGAATCTTCATCTCCTCCTCGTCCTCATCTTCATCGTCCTCATCTTCATCTTCTCCTCCTCCTCCTTCTTTCTCTTCTTCCAATCCCAATTTCCCCATTCCTGACTTGTTAGAGCCTATTGACATCATGAGCTCTCCATCCGCCCATTCTCCTTATGCCCGACTCCTAGAGGAGGTGGCCGAGCTCAATGCCCTCATCGAGCAGCAAGCCGCCTCCATCCCCTCCCCCAAGTCTCCACATAACTCCCCTGGCGGAGCCCAGGGGGAGCTGGGGAGGACAGGGATTCCTCTGAGGGGACCCTTGCTTCCGAGCAGGGGGACGACTCCGAGTTTAACTACGGTCACCCCGACCGGGAGGAGGTCACCCTCTCACCCGGGGCAGTGGCCGAGCTGGCCGCCTCTTTCTCCATCCCTCCGGCCTTCGAGCCGCGAGCCGCCGGACCCACCGATCGGACCTGCCGACCTCCCCCGGGCTTTGTAGCCATTTGCAAAGAGGGAAACTGGTCGCGGGGCTCCGACTCCCCATTCCTCCGGCCCTGGCCGAGATCCTGAGCTACTGGGGACTCAGGATCACCAAGGTCCATCCCAACTCGATCAGAATCATCATAAGATTCCTGATCTACTGCCAGATCTGCGACATCCGCTACTCTCTCTCTCTCTTCTGAGCTTCCCATGCCCTCAAGGCTTCTCTCCCTGGGTGGTACTACTTCTCCCGCCGGTCCCCCAGCAATCACGGCGGTAAGGGCACCCAGGACTTCTCTACGGGGTCCCCTCTTCCGTAAAAAACTGGAAGGGGGACTTCTTTTTCGTTAAAACCACCCGCTTTCCTCCCAACACGTGGAAGGGTGGGGGGGTCGGGGACGACCCCTGCCCAGAGGACCTGGACCCTGAGACCTTCGGCCAGCTGCTGGGCTCTGCGGTAAAGTTGTACGCAGCCAAGTTCTCCACCGAGCAGATTTCCGCGGCCGAGCTGTTGGGGACGTTGTCCGGGTCCCCTGGAAAAGTGGCGTTTTCCCCCGCCGACACAGATACCTGTAATACTGCACATGTTCCTTTGTTATATGTGGCTTCATCTTCACTTCTGTTACTGCCCTTTTTTACTGACCTGGTTGTGTTTTGCTGCAGTGAGGAATCTCTCAAGACTACTGGGCCCGCCAACCGAGCAGGCCGACCCCACCACGCAGCCGGAGACGGCGAAGAAGGCCCCCGAGGCTTCTGCGGCAACTGGGGGCAACTCGACCCCCTAAAAGGAGGCCTCCCAATCTCAGTCCCCTTCCAAGCCGATCGCCGGCAAAAAGAAGGCGACGGGACAGAAGAGAGGCCAAGAGGACGAGTCTTCCCAACCCGGCAAGAAGCCGACGCAGGCCTCAGCACAGCGCCCTCTCCAGCTGAATTCGGGGGGCCCTGTCCACTTGGGGGTTGGCTCTGCGGAGGAGCACGCGCGGGAGAGCGCTCCTCCGAGCTTGTGGCACTTCCGCCACGTGGCCCCCGTGAAGCCGGGACAGGCCCCTACCATGCACGACCCCCGTCGCTTCTGCCCGTCCTGGGAGCTTTCCCTCAATGACCGAGTCCAGTTCCCCGAAGTGGCTCGCGAGTGGGTTGCGGGATCAGTCCTTCCACGGGACAGAAAGTGGATGGAGCTGGCCAGCCCGTCCGAGATCCAGGACGTGTACTGCACCGCTCGGGCCCAAGTAAGCCCCCTTTTCCGCTTACACCCCTAGGAATTTTGTTTTTTCCTTTGACGAAGTGCTAACGTTTACTTTCCTCCCTCTAGGCCCATGCCGCCGGCGCCGCCCTGGTGACCCACTTCTCCGAACTATCTCCCGATCTGGAGAAATTACAAAAGAAGAATCGGGAAACCGAGTAGAAACTTGCCCAAGCCCTTAAGGAGGCGGGCTCCCTTAAGGCTAAACCGGGCAAAGCCGAGAAGAGGTTGGAGGAGGCCCAGGTCCAGCTCGCCGCTACCTGGTCCGAGCTGGACCAGGAGAAGAAGGGCGTGGCGAAACTGAGGGAGGACGACGCCATTGAACTCTCCGGCACCGTCAGCCGGGAGCGCAAGAAGGTTGTTCGGGATTTCATCTCCTCCGAACGATTTTCCGAGAACGTGGCCTACCTCAACCAGCCCATCTTCCAGATCGGCGCCACGCGGGCCCTGGACCAGGTGAAGAGCCTCAACCCACCCGGCTTTAACTTGGCTGACTTCAAAGACTACAACCCCGCAGCCGAGGGGAAGCTGGACTGGCTCTTCGATGGGTACTGCAAAGGGCATGCCCTGAAGGACCTGGTGGGCAGGAGCGATGTGGGGACCGAACTGGCGGAGCTTCCCCTGGAGGAGGAGGAGACTCCTGGCAGGGCTTCCGGGAAGGAGCCTGTGGCTTAGGGCAGCGGTCACTCCAGAAACCCTTTCCATTCTCATATAAGAATATATGACCATGCCCCGCAATCCATGATCTCCACAGATCCTTTTTAACAACCTTCTCCACCCGTCCCCCAACATGCTTAAGGTGTACCTTCAGCTCCCACCTTCCAGCATGTTTAAGGTGTACCTTCAGCTCCCATCTCAAGCAGGTCGCCAGCAAGAAGAAGGCGTAGCTAGATTCCCCTTTCGTTGTATAGCTCGGTAGGCTTTGTAATAGATAGGGTCTGAATGTATATATGAGATGAAGTTTAAATGAAATTGTCTAATTTGTCTATCAATTCCCTTGTTAGCGGTGAACTCTGGTAACCAAAAAGAAACCCCGACCTCCTGGGTCGAGCACCAAATAGATCCACCCAGGCGGCGTGCTGACCTCTTGGGTCGAGCATAAAACATCTAGGCTTCAAGCTACGCAGACCTCTAGGGTCGAACGTCAAACCTGATCTACTGAAGCGGAGCCGGCCTCTTGGGTCGAGCATGGAGCCCTGGGGTCTTTCTGCTGCGCCGACCTCCTGGGTCGATCGACAGAGTTTTAGAGGCAGTCCTGCCGACCTCTTGGGTCGAGCATCACTTCTCAGACTTTGAAGGCTTTCCGTCGATTCGTTATTTCGACTTGTCCCCTGGCCGCCGACCTCCCGGGTCGAGTTTCAACTTTAAGGGCAGTCAGTTCATTATCCCCTGTCATATCTCCCCCGAGCCCCCCACTAGGACACTTAGGATTAGTTGAGTGTACTAGTGCAGAAGTGAGAAATATAATATGAACGAGAAGGGACTTAAAACTTGGAAAGTTAACATTTATTGAATGAGTACGAGAATCCCAAAAAATACAGCAAAATACCCTGGACTAGCCTATCCTACGAATAATCGCAGATTCGAAAAGTGCCAAGTGCGAGATACCTCTACTCCGTCTAATTTTGCAAGCTTACAGTACCCAGCCCAGCTTGTCTCTAAGATCTTGTACGGCCCTTCTCAGTTTGGATCAAGCTTGTTGGAGCTATGAATTCGGCTGACTGAGTTCCTTCTCCGCGGGCCGACCTCCGCGAGCACCACCGCCTCCGCCCCATAAGTCAGGGAAAACGGGGTCTCATGAGTGGCTGTCATCGGCGTGGTGCGGTAAACCCAGAGGACGCTAGGTAGTTCGTCTAGCCAGTTAGACTGGGCTAGTTCCAGTCTAGTCTTTAGCCCCTGTAGGATGGTTCGGTTGACATTCTTCACATGTCCGTTGGCCTAGGGGTGTCCGACCGAGGTGAAGTGTTGGTTAATCCCGAACTCTGCGCACCAGCTTTTGAAGGGATTTTCAGCAAACTGTCGCCCGTTGTCGGATATCAAGTCATGCGGGATCCCGAAGCGGCAGACTATGCTTTCCAGTAGAACTTCTGAATTGCCCTTCCGGAGATAGTGGCTAGGGGTTCGGCCTCCATCCACTTCGTGAAATAGTCGATGGCCACCACGAGATGCTCGTACCTTCCCGGAGCTCGGGGGAAGGGACCCAAGAGGTCTATTCCCCACTGAGCAAAGGGCCAAGGACTGTGGATGGGGACCATCTCTCAAGTGGGTTGGTGGCGCAGCGGGGCGTGCACCTGACATGCTCGGCATTTCTAAATCAGAGCCGCCGCATCTTGGAACACCGAGGGCCAATAGTAGCCCAGGAGAAGGCACTTTTTGGCCAGTACCCGGGACCCCACATGCGCCGCGCATAATCCTTCGTGGACTTCACGGAGGACGTAATCGCCTTCTTCAGGATGGAGAAGAGATAACCCTCGTCACATGAGTTTCAACTCCTACTTCTTCATCTCCATTTTTATTCTAATCTAGCTAATATACAATAGTGGATAACACACATAACTACCTAAACTATTCTATAGTATGCTAACCTAGCTAATGAACTAAGAAAATTCTAGTGAAAACTACATTTTTGTGGAGTTTTTCTAACCTTCCAAAATTTTTAAAATGGTCTCCAAAGGCTACTATTTATAGAGAATTTAAGCTCAAGTTGAGTTCTTTCTTCGTTAGCAAAATTGGCTTTTGAACTCACCAAAAGTTGTTCTCCAAGTTTCCACACTCTTCTTGGTCAGATATAGTCAAAATTCCTTGCTGGAATTGAGTTGGAAAGTTGTGTGAATAAGGAACAAGTTGCAGCTGAAAATGATGAATACCCGACCTTAGGTCGAGTATTGTATCCCACATATTGTTTTTTGTAGGTTTGCTCAATTTTGGACAGATTTCATCCTTGCTCTGTTTTTTATCCAACGTCAACTGATATTTTCTTGATGATAGAGGCTGAACTAACTCTTATGTGAAACATGAAAGTTATAGCCCTTTGAGTTAGCTTTCTAATGCAACAAGAATCATCCAATTTGGAGCTTTGTGAATCAATAAATGACCAAAATACCCTCAACTAATTAGAAACTTTGTTTCAGCTTTTGACAATGAAATTGCATTTCTTTATTTCGACTTTTTGACTAGAAATATGACTAAACTGGATTTTGATGTCTTCATTTCAAATGTTGATCTACCTCTTAGATTTAACATGGTTCAAGAATCACCTCCATCAGATATTTTTAGCTCAACATATAGCCGAAATACTAAAAGGTGCCAAAGCTAGAAAACTTGCATTTCATCCTTTGAGTATTTTGCACTTCATGTCATCTTTAAATCACTTTAAATCATCATCAATCATTCAATTATTTTCTCAGTTCATACCATTTGATGTTTGAATCATTAAACCTATAAAAATAAGAAGTTTTTACCATTAAAATTCATAGAAATGCAATTTTTACCAGCCAAACCACAACATGCATATTCTCACTAAAAACTTAGTTAATTAGCTATAAAAGTAAATAAAACACACCAAAACTAACTAATAAAACACGTTGAAAATTATGTAAAATATGCACTTATCATAAGACTTAACTAGTCATCAGACTTCAGAACTAGTCATGAATATAATACCTAATTGACATACAAAACTCAAGGATTGGAAATTGCTTGCAAGTAATAGAGAAATAAAATGTGCAAATACAAACTCAAACAAAAGACAGCTGTTTTATTATTTAATGGTGCATTTTTGTTCGTATAAATACACCTTTGACATACTAGTTCAAGGATACAAACTCAAACGCAGACACCTTTTTTTATTTAATGGTGCATTTTTGTTGGTACGAGTGCACCTCACATAGTAGATTAGTAGTACAACAGGAGGAGATGCATGCATGCCAGCAGTACATCATCCCCATAAACTGAAAAACCACACCAAAGACACTAGATAATTTAAGTACTTAAAGTCGTTGATCCTCAGCTAATCAACAGTAGGGCTTGATTATTTCTTGTGCCATATGAGTTTTGTTTCGCTCGGGGTCTCAAGAACAAGTACTTTATGCTTATGCAGACATGTGGCACCGTCACTATCCTGATTTTCAATGATAAGTGCGTAGTAATTGCCTCCATCACCGCTCCACGTGAATCCGCCAACCACGGCGACAGAAAGCAGCTTGCCGTGGTGATGTTGTTGCTCTACAAATTTTCCGATCTGGATCACGTGAGGGTCAGCCGGCTTCACTGGTTCCAGTGAACTGATGTCGGTCTGTAAATCCCAAACATATTTTCCAGTAAGAAAAAGCAAAAAAATTGTGTTCCCAATATCAATTAGAATCCTTTCAAATAAACAAACAACCAATTAAAAAGAAAGTATATCACTCGGAAGAAGCTTAATGAAACAATTCAAGAGATCGCCTCCTGACATATGCATGTAGACAGCTATAAATATAAAATATTGCTTAAGACAATTCTAGAATGTTGAAATTGCTTTAATTTGCAAACTTTTTCAAACGTTTCTATACAAGTTGTTTACGAGTTGATTCCCAAAACCATGCAGAAACTTGAAAATGAAAAAAATATATGTCTAGCTTGGCATACAATCACTATTCACCTGCCCAGTGCCAATTGCAAATTTGGCTGCAGCCATTTTTTCCTTAAAAGAACCGGCTAGCTAATTAATAAGAATGAAAATAGATATTTGTAACTGGTTGTGACTCGAGAAGACTTGGTAGCTGAGTTTAGCACATTGAAATAACAAACCAGACTCCTTGTATTTATAGGCCTCAAAATCACCATAAATTAATTTTTCTTGTTGGATCTAATCACCAAAATCATGGTCCACCAGCATGGAACACGTTTTTACACGTCCGTGATGAAGTCAATGTGGAAATATACACCAACGCCACCTAATTACTATTGCTAGGCGTATAATTTTATGTTATTGTTTTGTCATCACTCTAACTTTTGGCTTCATGCCACCGGGTAGGGTTGGTCTAGTGGCTAAGAGCTTCTCGCGCTGCCAGATTCAAAGGTTGAATGACGAGACTGACAATTGGGGATGGAAAGGAGTGTGAGGAAGAGATGAAGGGTTAAAAAAATACTTTCGACTTCAATCTGCTAATTCCAGTCAAGTAATAATTGACATTTTTTGTATTTCTTTCAAGATTTGATGTATTTCTTAATGAGTTGATGTAAAAGAAGGTGGTTGACAATTACACAAAAATATACACAGGCTCTTGCAAGAACTATACGAACCAAAAATAATAAAAAACCGGACAAATATACCTGCCATTTATTACTACGTTTTGTGTTTTAGAGTTTTCCATATTCATTGTATGAACTTATTGATTCAACTCTTATAGATTTCGAATCTCAACCTAAATTAGTTTAATTATTCAAGAAAGTCCTTAAAAATACATCTAATGTCTTTGATCTCATTTTTGTGAGAACCAATTGTAATAGGACAATTTTGCGGGGCAGCAAGGCAGGGAGATGCAGTTGATGAGGGTTACTGTGCATAGCTGGCTAGAGAAGACGTTGACATGATGCAATTCTTGTTGAAATTGTCTTCTTAAACAGTTCATCGATCGAATCGGCAGCCTCAAAATTTAGGATCATGCGGCTGACGCAATGTGGGAAAAAAAGAGAAAGAAAAGTGATATCTACCATGCAAATATGAATTGGGAAATCAACACTAGGCAGCACAAGCACGCAACAGGCGTTTAATTGAAAAAAAATAATAATAACAAAGGAGTGGTTGATAAATTTCTCTGGTTCCTAGACCTTTGTGGGTCTGCTATACATAGATAGAAGGCACGTACAGTAGCAATGGTTCCTTCACCTGTAGCCTTTCATTTTTTCCTCCCCACAACAAAAGCCCCAAGTAAATACTACAGTAGTAACTAGTAAGCGGAAACACTTTTGGTGAAGTTGACGTTGGATGATGGAGAAAGGCTTCCTCTCTTCAAAACTACAAGCCAGCAGTTGAAAGAACCCACCAACAAGTCTTTTGCAGCTTAGTGTTTGGCCATCTCCTCCTTTTCTTGGTACCGTAATTCCTAACGGTGTCTCCTCTTCATGGTACTGTCATTCCTACTGGTGGGCCGACGATGGCATTCACCATCAAAGGGTAAGACGCCTAAAAAAAGGGTTCGGCATAAGATCCAAAACAGGGTTCACCGCCATAATCTTTTGAATCATGACTCAGTAAAGAAGAAGAGCATAATTTTTTTAAAGCAGCACTCAGTACTCGGTCCCGACATTTATGTAAATGTGGGATCTCTCAAATCAACCCATAGACAGTTGCAATTAAGTTGCATTTGTTGGGTTGGATGGGACATGATCTTATTAAGCTCGTTAGTGAATAACAAGGCCACGCTCTTCGCTCCAAACCCCCGTTAATTACGCAAACGAAAGGCTAAAGCCAGCCAGTGATACATAAATGATAAATTTTACCGTGGACTGTTAGATACGGGGCCCTATCACATCTTTTTAGCAAAGACCCTCCCTCTTCTTTTCGTAAATTCTTTACTTTGGGCAGCTTACCTGGTCCGCTTTCACGCTTTTGTCTCGTGTCATTTACTCATGGATCTTTTTTAGCAGTCAAGAGGTTGTCAAGAATCCTTAATTTCTGCTACGAAAAGCTTTTCTCTGTTAACGCTTCAACCGTTTTGAAGACCACTAACTCAAGAATTGATCGTTTAAATTCATTTCTATCCCATCCCTCAATGAAGGATCAATGCACATAACAACTAGTATGATCGCAGGCAGAACCTGCTCATGCAGCGGCTGTGGTGGTGGTGGAAATCAGTGAATAATCAAATCTCGAAGTTTACATTTTCGGGGTTGGCACTTGGCAGAGATGGATGTGCTTTGGGCACTGTGTTTGTTCGTACTTGATACGGTCTCCACCATAGATTATAGCAAGTTCAAGTTCCGAGGCAGCATAATGACCAATCCGACAATTAAAAGAAAAAAAAAAAAGTTAGTGAAGGCATAAGGAAGAAAACAGAGAGATCACAGAATTCTGTCTCCTTCCTGCCGTCCTCGTGCTGCAGAATCGTTTCGTTCAGTCATTTCTATTTTCCATTACCATATTTGAACGGAGTGCATATAATTTCCATTACCATCATATTAAAGATAAAAGTAGTTTGTATTTTTCTGAACCCATTAACACATCAGCAGCCACTTTGTCACCCTGACATGCCTAATTTGGGAACAGTATTGTCATTCGCAGAGGATCCACAGTAGGAATGTCAATTGGGGTCTTGAAACGTTCACCCGTTAAAAAAAATAAATAAATAAATATATGTATGTATATAATTATGTATATAATATTTAATTTAATTAGTTATAAATTTATAATAATATTATTATTAGTTATATGTATTATATAATGGATATTAGTATATGTAATATAATTAGATTAATAATTATACATGTTTTCTAATAGAAATTATTAATTAATTATACTAGATTAACTAATAAGTTTATACTAAATTCATAATTACACTTAACATAATAACACTTTTTTCCTCAAAAAAAAAAACACAATAATAACTTAATAATTATATTTATATCAAAAATGAAAACTTCACTACTTTAATTATATTTGTTTCATGATGTTGGATTGTATTCAAATAACTCTTGTTTAATTGTTTTTATAAGTTTCAATTGTGAAATTATAATGAATAATAATTTAATGATGTGTTAATATTTTAGTACTTAATTATTTGTCAAATTTTGACTATAAAAAAATTATATGGCAACTTTTTATTAGCTCCCCCGCAAGAAAAGCAGGGCAGGGGGAGGGGGGGGGGGCGCAAAGGACGGGGGAAATTAGTGGGCAGCAGGCCGTTGCCGTCCCTAATCCACAGTGTTAATTGCAACATCAGCTGAAACTTTCAAATTTCATTTGCCGGTGGATTCGTTTAGCGTATCATCACCGTGCCTCGTCAAGGTCCTCATCTACTACAATACTGCATCTTACACTCGAATTTTATATTGGTGCAGCTTTCCTATTTTGTCTTTCCAGAGAATAATCAGCAATAAATATAACAGACCAGACTAACATCCAGATATACAATTCCCTGCACGCAAATTCTGAATAAATAGAACAAAAAAAAAAAATATCCAACAGGGGCAACCAGAGACGGTCTCTTGCACCCTTTTTTTTTTTCCAAAAAAAAGATCCTACAAACTTTCAGAGCTGTTGCATTACAACTACTAGCGTAAATTCCAAAGCAATTAACCTATGGATTCAACTCCATAACACACTTTGAAATATGTTGAAGCAGAGTCCGATCGCCTAATAAAATTATTTCTCAAATGGAAGCACCAACAGCAGGGAGCTCAAGGGCTCCCGGTCATCTTGACCTTTTTCTACATGGTAGGTAAAATCTTTTCCAACTTCCAGGCTGATGACATAATCCCCAAATACAGTTGCACGATCAGATGCGGCAACGCATAATTTCTCCATTTGTCGGTTGTTAGCTGACGAGTTTCCTCAAAACTGCTTCCGCCCGCTGCTCAAATTTCGGCAAGGCCCATTCATGCTGGACTATATCTAGACCATCTTTCTCGGCACTCAAACTCTGACAAGAGTAGCAAAAAAGCTTCAAGTTAAAAGCACTCGTCCAATTATCAAACGTGACAGAGTAATGTTTTAGCCATGTCTCACAGGGAAACTTGAAAGCAAAAATATTAATCAATCGATTGGCTCTAAAAACACTATTTTCACATTTAGCACAACAGCATTTCCGCAATAACTGAAAACCCTAAACAAGTTAATGTCAGTAAAAGAGTCGAGTACTAATCAGGATATTGAGCTTTACGTGCTTTTCTGGAGGGTTTTCACCTCAAAGTGCATACTTCCATTTCGAAACCAAGAAGTGATATTCACATCATTTAATAGTTCCAAGCATCAATGGTCAACAGCAAAGTCCATAAGAACATACCTTAGAAGGATCCATACCAAACCCACTCATTTGCATCATCCGTTGTGTGTCATCAGTTGCTGTATGAAAGCAGCAAATTAAGATCCCACTGAATGATAACGTTTTCATTCTTTCATATAGGCAAACAGGAGAGAGAGAGAGAGACAGAGAGAGGAAAATGCACATCCAGATTGATGATTCAAAAGAACCAGTAATATTCAGGATACTTACCATTTTCCTCTCCCAAAATAAGACTGAACAAGCCCCTTAGCCCAAACAGGTTGAGGAAATACCTGATACGCAGTGTAGATTTATTAACATCCAAGCAATGCAATACTAGAGAAAAACTTTACTGACAACAACACTCAATTACCATGAGCGGCTGCTGACATAGCTGACATCAACAGTACTCAAATCGATACCATTCTGTAACATTGATCTGAACCTCTGTGTCAGTGGAAACGGTATCTTTGCTGAGGAAGAACATATTAAGATGCTTACATCAGTATCCATTAGGATACAAGACCAACCTCAAAAAAAATATCAGTGACTAGGAGGAGAACTATAGAAAGTATGTCATCCAAGCAAAAGGCAAAAACGTCATGCTTCAATCCCCAAGAAAGAGCCAGACTGAATCAACAACATAGATGTAGAAATCAAAGTTGCAGATGCATATATACAATAAACTATATGACAACCAAGACCTTCAAATTCTAGCCAACTTAGCAACTACATCAAGAAGACCAGATCATAGAATGGCTCGTCATACAGAAGTAACACAGAGACAATATCAATGTAGTACTAGACGAGGTAAAAAGAATGAAAGAAAAAGAACAGGCAGACCTGCTACAAAACCCGAGAAGAAAAAGTTGACCCACGCGAAAGTTAGAGTCTGCAGAAGAGAGGATAAAGTTATAATGGCCAGATTCAGCTTTATCTCTGTAAAACCATTAAAGATTCAGCTATAGGCTGTGTCATCAAGAAAATTAATAATCGATTATTTCTCACCTGTGGTATGATCATTGAAAGATTCTTCTTCATCATATCCATAGCCATGTTGGGGTCAGAAAACATTTGTGCCTGTGCATTTTGAGCTTGGCCCTTGGGCACGAATAACAGTCCATTTTCCTGAAATGTCATATTATAATCCACATATCAAAATATAAGTTAAGCAAATGATGAGTAAACAAAATGCATTCATTTTCGATTTCTACAGACCCACATCATGGAGAAACCTCGCTTCTTTACTCTCTAATCAAGTAACCTCCATTGCCCATGTTATACAGAAATTAGTTAACATACTTCCTGAGTAAATTATACTTATCTCGCCCTAGATCCGTCATTACTGAAAATTTTTTTTTTGAGATTACCCTAGCCTGCCCCCATCAAGTTAATTTCTTTTTTACAGCCTTTTCACTATATTTAGATTTTTATGGACCAAGAAAAGGCCAAAGATTATTGAATCTATGAGAAGCCTTGAGAGAGGGCAAAATAGTTTGCTCAAACTTCTTCCAATTAAATTTCCTTAAAAGTAGTCCATCATCTATCTTCTTACTTAATTTGAAATTTCAGATAACAGTTTTTGTTCTATCAATAGCACTGCTGCACCTTAGTCACAGGAACATATGGCTGCATCTCCTCTGACACTTTCAGCAGTCTAAGTTCACAGTCCAGGCCTACTCCTAAGAAAACAAGTGTAAGTGCACTACCTAGTAAACAACACAGAGTTTCATACTGATTTTTTCCAACCTTTTTAGCAGCCAGGCATTTTCTCAAGGGGATAGTAATAAACATGAAGACTAGAAAGAATGCTAGTCCCAAGCATAAGATCAGCACCCTGGGTTTGTATTTCTTAAACCTCTCTAGTCTATTATCAGCCCCAACAGCAGAATTCAAACTAATTTCAAAGGTAAAGGATGACTAATGAAGCAACATTAGGCATAAGACTTCTAAAGTGAGTGGTAAAGCTATGTGCTGCGGCTAGGAAGTGAATTCAGATAGTTGTTGGTAATGGCCAGATGTCTTATCTCTGGCAGGATTGGTGGCATCCCCTTGGGCCTTTGGCTCAAGTTTTTTCTTCTCAGCTTATTCATTTATTTCGCAGCTCTGAATATTCACAGATTTGTGGCATCCCACATATTTCCAGTCTGCACATGCTCTGAATATCTAAGTAATGCTGTAGTTTCCACAATAACTTCATCATCAATAGCATCCTCCCTTAAATCTGACAGTAAACACATTATACTACAAAATATTCACAGATTTTAGTTATCACTTATTGTAATTCAATTCTCAGATTAACGTCTGGCTTTGCATTCCCTTTCATTTCTTCAATAGTTTGTATAAAGTTCCATTATTTTAGCACTAGACTAAAAACCCTCCTGCTCGCCAATCCAAGCCACCTCCCTGGGGGCCGGGGAAAAAGATAAATTTTCTTAACTAGAAAGTCAAAATGCTTGCACAAATGAAAGGCAACGAGTAAAAAAGCTTTTGGGATTACCGACTCTTAGATCCCGATGCAAAAGAGGGCACAAGAACCTTTTTTTTTAAGTGGGGAGGGGGATTTGCATAACAATTACCTAAGCCAAAAACAAAAACAAAAAAGGAGAAGAAAGAAAATCGAACCTCATTGCTGTAGTAAACTTTACGAGCACGAAAGGACTTGGCAGGGATAAAATTGGCAGCAGCCCTTAAATTCCTAGCCCTAATAATCACCTGCCTGAACAATTAAGTTGAAAATAAATTTTTATAAAAAGGCAAAAAAATAGACAAATATTTTGGTTATACCCAAAACATAGATCTCCAGATTAGGGGTAAGCAAGTATACCCTTCTTTGACTATCTTAGGATCGGGCAATTGGGAAGAACTACGCATGAGCTTAGAGACGAAGTAGCGGAGGACTCCGATTAGGACCATCACCACCGATAGTGGTATCAACACCCAGTCCCTTATCGCCGTGTCCAGTACCAAATCCTCCGCCATTCCTCTTTTTTTTCCTTCCCCTTGACTGATTAATTGATTATTAGGCTTCTGCTTTCTCGCAATCCAATCGAAAAGAATATGCTTCTCTTTCACAGAGCTTCGTTAGGATTTAGAACCAGAAGGCTACAGTTAGTGACGGCGGATATTTTGACCCTAAAGGGAAAACGGAAAACGAAAGGAAGTTAGCAATTATCCGGTTTCCCAGTCAAACGCCGTCGTTATGTATTGGGCTTTCTTCACTAAATTTGTTAGCCCAAGCAGTTGTATGCAAAGTTTGCTTGAACCAATGCAAGCTAGGGTGTACATATGCCAATCAAGTTGAATATTTGGTGCTCAAATTTATTTGATTATCTTAATGAGTTTGAAATTTTGTTCAAATTTTGTTTGTTTATTTTTCGAATCAAGGTTGAGCAAACTTTTTTATCGAATTTGTATTTCATTGAATATAAAATATGGTTCAAACTTAGTTTGATTAATTGGCTAATTAAATTCGAACGGGCTCTTATGAAATCGAACTCAATTCGAGTATTGAATAATCTGGTTCATCTCTTGACTCTAACACAAACTACAACCCCTAAAGGGGTTTGGAGAATAATTGGTGCATGCACTCTTCTAAATGCTTCTCAATAAAATCTAAGTAATTTGAGATAACAAATGTAGAACTGTTTTGAAAAATGTGATTTCCATCTCAATATCATAATGTACTAACTCATCTTCCTAGAGTGTTTTTAATCACTCTAGAAAAAGTATCTACAGAAAGAAGAGAGGGGGGGGGGGGGTTCAATAATTATTTCTTTGGAGTCCCAACCAACCTTTGGTTCTACTAATTGATGTGCTGCATTCTCATTTGGATTGCTACTTTAGAGTTTTTCTAAAAAATATATATTATAACGATTTAATATATGTGAAACAAAAAACTATTAGAAAAATATATTCACAGAAAATGTAAAAAACTTTTGACAGAAATGACAATTCAAATAAGTACTTCCCAGTCAAACAAAACCTCGTTAAAATTTTTTTTAAAAATAGTTAAAAAATATGTTCACAAAAAATATAAGATTTTTTTTTGGGGAGAAATGGCAATCCAAGTATAAGCACTTCCTAGTCAAACAAAACCTTGATTTCGTCCAAAAATAAAAAAAAAGTCAAACAAAACCTTGTTAAAAAAAAAGTACACTAACAGGTGACATGTGATTTTCGTTTCAAGCCTAGTATAGTTTTCGAATTTCGATTGCAGAATGATGTCGGAATCTTGGCGTTAAATTTTCTTTGAAGGTATATAAGAGAAACTTATTTTAGAGGAAATCTTGTAATAGTCTATTTGAGTATTGCTTTCTTTCGCAACTTTTCAGAAAGGTTCCAAGCTTGCAGCTGCGGCATTGTTGCTTTATTCTTTATATACGATCTTATTACCTTCCATCCATGCACTACATTTGTTCCTTTTCTCCAACAATTCTAAATCCGACATTCATTTCTTGGATCTTCAATTCACAGGTTCAATCTCCTTCCTGCCTTCATATTCTTCAGCCAAATGATCTCTATTTCCTTTCCATTTACGTGCCCGACGATGCCGTACGAAGTACCACACCAACGCCTACGCCAAAGAGCATGCCTTTCGGACAGGTTTCACTGTTTTCAATCTTCTTCCACAAATAAGCTGCTGCCCAGAGACCAGGGTACATTGTCGGTGGCATGCAAATGCAGTGCTCAAGGATTAGGGTCAGAAGCTGATGATCGCAGAGCTCTGAAAACAGTTCTCAAGCTTTACAAGGCAATCAAGAATAAGAACATCAATGAACTGTCTGATATAATTGGAGAAGAATGCCTATGCAATTGCAATTTTGTCTCCACCTTCCAACCTTTTCATGGTAAGGAGGTAAGCTGAATATACACACGTGCTCGCGCGCACACACAAACCTTGAATGCACGTCTAACCTTCTGGTCTGGGCTTCTCTGTATACCCTCGCATGCAGCAAGTATTGGGATTCTTCTCTTCTCTCATGAAGAACTTGGGAAATAACATTGAAATCGTGGTGCAGCCGACGTTCCATGACGGAATGAATGTTGGTGTATCTTGGAAACTAGGTTCTCTCCCCCTTTCATATTTATTAATTATTTTTTTCCTGTCTAAACGTGGACTAAAGAATATCCTTCGTCTTTATGTCCATTCTTCAGAATGGGGCAAGGATCGCGTCCCTCTGGGCAAAGGTCTGAGCTTCTACACTTGTCACATTTATCAGGGAAAGGTGGTCATAAAGTAAGTAGCACAACAGATGAAAGAAATTTAACTTGCATTAGTTAGTTGTCTTCACTGTCAGCTTCAACTGTGACTAATTGTTTCTGTTTGATTGCTTTATAATCCAGTAACGTAGATATGTTCTTGGAGCCAATCCTTCATATTGAGCCCCTCAGACTGGTGAGTATAGTTAGACTTCAATTTTACTTCCCAGTGCAATGTGAATGGGCTAACCTCGATGTTCCACAGAAAACAATTACATCATTGACGAGTGCCATGGACGACATCTGTTCCAGGGCTTCATTTCAAGGAAAGGCAAAAGCAGCAATGAAAATTTTCTTCATTTTATTTCTCGTGGCCGCATTACTGTACTATCTCAGGCATCGTTTCTAGGCATGTGTGAATCCATGGAGTCGAGAAGTATTGGTAGGGGTGACAGTTTCAACGCAACGGATCTTCTGTCCCACACTTTGTGTCACTTTCTGTCCCACTTTTTATTATATTATTATTTCTCCTTCATAAATATCATATTTTAGTTCTTTTTTGTTTCCTTAAGATTCAATAACTATTAATTGAGTAATACACAAAATTTAACAAAATCAAAAAATCAAAATGCATAAAAAATGAGATTTTTTATGAATTTTCTGCTGTATTTTTTAATTTTCTATTATATATATATTTTTTAAATTGTTGTATTTATTTTTTACTGAATTAATAATTATTGAATCTTAAGAAAACAAAAAAGAACTAAAACATGATGTTTATGAAGGAGAAATAACAATATAATAAAAAATGGGACAGAGAGTGGCACAGAGTGTGGGACAGAAGATCCGTTGCGCAGTTTCAAGGCCAAAAGAAGAACATCATTCTTCGCAATTAACCATTCATCGGACAGCAGCGGCAAATGTAGAGTTATCAATGCCAAAAACTAATGAGAAATTACAACCCTAAACCCTAAACCCTAAACCCTAAACCCTAAACCCTAAACCCTAAACCCTAAACCCTAAACCCTAAACCCTAAACCCTAAACCCTAAACCCTAAACCCTAAACCCTAAACCCTAAACCCTAAACCCTAAACCCTAAACCCTAAACCCTAAACCCTAAACCCTAAACCCTAAACCCTAAACCCTAAACCCTAAACCCTAAACCCTAAACCCTAAACCCTAAACCCTAAACCCTAAACCCTAAACCCTAAACCCTAAACCCTAAACCCTAAACCCTAAACCCTAAACCCTAAACCCTAAACCCTAAACCCTAAACCCTAAACCCTAAACCCTAAACCCTAAACCCTAAACCCTAAACCCTAAACCCTAAACCCTAAACCCTAAACCCTAAACCCTAAACCCTAAACCCTAAACCCTAAACCCTAAACCCTAAACCCTAAACCCTAAACCCTAAACCCTAAACCCTAAACCCTAAACCCTAAACCCTAAACCCTAAACCCTAAACCCTAAACCCTAAACCCTAAACCCTAAACCCTAAACCCTAAACCCTAAACCCTAAACCCTAAACCCTAAACCCTAAACCCTAAACCCTAAACCCTAAACCCTAAACCCTAAACCCTAAACCCTAAACCCTAAACCCTAAACCCTAAACCCTAAACCCTAAACCCTAAACCCTAAACCCTAAACCCTAAACCCTAAACCCTAAACCCTAAACCCTAAACCCTAAACCCTAAACCCTAAACCCTAAACCCTAAACCCTAAACCCTAAACCCTAAACCCTAAACCCTAAACCCTAAACCCTAAACCCTAAACCCTAAACCCTAAACCCTAAACCCTAAACCCTAAACCCTAAACCCTAAACCCTAAACCCTAAACCCTAAACCCTAAACCCTAAACCCTAAACCCTAAACCCTAAACCCTAAACCCTAAACCCTAAACCCTAAACCCTAAACCCTAAACCCTAAACCCTAAACCCTAAACCCTAAACCCTAAACCCTAAACCCTAAACCCTAAACCCTAAACCCTAAACCCTAAACCCTAAACCCTAAACCCTAAACCCTAAACCCTAAACCCTAAACCCTAAACCCTAAACCCTAAACCCTAAACCCTAAACCCTAAACCCTAAACCCTAAACCCTAAACCCTAAACCCTAAACCCTAAACCCTAAACCCTAAACCCTAAACCCTAAACCCTAAACCCTAAACCCTAAACCCTAAACCCTAAACCCTAAACCCTAAACCCTAAACCCTAAACCCTAAACCCTAAACCCTAAACCCTAAACCCTAAACCCTAAACCCTAAACCCTAAACCCTAAACCCTAAACCCTAAACCCTAAACCCTAAACCCTAAACCCTAAACCCTAAACCCTAAACCCTAAACCCTAAACCCTAAACCCTAAACCCTAAACCCTAAACCCTAAACCCTAAACCCTAAACCCTAAACCCTAAACCCTAAACCCTAAACCCTAAACCCTAAACCCTAAACCCTAAACCCTAAACCCTAAACCCTAAACCCTAAACCCTAAACCCTAAACCCTAAACCCTAAACCCTAAACCCTAAACCCTAAACCCTAAACCCTAAACCCTAAACCCTAAACCCTAAACCCTAAACCCTAAACCCTAAACCCTAAACCCTAAACCCTAAACCCTAAACCCTAAACCCTAAACCCTAAACCCTAAACCCTAAACCCTAAACCCTAAACCCTAAACCCTAAACCCTAAACCCTAAACCCTAAACCCTAAACCCTAAACCCTAAACCCTAAACCCTAAACCCTAAACCCTAAACCCTAAACCCTAAACCCTAAACCCTAAACCCTAAACCCTAAACCCTAAACCCTAAACCCTAAACCCTAAACCCTAAACCCTAAACCCTAAACCCTAAACCCTAAACCCTAAACCCTAAACCCTAAACCCTAAACCCTAAACCCTAAACCCTAAACCCTAAACCCTAAACCCTAAACCCTAAACCCTAAACCCTAAACCCTAAACCCTAAACCCTAAACCCTAAACCCTAAACCCTAAACCCTAAACCCTAAACCCTAAACCCTAAACCCTAAACCCTAAACCCTAAACCCTAAACCCTAAACCCTAAACCCTAAACCCTAAACCCTAAACCCTAAACCCTAAACCCTAAACCCTAAACCCTAAACCCTAAACCCTAAACCCTAAACCCTAAACCCTAAACCCTAAACCCTAAACCCTAAACCCTAAACCCTAAACCCTAAACCCTAAACCCTAAACCCTAAACCCTAAACCCTAAACCCTAAACCCTAAACCCTAAACCCTAAACCCTAAACCCTAAACCCTAAACCCTAAACCCTAAACCCTAAACCCTAAACCCTAAACCCTAAACCCTAAACCCTAAACCCTAAACCCTAAACCCTAAACCCTAAACCCTAAACCCTAAACCCTAAACCCTAAACCCTAAACCCTAAACCCTAAACCCTAAACCCTAAACCCTAAACCCTAAACCCTAAACCCTAAACCCTAAACCCTAAACCCTAAACCCTAAACCCTAAACCCTAAACCCTAAACCCTAAACCCTAAACCCTAAACCCTAAACCCTAAACCCTAAACCCTAAACCCTAAACCCTAAACCCTAAACCCTAAACCCTAAACCCTAAACCCTAAACCCTAAACCCTAAACCCTAAACCCTAAACCCTAAACCCTAAACCCTAAACCCTAAACCCTAAACCCTAAACCCTAAACCCTAAACCCTAAACCCTAAACCCTAAACCCTAAACCCTAAACCCTAAACCCTAAACCCTAAACCCTAAACCCTAAACCCTAAACCCTAAACCCTAAACCCTAAACCCTAAACCCTAAACCCTAAACCCTAAACCCTAAACCCTAAACCCTAAACCCTAAACCCTAAACCCTAAACCCTAAACCCTAAACCCTAAACCCTAAACCCTAAACCCTAAACCCTAAACCCTAAACCCTAAACCCTAAACCCTAAACCCTAAACCCTAAACCCTAAACCCTAAACCCTAAACCCTAAACCCTAAACCCTAAACCCTAAACCCTAAACCCTAAACCCTAAACCCTAAACCCTAAACCCTAAACCCTAAACCCTAAACCCTAAACCCTAAACCCTAAACCCTAAACCCTAAACCCTAAACCCTAAACCCTAAACCCTAAACCCTAAACCCTAAACCCTAAACCCTAAACCCTAAACCCTAAACCCTAAACCCTAAACCCTAAACCCTAAACCCTAAACCCTAAACCCTAAACCCTAAACCCTAAACCCTAAACCCTAAACCCTAAACCCTAAACCCTAAACCCTAAACCCTAAACCCTAAACCCTAAACCCTAAACCCTAAACCCTAAACCCTAAACCCTAAACCCTAAACCCTAAACCCTAAACCCTAAACCCTAAACCCTAAACCCTAAACCCTAAACCCTAAACCCTAAACCCTAAACCCTAAACCCTAAACCCTAAACCCTAAACCCTAAACCCTAAACCCTAAACCCTAAACCCTAAACCCTAAACCCTAAACCCTAAACCCTAAACCCTAAACCCTAAACCCTAAACCCTAAACCCTAAACCCTAAACCCTAAACCCTAAACCCTAAACCCTAAACCCTAAACCCTAAACCCTAAACCCTAAACCCTAAACCCTAAACCCTAAACCCTAAACCCTAAACCCTAAACCCTAAACCCTAAACCCTAAACCCTAAACCCTAAACCCTAAACCCTAAACCCTAAACCCTAAACCCTAAACCCTAAACCCTAAACCCTAAACCCTAAACCCTAAACCCTAAACCCTAAACCCTAAACCCTAAACCCTAAACCCTAAACCCTAAACCCTAAACCCTAAACCCTAAACCCTAAACCCTAAACCCTAAACCCTAAACCCTAAACCCTAAACCCTAAACCCTAAACCCTAAACCCTAAACCCTAAACCCTAAACCCTAAACCCTAAACCCTAAACCCTAAACCC